>NC_133111.1:24127111-24458611 GCF_022965805.1 Primulina eburnea | reverse complement strand
CCCCTTTCCACACACACCACACCCATGAGTCACACATATACACACACATTCTTCATTTTCATCTTTTTAAGAAAAGGAGTAGGGTTCTTGGAGAGTAGCAGCCACCACCCTTTCCACTTCATCATTTCAGCAATTCTCAATCATTTTTGTTGAAAGAAAAGCGCCGCAAGTCGTTCCTGATCGCCCTAGCATCCACGCCGCGTCAGTATTGTCATTTCATGAGTGTTAATCATCAAAGCATGTATGATCTTTCATTTTCTGCATCGATCTTGTCATAGTAAATATTTTGATGCGTAATGTGTGTAAACCTTAAAAATTTTAAAATATTAAAATCACTAAATAAATAAATTAGGATTTAAAATGCTTAAAACTAAATAAATCATTTAAAATTCCTCAAACTTAACTTAAAATTAAAATACCATATTTTAAAAATCGACAAAATCATCGTCGGTCTTTTTCCTTGATTTCGCGTCGAATATGTAATGCCCGAGATTTAATTGCAGTAATCAGACGTTGATTAATTGGTAGAATTGAGGTTATAGGAACTCAAATGAAGAAGCAGGGCATCGTTACAGTATAAGCCAAGATGTTGGACCGAACATCTCAAGATGTTGGACCGAACATCTCGCGCCCGAACGGTAGAAACGAACCGCCCGAGCGCCAATTTTACTTCTTGGACAGAATGTTTGGCGCCCGAGCGGTAGAATATTACCGCCCGAGCGCCAGGAGATGTTCGACCGAGTATCTCGACAGAAACTTCCGCGCCCGCGCGGTAAAGATTAACCGCCCGAGCGTCGAGCAAGCGCTCGGGCGGGAATTTATAACCGCCCGAGCGCCAACCAGAATTGAGGAAAATCTAACACGTTGCTTGGACATGAAACGTGTGAATATATATATATATATATATATATATATATATGTATAAAAACCTTCAGAATTCGGTAGAAACGGAAGAGAGAAATCGAGAAGCCTCCAGAAATTCTTACGCATTTATATTTCGATCCGTCTGTCTGATTTGGAATCCAACTTCGATACTGTGTTCCTATCGACGCAGGCTTCAATTGGACGTAAGTTTTGCTACGTTTAAATAAGATTTGAAATTATGGTATTGTCAGAATTTGATATGATTCATATATGATGTTCTTGGCATGTTAGACATCGTATAATCGAAACCGGACTGAAGAATAGATACCATATGGAATTTTTATGATTTTCGAAGTTGAGTTGATTGAGATTTGATATCAGAATTGAATTGTTATCAAATATGAGATGTTAGAATTGATATCTGACTGATATGATTGTGCTGGATATATTGAAATTATAACGTTATGTTGTTGGAACAGAATTTGAGTGAATTCTGATTATATCCAATATTGATTGAGTGGTGTATTGATACCGTACCCTCGATCTTGTTATTGTCAGACTGAGTATTGATAGGCTTTGAGTTCGAGACTTCGACAGAGTCAGAATAACAGAAAGAAAGGTATAAATTAATGTTGAGTTGGGATTGTACAACTCGAGTGAGGTTTAACTCGAGTCTCCCTAAATCACATACTTAGTTTATTGCATTGATATTTGTAATTGATGGTATTGATATTCGTAGTCTATTGATTCATAGCCACTGTATGTATTGACTCTGAGTTGTTTAGTCATTGGCTGATTCGCCTAGTCACCGGCTGATTCGTCTGGTTATTGGCTGATTCATCTAGTTATCGACTGATTCGTCTAAACTTTGGCTGATTCGCTTAATTACTGACTGATTCGTCTAGTTATTGGCTGATTTGCTTAATTCTTGACTGATTCGTCAATTTTGCGGCTGTTTCGCCCAGACACTGGATATATGAATTATATCGATGCCGTTTAGGGAATGACTCATTCCTATCGACTGAGATTCGATATAATTAATAATATCTAGACATCGGGATCCCTAGGTTAGAGTTGAGTCGAGTCTGAGACGACGCGTTGTTTGAGTCGAGTCTGAGTCTGAGTGTGATTCATTGCTCGATATTGATTTATGTTTCTGATTTGATACATGTTATGAATATTTCTTATATGCTTTTGTATATGCTTTTATATGATTGCATGTTTACATTGTTTATACTGGGATGTAATTCTCACTGGAGTTATCCGGCTGTTGTCTTGTTTTGTATGTGTGCATGACAACAGGGGGGCTGGATCAGGGTCAAGAAGAGGATGAGAGAGATCATGATTAGAGTGGAGGCTCCGGACTTGGATTAGAGATAGGGTTAGACACTTGATATTAGCTGTTAAACCTTAGTTGAATAAATGTATGTGATACAGGATTTGTACTTTTATATACTGATATGTATATATGTTTTTATGTCACTACATTCCGCATTATTTTAAAAAATATATATATATTAGACCCTGTTTATTATAATTGATTAATTAGTCCCAGAAATTGATTAAGAATTGAACAATTGATTAAGAATTGAAATAAGTTCGGGTCCCCACAACAGGTGGTATCAGAGCGATAGATCCTTTTGATTAAGATAGAAGCTAGTGAGTGGGGTAGATTTAGTTTTCTTTCCTTGCTTGTGAATTGCTAGCATGCTTATTGCTTTATATAATACATGTTACTTGACTTATCTGATTTTATTTTGTAATATGTATTATTTGGAATGAATTTGAACCGATCCTCGATCAGTAGTAAGATGATCGGAGGAGGGAACTGAAGTGAAACAGGTTTATTGGATTGGGTTATTAATCCATTTGGTTATCAGATATGCCTCCGAGAAGAATACCGGAACATGGTAGTACTTCGAATCCTCCCATGGTAGTTACAGCCACTCCGATGGAAAAATTATTGAAAAGATTCCAGTCATTCAAACCGCCAACCCTGAAAGGAACAGAGACTTCGGTCGACTGTGAGAGTTGGTTGAATGATATAGAAATGTTGTTTGATTCGTTGGAATATACAGTTGAACGACGAGTTTGGCTGATAGGACACCAGTTGCAGGACATTGCAAAGAACTGGTGGGTTACGATGAATAGGCCCTTGGAGCATCGAGGTACGACTATTACTTGGGATGTATTTAAAACTGAGTTTTATCAGAGATTTTTCCCAGTGTCGTACATGAAAGACAAGGGGGCGGAGTTTGCCAATTTAAGACAGGGTCAACTGAACTGTAATAGCCGAGCCCGGTGTACGGTACGGTTTAAGTTTTTGTATGTTTATGGATTATTTAGTTTAGACGTTAGAGTTGTGTTTATGGGTTATAGTTTGGTTGATTATTCTTGTTTTGTGTTGTTGTTGATGTTCATGGTTGGTGGTTGTTTTGTATCAGCGTTTCGGTTAGATTTTAGTTGCTTGAGATTTTGTTTCTGCCGTGACAGCACCGCACTCGCGCTCAGTGTAAGGACCGCACCCGCGGTCTGAATTATTGGAATTATTGGTGTTTTGCCGTAGCTTTACCGCACCCGCGGTATAGTGAGGACCGCACTCGCGGTGTAGACCGCACCCGTGGTGATTGCAGGACCGCCCCCGCGGTCGTCGGGCATGGATTTTGGTTGGGAGGCCGTGAGCGAAGCGCACCCGCGGTGCATGATTTACCGCACCCGCGGTCGTGTACAGTAGAGGTATGGTCGAGATTTTAAGTACTTTTTGGGTGAGTTGACTTCACTTTTTCTCATTCCTTTCCTCTCCATTCTCGAATTCTCTCTTGGAGACAAGGGTTTTCCCTCATTTCTTTCACTTCCTATCTTCGATTCAAGCTTTTAGTTGGCGATTCGAGTTGAGATCGAAGTTCTCCTTGGTGCTAGGAAGCTAAGGTAAGCTTTTGGTGTTATTATTTCATGGTTTTGGAGAAGAGATGATTTGGGTTTGATGTTTATGTTGGATTTATCGATTAATTGGCATGGGTTCTTGATTATTGAGTTGATGATGGTGTTATTAATGGGTTGTTGTTGTAGGTGGTGTATCAAGAGCTTCGATTGAGGTGTTCTTGTGGTTTGTAAGTGGAATTTCTTCCCTTGTGCTCACATGATAGTATATGTATTGTATTTCAAGAGTTTTATTGTGATATTCCCTTCCATTTGATTCCTAGTATGTATTGATTCACTTGTTATGTATATTGGAGGCATTTCATGTCTCAATTATTAAAAAGGGAATACAAGAGAAATGAAAGAGTATTCAAAGTGTTTGTTTAAATGCCATAGAGAGAGTTTCAAATGTTTTATTGGATTGATAGATACATAGTCAGAGATTGCATGCAATTAGTTGATCAACGACCATAGGCTTATATCCCTCAGAGTAATCGATTTATATCGATGGGATATAAGTGAGAGACAGAAATACTATTGATATCAATCCAACCAGAGTAAATAGTAATACCATCTCATTGCTATGTTATTGTTATGATATTCATGATTCAGAGTTTATATATCAGAGTTGATGGTATTTATGATTTCAAAGCTATGTTTCTCAGAGTATGTTATGTCATTGCTATGTAAGAGTTCCACTTGCTGAGTTTTATACTCATTTCAGTTATTTCATGTGATGCAGATAAGAGCGACGGACCGGGACGTTGACTGTGGACAGGGGGTCATATGCATGCCATGTTGGGACGAAGATTTTTGGAGATGATCATAGGAATGATATTTTGTATTTTGCTTTGTCATTTAAATGATCATGTATATATTTTATTGTAAAGAGGTTTGAAGAAATGTATTTTGAAACTCCTTCCATATATCTGAAATAAAATTTTATTTCCGCTGTGTTTTTATTTAATCGGGTCAGAGGTGTCCCATTTAGTGGTATCAGAGCACCGTTCTTCGGACCAATGCATATGACTTCGTCTACTTTCAACTGTCCGGGTATGTTTTCTTTTGCATCTAATCATTGTTATCTATTGATATGTCTTTTGTGAGCACATTGTAGAGTATGCCACCTAAGAGGAAAGCCGTAGAGGGTGAGGATAGTTCTTCCTCGAGAGTTGTCGATGAGTTCGGCAAGTTATTGAAAGTACAGGCCAAAGTTCATAGTGAGCAGATCCAGCAGTTGCTTCGATTGCAAGGAGCAGGTCAGGGCAGAGGTCAAGGTAGAGGGCAAGTTGCTCAGGTTGTTGGTACAGATGCCATCTTTTCTGCTTTCAAGAGGATGGATCCGCCAGAGTATGCAGGGAGCACCGATCCTTTAGTTGCTGTAGAGTGGATCAAGGCTCTTGAAGCTATCTTTGATCATCTCCACTACGAAGACAGAGACCGAATCAGCTGTGCAGTATTCATGTTGGTTAAAGCTGCTCGCATATGGTGGAACTCAACCAAGGTTGGTGTTGATGTTTCGACATTGAAGTGGTCAGAGTTTACAGTTTTGTTCTATGACAAGTACTTTCCCGACGCACTTCGAGCTAGGAAGGTGACTGAGTTTCTGGAGCTTCGACAGGGAGGCATGAACGTTTGAGTACATTCTCAAGTTCTAGGAGGGTTGTCTATTTGCCCCGTATATTTCTTAAAACGACAAGGACAAAGGTGCTCATTTCATTCGAGGCCTTCGTGCAGAGATCAGGAGAGATATCAACATGTCCAAAGCTGTGACTTTCAAGGAGATTGTGTCCAAGGCTTTGTTGGTTGAGCAGGACGAGAAAGACATTGCTAGAGAGAGGCAAGCGAGATATCAGGCCATTGCTCAGAGAGGCCAGAGTTCGAGTCAGCGAGGCAGGGATCGATTCAAGGGGAAAGGCAAGACGGAGTCGAGTCCTAGACCACCGACAGTTCCAGTTGTTCCATCTGATCCCGAGAAGCCTTTGTGTCTTAAGTGCGATAGACTTCATCGGGGAGAGTGCAGATTTGGCACTCATACTTGTTATCGTTGTGGCACGGCAGGCCACATTGCCACAGATTGTCCCAGAGGAGCTAGCCAAGAGAAGGTGCAGGGTCGTATCTTTACGATGACAAAGGAAGATGATGGCAATAGAGAAGGTATGCTCGCCAGTGCAGGTACTTCGCTGGTCCTTCCTTTTATATCTTGTCTTGATGCTGAGAAGTTTATGTGTAGAGGTTGTGATGTATTTCTGGCTTCTATTGTGGATGTGGATAGAATGATTAAGTTGAATATTGATGATATTGATGTTGTGAGGGAGTTTGCTGATGTGTTTGAGGATGATGTGCCGGGTTTGCCGCCGGATAGGGACATTGAGTTTGTGATTGATCTAGCTCCAGGTACGGTTCTTATTTCTAAGGCTCCATTTTGGATGACCCCTACCGAGATGAAGGAGTTGAAGACGCAGTTGCAGGATCTTCTGGACAAGGGTTTTATTCGTCCGAGTTCTTAGCCTTGTGGAGCTCCGGTTCTTTTTGTTAAGAAGAAAGATGGGTCTTTGCGGCTGTGTATCGACTATAGGGAGCTCAACAAAGTGACTATTAAGAACAAGTATCCGTTGCCACAGATTGACGATCTATTTGACCAACTTCAGAGTGCTACTGTATTTTCGAAGATTGATCTTCGGTCTGGCTACTATCAGTTGAAAGTCAGGGAGGCTGATATCCGTAAGACAGCGTTCCGGACCAGGTATGGTCATTATGAGTTTCTTGTGATTTCTTTTGGTCTGACCAATGCTCCTTCAGTTTTCATGGACCTTATGAACCGTGTGTTCAAGCCTTATTTGGATAGCTTTTTCATTGTCTTCATCGATGACATCCTAATCTATTCCAAGACCAGAGAGCTTCATTCAGAGCATCTCAGAGTTGTTCTTCAGTTGTTGAGAGAGAGGAGATTATTTGCCAAGTTGAAGAAGTGTGAGTTTTGGTTGGATCAGATTTCTTTTCTAGGCCATGTCGTTTTGAAGGATGGTATAGATGTTGATCCGACGAAGATTGAGGCGATTCAGAAGTGGCCTATTCCTACCACTGTATCAGAGGTACGCGGTTTTCTTGGTTTGGCGGGTTATTATCGTCACTTCATTTCAGATTTCTCCAAGATTGCCCTGCCAAGAACCAATCTGACGAGGAAGACTGTGAAGTTCGAGTGGTCCATTGATTGCCAAAGTTCATTCCATGAGTTGAATGATAAGTTGACGACAGCTCCTGTTCTTTCACTGCCCTGTGGTTCAGAGGATTTTGTTGTCTATACCGATGCGTCGAAGAAGGGTCTTGGTGCAGTGTTGATGCAGCGAGGTAAGGTTATCGCCTATGCTTCTCGCCAGTTGAAAGACTATGAGAAGAATTATCCGACACATGATTTGGAGCTGGCAGCTGTGGTTTTCGCCTGGAAGATTTGGCGACATTATTTGTATGGAGAAAAGTGTGAGATCTTCACAGACCACAAGCGTTTGAAGTATTTTTTCTCTCAGAAAGAGCTCAATATGCGGCAGAGGAGGTGGTTAGAGCTTGTCAAAGACAATGATGCGACGATTAGTTACCACCCATGGAAGGCGAATGTTGTAGCAGACGCTTTGAGCCGTAAGTCGAGTTCTTCCTTGAGTTCGATGATTCAGAAACCGTTGTTGATGGATTTGCAGAGAGAGGAGATTTCTTTGGTAGTTCCAGGAACCATTGCTCGCTTTTCAGCGTTGATCATTCGGGCTACTTTGACGGACATGATCCGTAGAGAGCAGACTGTTGATGTTCAGTTGTCAGAGTTGAGAGCTAGAGCAGAGGAGAGAGGTAACTCAGAACGGATTGAATGGAGACGGTTTGGTGACTTTCAGAGGCCGTATTTGTGTTCCCGCTGGTGATGACATTCGGCGAGACGTCTTGTCAGAGGCTCATACCACGCCATATTCGATACATCCAGGCAGCACTAACATGTATCAGGATCTTCGTAGACTCTACTGGTGGCCAAGTATGAAGAAAGATATTGCCATGTTTATTTCTCAGTGCCTAACTTGTCAGCAGGTGAAGATTGAGCACCAGAGACATGCTGGGACATTGCTATCTTTGCCGATTCCTCAGTGGAAGTGGGAGCATATTACGATGGACTTCGTGACTGGTCTTCCCAAGACGCAGAAAGGTTTCAACTCTATTTGGGTTATTGTCGATCGATTGACCAAGTCAGCGCACTTTCTTCCAGTCAAGACGACGTATTCCATGAACCAGTATGCCGAGGATTACATAGCAGAGATCGTTAGACTTCACAGTGTCCCTGTGTCGATTGTGTCTGATCGTGATCCTAGATTTACTTCAGAGTTTTGGAAGAGTTTGCACAGAGCTATGGGTTCACGGTTAGCTTTCAGTACAGCATATCACCCTCAGAGCGACGGTCAATCAGAGAGAGTGATTCAGATTCTAGAGGATATGCTCAGAGCTTTCACTATTGATTATTCTGTTAGCTGGGATTCTAAATTGCCTCTTGTTGAGTTCACGTACAACAATAGCTACCAAGCGACGATTGGGATGGCACCGTATGAAGCACTTTATGGCAGGAAATGCAGATCGCCCTTGTATTGGGATGAGGTTGGTGAGAGGAAGATGTTGGGTCCAGAGTTGGTCCAACATACTGCCGATGTTGTTACTGTTATCCGTGAGAGGATGAAGACTGCACAGTCGAGACAGAAGAGCTATGCAGATGTTCGTCGTAGGCCTTTGCAGTTTGAGGTTGGCGATCACGTGTTTCTGAAGATAGCACCTGTGGGGACCCGGACGCTAATCATCTTCTTAATCGTCGTTGGGATTTAATTATCAGTTCTGATAAACAGGGTCTAAAAACTTTTCTTTTTAAAATGTAAATGCGGAAGGTAATGGAATCTAAATAATATACATCTCAGTATAAAATACATTTCAGTATAAAAGTACAATACTGTACAATCTAAGTCTAAGGTTCAGTTACTAAGTTCAAGTAATAAACCAAATCTATAGTAAGTCCGGAATCACCACGCTAACTCTTCTTCTCTCCTCATCCTCTTGACCCCGATCCAGTCCCACCTGTTGTCATGCACACATACAAAACAAGACAACAGCAGGATAACTCCGGTGAGAATAAATCCCAGTATAAAACATGGTAAGCATGTGTATAAACAATCTAAATCATAAAACCTGATATCATGAACATATTCAAAGTAATAGATTTCATAATCTATGAAATCAAATCACAATAAGCATGCAACTCCTTTCAGATAGACATGCAATTTAAATCAAATCATATAAACATGCTATCATACTGAAAGCAATAAACATGGGTTTCATATTCTATGAAATCACATTTCTAAACACATGCAGTTCTAGTCAAATCATGTCTAGACTCGACTCAACTATAACTCTAGGGATCCCGGTGTGAATAAGACGTCAATGGCTGTCACCTACCCTCCCACTCGGGGTGACTGTACGTCTTATTCCTAGACTTCGGTCTGAGCTGTATCAACGACTGAAATAGGAGTCAGGGCTGCTCCTAAGCTGATATACACCGAACATCTAGATATGTGACAATGGCTGTCAACGACTCTCCTATCTCAAATGCAATGTGTAACAATCTGTAAACAAAGCATGCTCATTTCCAAAAGATTTGAATATAAAGTCTATAAACAAATCATAATCATATCAAAAGACAAACAATAATCAAGTATGTGATTTTATTTGGAAACTCAAATGAGATCTGATTTGAGTTGTATCTTCCCAGATATCACATGAATTATACCTTTGTCGTCCCTGTCTGACGAAGACGAAGTTTGGTATTCAATTCTGTCCATATCAAATCTGAAATGACAATATCGAATACAATGTGTCAGTGAATAACTCAATACACAATCTGTTCTGATAAATACTCAACTCAGTATATAATCTGATCAATATCTGAACAATACACAATCTGATTCATATCAACGCTATCACGATGAAATATAAATCATTACTGAATCTGATCAATCTGAATTAACTGATGTTTCGACGGTATAATAACACAATCTGAATAACCCCGTCAATTTGAACATCACAGATATAATACCAGAACTCATAATCTCAATATCGGTATATTCAAAATCAATAATATACAATTCTGATATCAAAATCTCAGTCAATATCTTTCGAAAATCATAACAATTACAGAAACAGTCTGTTCTTTAATCTGTCTTCAATTCTCTAATATCTACGGTAGTAGAAATATCATATCTGAATCACATGCAATTCTAGCAACATCATATTCTCAAAACATCTTAAAACGTAACAAAACTTACGTCTTCGTGTAGCTCGTAGCTAGAGAAGCACGATACTGCTTTCGGATTCAAATTATAATAAACGGTTCGCACGGAATCACAAATCAAAGCAACGAAAGTTGAAGGGATTTCTGGAGGAACTCTCGGCTCTTATGTTCTGATTCTGAAGAGGAATGACCATATATATATAGTACAATTGCATGTCAAACAAATGGCTGATTCTTTGTACTGCACGTTGCACCGCGGGTGCGCTCATTACATGACCGCGGGTGCGCTATGCCTATTGATCTTCATCCAAAATTTCCCGAAGCTTGACCGTGGGTGCGCTTGGTTCTAGATCGCGGGTGCGGTGTTGGCACCGCGGGTGCGCTCTGGCTAGCACCGCGGGTGCGGTCTTGCCATTTCCAAAAACCCCCAACTTTCTGCCACTCAACCGCGGGTGCGGTCTTGGTTGCACCGCGGGTGCGGTGATGCTTCGGCCTCACCTTCCAAAATTCCATTTTTAATGACCGCAGGTGCACTCCTGTTCTGGGCGCTGGTGCGGTCTTGCAAACCTTATTTTCTCATGACTTTTCTTCCCTCATCGCATATCATGCATTCTCATATCTTCCGAGTCTCACGTTAGTGAAGATTAATAATCTTGGTTTATCTATTCTATAATTCTCGGGCATTACATTTCTCCCCCTCTTAAATCTGAGTTCGTCCCCGAACTCACAAGAAATCAATTCAGATATACGAGAAGAAATGTATACTAGAGTTTAAATCAAAACTCAAATCCCTGATCCCCATCTGGAATACGAATTTATGAAGTATCACATCATAATACTTCTTAAATTAATTCTGACGAAATCAATCCTGCCATGTTGGTTATACAATATCTGTATAAACCAATCTACAGTTCATAGTAAATCAGTACTATTGACGGTTATCAATTCTGTTTATCCCGATCAAGGATATATTCAATCTTCCATTCCAAATACCAAACATCATCATCCGATGTTGGTTTATCCAATCTGTTATTTCTGAGCTATTTTTATTCCTCTCTGAATATTCTTTATAATGACTCTGTAGTATTCACTGTACAATGTGTCGTCTGTAACTATCTCAGTACTCTTTTGATAGCTACCACCACACAATCACCCATAAAGTAACAATACCTCATGTAAACTAGTGCTAACATCCAGCTCTACTACTCTCTGGATATCTTCCATATCTGGATAGTACATTCTGACTGTCTGTCAATATGTATAATAATCGAAGAGAGAGTTCATGATATATTCTATCACGAATACAACCTCAAGCAAAATCACAATCTGACATAATCTACTATGGCATTCTGATCTTTCTGACCACTTCTCTGACATCGATCTGTGTCATTTGGTCATGTTCGTACATTATCTTGTACAAACTAGTAGATATAGATTGAACAGTCTGTCAATCATAATCATATCCTCTTACCATCTGAAGAGAAATAGCAGTAATATCATTACTAGAGTCATAGAAATGTACTTCTCATTTCTATTCAGAATTATACCAATTCTGTAATAATTCTTCTGAGTTCTATCTTTCTGCCTTTATCTAGTGGCAATTCAGACATTTCAGTACAATTTCTGTTATAACTGATCTCATCTGTTTATATCACAACTATCTGTTCGAATATCATACATTCTCAATCATCAGAATGAAAACTGAATCCACTACGGTACATTTCTGACCCTATCTGTGATTCCAGATCCGAACTACTGACCTAAACAAATCAGTTAATAACATAAAGTAAAGAAGAAATACCTACCTGGTATTCGGCTCTGACTATCAATATCAATTCTGTTATACAATTCTGTAACATTCTGACATCACAAGCTAGTCAATTTCATACAAAACACAAAATCATATATCGGTTACACTGATCGATGCTCCTTTCTGATTATCAATCAAACTCTGAACATTCTGATCGCATTGCTGAATAGCTGTACCTCTCGAAAACAACTCTGATATAATTGAACTGTATATATTCTCAATGGTTCACAACAATCTGTATCATATACGGATTCAAAACAATAGTAATATCAAATCAGATACAAAATATCAGTAACCTATACAGATCTAGTGAGTTCAGTGAACACATAACACAATGATTTCTGGTAAATATCTTCATGTCATTCTGATCAACTGCTATCTCTCATCTGCAATTAAAAGGTGCTCCCAACCAATATACGATATCACGAATACTGATTTAGAACAATAACAATACACAAGCAGATATAAAGCAATAATCGAATATGATAATCTGTCAAATCAGACAATATACATTTCTGACATTTCTGACATTTCTGATCTTTCTGATATCGGTATCTTATCAATAACTGATCACAATCTCAACTGTATCGAAATCAATTTGTATACTAACTTCAGATAACGCATACTCTGAATACAATCTATTTCAAGCAGGATTCTTATCTGAACAATTTCTGTATACAATCATTACAGTTCTCAAAATATTCAATACAATCTTCAAATATTCTATTCAGTCAATCAGATGCTGCAAATATATCAAAATTTCATAGATATAACAAGCATAGAATTCATCAGAATATCTCTGAATATACTGACACGTGCCAAAGAGTATCACAAAATCAGATGTACTCTTGTTCGGTACTCTTCTACTGCTCTTTCAATTTATTCTGTATCATTCTGTACATTTAATATCATTCTGTACTGAATTCTAACATACAATCAATGTCTGATCTCAATTCAATTCTGAACTCTATCTTTCTAATATAATACACAAATCTGAAATCTTATCTGGCTAATGTCTGCCAACTCATACATCATTGACATATCTGTCAATGTTAGGCTCGATTTCAGTAGGTCTACTGAATACATAGGGATGCAATCTGCTCCTTTCTGTATTAATCGAGTAATATACAATACAGATATCAAAGGAATTGTAAATCTAGAATCCTTATCATGGTATCTCCACTGATCAGTCATCTCTGATCTGACTCTTACCATTTCTGGAAAAATTATCCAATATGTCTATACTTGTTCAGCATATACATATCAATAATGCGTTCAAATCAGGAACACAAGTACATCATAAGCTATTTCTATTTCATTCTCCTCTTACTGTAGTATACAATATATACAGAAATCTCTGATATCAACACTTCCTCAACAAGCAAGGACATCAATACTACAGTACATACAAACTCAACAGATACAACATATCTCCATGCAACTCAGTCAAAGATATTCTTAACAAATGCATTAGTATATATCAATACATATGCAATAGAATCATAAAGAATAGTACATGTTGTGAATTCTAGATCTGTGTTTTCAACTGAACTCTGTTCCCTACAATCTTCGGGAACGCTTCTGGGGACAGACTTTAGCAAAGTGTCCCGGCTGTCCATAAATATTGCATCTACCAGTCACTCCCTGGCATTGCTTGGTGGGATGTCTCCCTCCGCAAGTCCTGCAATATACTCCAGTATAACTCGGGCTAGAACCACTGGAGCTAGAGGAACCACTTCCCAACTTCTTGAATGCCTTCTTTCGAGCTTTCAGCAAATATTGCTTCCCACTCGTACTGCCGTGATCATATCGAAGAGGGGATTGCTGTGTCTGGGGTTGTTTCACACACAACCCTGTCAATTGTCTAATCAGACTCATCTCCGCTCTCTTTGCTCTACTCAAGATATCAGCAAAATGATAAGGTCGTTGCAAATTCATAAATGCAACTACCTCCGAATTCAACCCTTTGATGAACTGATTCACTACAGCTTCATCATTCCCAGCTAAATGAGGAACAAAACGCAATAAAGTAGAGAATTTCGCAGAATATTCATCAATATTCAATTGGCCTTGTCTCAAATTCTCAAATTCTTCTCTTTTGTCCTCCCGGTATGAAACTGGGAAAAATATTTGATAGAATTCAGCTTTGAAGACTTCCCATGTGATCACAATACCACGTTGTGCTAATACTCCGTTAATTGTAATCCACCAACTTCTGGCAACCTCTCATAACTGGTGGAATACCAGTTTAACTTTCTGTTCATTTTTACAATCAAGGAAATCAAACAATATTTCTATGTCATCCAACCAGTTCTGACAGTCTTCAGATGTCTCGATACCACTCAAAATCGGCGGCTGGAATAACTGTAATTCTACCAACTTTATTTCTATCTGAGTTTCTGATGCATCTATCTGTTCAGACGAAGTACTACCCCTTTCTGGAAATCTCCGAGGCGGTATATCTGAATATCAAACAAATCAATGTACAATCTGTATAATCTGTCTCAGCCCTCCTCTGATCATATACCTCTGATTCAGACTCGGTTCTGATCCAGGCTTAGTAATTACATGCTGCAATCAACTCAGATACAAACAACATGTAATAGGGAAAACAGTAAATCATGCTAGCACCCATAATGTAATTCAACATTATAATAAATCTCAAGCTAGCAATCACATGCAAGGAAAGAAAATTCAATCTACCCCGCTCATTCTCTACTATCTCAATCTAAAAGATCTATCAATTCTGACTATCTCAATCTAAAGGATCTATAGCTCTGATACCACCTGTTGTGGGGACCCAGACGCTAATCATCTTCTTAATCGTCGTTAGGATTTAATTATCAGTTCTGATAAACAAGGTATAAAAATTTTTCATTTTAAAATGTAAATGCGGAAGGTAATGGAATCTAAATAATATACATCTCAGTATAAAATACATTTCAGTATAAAAGTACAATACTGTACAATCTAAGTCTAAGGTTCAGTTACTAAGTTCAAGTAATAAACCAAATCTATAGTAAATCCGGAATCACCACGCTAACTCTTCTTCTCTCCTCATCCTCTTGACCCCGATCCAGTCCCACCTGTTGTCATGCACACATACAAAACAAGACAACAGCCGGATAACTCCGGTGAGAATAAATCCCAGTATAAAACATGGTAAGCATGTGTATAAACAATCTAAATCATAAAACATGCTATCATGAACATATTCAAAGTAATAGATTTCATAATCTATGAAATCAAATCACAATAAGCATGCAACTCCTTTCAGATAGACATGCAATTTAAATCAAATCATATAAACATGCTATCATACTGAAAGCAATAAACATGGGTTTCATATTCTATGAAATCACATTTCTAAACACATGCAGTTCTAGTCAAATCATGTCTAGACTCGACTCAACTATAACTCTAGGGATCCCGGTGTGAATAAGACGTCAATGGCTGTCACCTACCCTCCCACTCGGGGTGACTGCACGTCTTATTCCTAGACTTCGGTCTGAGCTGTATCAACGACTGCAATAGGAGTCAGGGCTACTCCTAAGCTGAGATACACCGAACATCTAGATATGTGACAATGGCTGTCAACGACTCTCCTATCTCAAATGCAATGTATAACAATCTGTAAACAAAGCATGCTCATTTCCAAAAGATTTGAATATAAAGTCTATAAACAAATCATAATCATATCAAAAGACAAACAATAATCAAGTATGTTATTTTATTGGGAAACTCAAATGAGATCTGATTTGAGTTGTATCTTCCCAGATATCACATGAATTATACCTTTGTCGTCCCTGTCTGACGAAGACGAAGTCTGGTATTCAATTCTGTCCATATCAAATCTGAAATGACAATATCGAATACACTGTGTCATTGAATAACTCAATACACAATCTGTTCTGATCAATACTCAACTCAGTATATAATCTGATCAATATCTGAACAATACACAATCTGATTCATATCAACGCTATCACGATGAAATATAAATCATTACTGAATCTGATCAATCTGAATTAACTGATGTTTCGACGGTATAATAACACAATCTGAATAACCCCGTCAGTCTGAACATCACAGATATAATACCAGAACTCATAATCTCAATATCGGTATATTCAAAATCAATAATATACAATTCTGATATCAAAATCTCAGTCAATATCTTTCGAAAATCATAACAATTACAGAAACAGTCTGTTCTTTAATCTGTCTTCAATTCTCTAATATCTACGGTAGTAGAAACATCATATCTGAATCACATGCAATTCTAGCAACATCATATTCTCAAAACATCTTAAAACGTAACAAAACTTACGTCTTCGTGTAGCTCGTAGCTAGAGAAGCACGATACTGCTTTCGGATTCAAATTCTAATAAACGGTTCGCACGGAATCCACGGAATCACAAATCAAAGCAACGAAAGTTGAAGGGATTTCTGGAGGAACTCTCGGCTCTTATGTTCTGATTCTGAAGAGGAATGACCATATATATATAGTACAATTGCATGTCAAACAAATGGCTGATTCTTTGTACTGCACGTTGCACCGCGGGTGCGCTCATTACATGACCGCGGGTGCGCTATGCCTATTGATCTTCATCCAAAATTTCCCGAAGCTTGACCGCGGGTGCGCTTGGTTCTAGATCGCGGGTGCGGTGTTGGCACCGCGGGTGCGCTCTGGCTAGCACCGCGGGTGCGGTCTTGCCATTTCCAAAAACCCCCAACTTTATGCCACTCAACCGCAGGTGCGGTCTTGGTTGCACCGCGGGTGCGGTGATGCTTCGGCCTCACCTTCCAAAATTCCATTTTTAATGACCGCAGGTGCACTCCTGTTCTGGGCGCGGGTGCGGTCTTGCAAACCTTATTTTCACATGACTTTTCTTCCCTCATCGCATATCATGCATTCTCATATCTTCCGAGTCTCACGTTAGTGAAGATTAATAATCTTGGTTTATCAATTCTATAATTCTCGAGCATTACAGCACCTCTCAAGGGTGTGATGAGATTTGGCAAGAAGGGTAAGTTGAGTCCGAGGTTATTTGGTCCATTTGAGATATTGGACAGAGTTGGTGATCGAGCCTACAGATTAGCCTTACCGCCAGATCTTGACAGAGTTCACAATGTTTTTCACGTATCGATGCTCAGGAAGTATATTGCGAATACTTCCCATGTTCTTCGCCACGAGCCATTGGACTTGACGCCAAATTTGACATACCAAGAGATTCCGGTTCAGATTCTGGACCGCAAAGTCAGAGTTTTGAGGAACAAAGAGATCGGCATTGTTAAAGTCCTTTGGAGGAATCATTTGACAGAAGAGGCTACGTGGGAACCAGAGGATGAGATGAGAGAGAAGTATCCTGAGTTATTTGTGTAGTGACGTCAATTTCGAGGACGAAATTCCTCTAAGGAGGGGAGATTGTAATAGCCGAGCCCGGTGTACGGTACGGTTTAAGTTTTTGTATGTTTATGGATTATTTAGTTTAGACGTTAGAGTTGTGTTTATGGGTTATAGTTTGGTTGATTATTCTTGTTTTGTGGTGTTGTTGATGTTCATGGTTGGTGGTTGTTTTGTATCAGCGTTTCAGTTAGATTTTAGTTGCTTGAGATTTTGTTTCTGCTGTGACAGCACCGCACCCGCGCTCAGTGTAAGGACCGCACCCGCGGTCTGAATTATTGGAATTATTGGTGTTTTGCCGTAGCTTTACCGCACCTGGGGTATAGTGAGGACCGCACTCGCGGTGTAGACCGCAGCCGCGGTGATTGCAGGACCGCCCCCGCGGTCGTCGGGCATGGATTTTGGTTGGGAGGCCGTGAGCGCAGCGCACCCGCGGTGCATGATTTACCGCACCCGCGGTCGTGTACAGTAGAGGTATGGTCGAGATTTTAAGTACTTTTTGGGTGAGTTGACTTCACTTTTTCTCATTCATTTCCTCTCCATTCTCGAATTCTCTCTTGGAGACAAGGGGTTTCCCTCATTTCTTTCACTTCCTATCTCCGATTCAAGCTTTTAGTTGGCGATTCGAGTTGAGATCGAAGTTCTCTTTGGTGCTAGGAAGCTAAGGTAAGCTTTTGGTGTTATTATTTCATGGTTTTGGAGAAGAGATGATTTGGGTTTGATGTTTATGTTGGATTTATTGATTAATTGGCATGGGTTCTTGATTATTGAGTTGATGATGGTGTTATTAATGGGTTGTTGTTGTAGGTGGTGTATCAAGAGCTTAGATTGAGGTGTTCTTGTGGTTTTAAGTGGAATTTCATCCCTTGTGCTCACATGATAGTATATGTATTGTATTTCAAGAGTTTTATTCTGATATTCCCTTCCATTTGATTCATAGTATGTATTGATTCATTTGTTATGTATATTGGAGGCATTTCATGTCTCAATTATTAAAAAGGGAATACAAGAGAAAAGAAAGAGTATTCAAAGTGTTTGTTTAAATGCTATAGAGAGAGTTTCAAATGTTTTATTGGATTGATAGATACATAGTCAGAGATTGCATGCAATTAGTTGATCAACGACCATAGGCTTATATCCCTCAGAGTAATCGATTTATATCGATGGGATATAAGTGAGAGACAGAGATACTATTGATATCAATCCAACCAGAGTAAAGAGTAATACCATCTCATTGCTATGTTATTGTTATGATATTCATGATTCAGAGTGTAGTATCCCGATGCCTAATTTGAGTTAATTATTGGATTAATTATATTTCGGTGGGATCGAAAGGACCGAACAGGGTTCGGATCGTCCGATCAGGGTTCGGATCGTCCGATCAGGATTCGGATCGTCCGAGACAGGTGGATGGAACCGTGGAAGACATGCAGGATTCGGATCGTCCGATCAGGGTTCGGATCGTCCGAGCCAGGTGGCTGGACACGTAGAAGACATGCAGGGTTCTGATCGTCCGAAGTGTACCGGATCGGAGCTTCCGAAGATCGGAGCTTCCGAAGTGGATCGGATCGTCCGAACGTTGGCTATAAATAGAGGCGCGAGGCTTCACTTCTTACTCGCCAAGTCCGAGCGTTCCAGAGCATTTTTAGTCGTTTCCGATTGGTTTCTAGTCTTTTCCCGAGGTTCAGGCACTAGCGGGGAGCTACTGGTTTTGTAGCGGAGCTGTGCTCTAGTTGGGAGATAGCGACATCAGTGGGCTGCGGACGCAGACTTGATTCTAGGGCGGATTGTTAGGATCTGCTGGTTTGAGATACGAAAGTACTATCCGAGATATCCTGGTCGAGTATACATTCTTATATGTGTTGCATGATTATTTGGTGCATTGATATATGTCATATGATGCATGCTATTATGTCACGTTTATTACTGCATGTTACATTTCATCTTGAGCCGTATCTCTTTCGAGATAGCCTTTATTGTTGAGCTGTATCTCTTTCGAGATAAGCTATATCTTGTGGGGCCGCTCAGCCCTGTCTTGTGGACGCATGGACACCGAGAGTACACAGTGGCCGACGGGTCCGGAGGGCTTCGGTGATCCGGGACATTTTAGGTCCACGTCTGATCTTGTAGTGGATGCAGTGACCCAGAGGAGTACCGCGCGGCACTATCCACTTGGCGCCTCTAGACTGAGCATTTTGAGATCTTTTGTGACTCCTGTTTCTTGACTACCCTGGTATCATATCATAGCATGTGCATTTCGTATAGGCTTGTATACTCATGCTTTTGTACTGGGCGTTCTTATCGCTCACGTCCTCGGTTTTGTTTATCTTGGACACCCCATTCCCACGGGGCAGGCCTCAGGTTGGATGGCTCAGGAGGAGGATGTTGAGGACGTGGAGTAACCGGTTGGTTTAGATCTTCAGTACCATTTGATTCGATATGGTTGTACCGCATACTTTCATTTTAATTTGAGTTGTTCTGGATTTTCATTTGGGTTGTATAACTTTCATTTGTTGACCTTTTCTGCCATTATCTCTGATTGTTATTAATTAAGTTAATTGCATGCTTAGTTCTTGATTAGTAGGTGATTCTGGAACGGGTCACTACATTTATGGTATCAGAGCATGCATATGATTTTGGGATATAGATTCTGTTTTGGGATTTTCGTTGACCATTTTACCATTTTCCCCATTCTATCTTGTAGCGATGGCTGACCACTTTGGTGAGGAGAGTAGTCAGGGGAGTGTAGGTCGTTGGGGTGACCAGGATGATCGTAGGCGTCATCGTGAACATCGTCATCGTCGGGATGGCCCTAGGCGTTTTGAGATGCACCGTTTCATTCAGATGGGGCCTAAGCCTTTAGTCGGTGGTGAGACTCCCGATGATGCTGAGGATTGGTTAGAGCGCATGGAGAGTTGTTTCCGTGCATTCCAGTGCACCGAAGAGCAGCAGATGGAGACCCTTAGTTTTCTTCTCGAGGGCCGTGCGCGTAAGTGGTGGCGATCGACTTCTGCGCCGATAGTCCAGTCTCAGGGTAGGGTGACTTGGGCCGATTTCCGTGCAGCTTTCATGCAGCTATAATTTCCTCCAGCCCTTCGTCAGGCAAAGACGATTGAACTTCTGAATCTTAAGCAGGGTAGTATGTCTGTTGATGAATATCAGCAGAAGTTCTTCGAGTTGTTACCCTTTGCTCCTCATATTAGTGGCAGTTCTGAGGCCAAGTATGACCATTTCCTTCAGGGTCTTAACCAGGAGATCTTTGATCGAGTCACTGTCTGCGATAATCCTACTTCTTATGATGGGTTAGTGAACCGGTGTCGCCAAGCAGAGATCAGTCTCCAGCGTGGTAGGTCTATTCTTTCTTCTAGACCTCCGAGTACTTTGAGCCCTCGATCTCAGTCTTTCAAGAAATCTGGTTCTTCTTCTTCTGGATCTGGATCACGGTCTAGCGGTGTTTTTCGCTTTGGTAAGAAGAAGGTTTCTTGTGTGCATTGTGGGAAGAACCATCCATCGGAGCAGTGCCGATCAGCCGCGGGAGCTTGTTTTCAGTGTGGAGAGATGGGTCATCTTAAGAAGAATTGTCCTCAGTTGCGAGGTGGAGCAGGATCTGGTTCCGGATCTCAGACGACTGTTCAGCAGAGGATGCAGGGTCAAGCAATGGGTAGTTCAAATCTTCGACCTCGTGCCCAAGGTCAGGTATTTGCGCTGAACCAGGATCAGGCTGCAGATGAGACAGGGAGAGTTATAGCAGGTACTTTTTGTTTATGCGGTATTCCTGCTTTTGTTCTTATTGATACCGGAGCATCACATTCATTCATTTCTGCACGATTTGTTAAGCGTCATAAGTTACCGTATGTTTCTCTAGACGTCATTCTTTCCGTTTCTACTCCGATGGGTCATTCGGTGTTAGCAAAGCGTCTAGTGATGGGTTGTCCCTTAGATTTTGAGGGTAACGAATTGACTGCAAATCTTATGATCCTAGAGATGGAAGATTTTGATTATATTTTGGGTATAGATCTATTGACTACCTACCGAGCTACTGTGGATTGTTACCAGAAGCTTGTTCAGTTTCGTACGACTGAGAGCTCTAGTTGGTTTTTCTATGGTGAGGGAGCGCGACCTCCGATGCCAGTGGTATCTGCTCTGAAAGCCTGTCGTGCTTTAGAGTCGGGCGGGGAAGGCTACCTCATCTATGCGATTGATTCGTCCACAGGTAGTGTTGGTATAGATGATATTCCAGTGGTTTGTGAGTTTCCTGATGTTTTTCCAGATGAGATTCCTGGTTTTCCTCCGATTAGAGAGGTGGAATTTGGCATCGAGTTAATGCCAGGGACTACACCGATTTCTCGTGCCCCCTATCGTCTTGCTCCATCAGAGATGAGAGAATTGAAGCAGCAATTGCAGGATCTTCTTGATAAAGGTTATATTCGCCCGAGTGTTTCACCTTGGGGAGCTCCAGTCTTGTTTGTCAAGAAAAAGGATGGATCGATGCGATTGTGTATTGATTATCGCCAGCTGAATCGTGTGACGATCAAAAACAAGTATCCATTACCTCGTATTAATGACTTGTTCGATCAGCTTTAGGGTACCTCTGTTTACTCCAAGATTGACTTGCGATCGGGTTATCATCAGATGAGAGTCAAAGATGATGATATTTCCAAGACTGCATTTCGTACTCGATATGGGCATTACGAATTTCTAGTTATGCCATTCGGATTGACAAATGCGCCAGCGGTGTTCATGGATCTAATGAACCGTGTCTTTCGGGATTTTCTAGATCAGTTTGTTGTGGTTTTCATCGACGATATCTTGATTTATTCTCACAGTGTGGAAGAGCATATCCATCACTTGAGGATTGTGTTGCAGATTCTTCGCGAGAAGCAATTGTATGCTAAGCTGAGTAAGTGCGAGTTCTGGATTAATCGTGTAGTATTCCTTGGTCATGTGATTTCCAAGGAAGGAGTTTCTGTGGATCCTAGCAAGATTGAGGCAGTGCTGAATTGGTCACGTCCGACGACAATGGCCGAGATTCGTAGTTTTCTAGGTCTGGCAGGGTATTATCGTCGCTTCATCGTGAATTTCTCTCAGATAGCTAGACCATTGACGCAACTTACTCGGAAGGATGTTCCATTTGAGTGGTCATCTGAGTGCGAAGATAGTTTCAGAGAGCTTCGTCGACTTCTGACTTCTGCACCTGTTTTGGCGTTACCGTCAGGATCTGATGGTTTCAGTGTTTACACCGATGCCTCTTTTCAAGGCTTAGGGTGTGTGTTGACGCAGAATGGTCATGTGATCGCTTATGCTTCCAGACAGTTAAAATCTCACGAGGAGAAGTACCCTATTCATGATCTAGAATTAGCTGCTATTGTGTTTGCGCTAAAGATTTGGCGTCATTATTTGTACGGTGTTCAGTTTGAAATCTTTACTGATCATAAGAGTCTGAAGTATCTATTCACTCAGGCTGAGTTGAACATGAGACAACGTCGTTGGATGGATCTACTTAAAGATTATGACTGTGTGATCAAGTACCATCCAGGTTCTGCGAATCTCACAGCCGATGCTCTTAGTCGCAAGGTGAGAGCCTCTGCACTTCAGACCAGTGCTATGTCTAGTACTGTCCAGGATTGTTGTTCGTTGGGGTTTAAGTTCAAACATCGGAAAGGTATGGAGAGCATTCGTGTTGCTACCATTTTATCTGAGCCAACTTTGTTCACTCGGATTCGAGATGCTCAGATGTCTGATCTCAAGACTCAGAGATTAGCTCGGTTGGTTGGTGGAGATAGTAATTTCCATTATCAGTCTAATGGTCTTCTGTGTTTGTCTAATCGGGTTGTAGTACCAGAGGATGATACTTTGAGGGAAGAGATCTTGTCTCAGGCTCATCGAAGCAAGCTGAGTATTCATCCGGGAAGCAACAAGATGTATAAAGATTTGAGGACACGATTTTGGTGGAAAGGGATGAAGCGCAGCATTTATCAGTTTGTCTCCAAGTGTCTAGTTTGTCAGCAGGTTAAGGCAGAGCACCGTCGACCGGGAGGATTATTGTTGAACTTACCTATTCCTGAATGGAAGTGGGAGCATATCGCGATGGACTTCATTACTCACTTGCCATTGTCTTCGAGGAACAGTGATGCTATTTGGGTAGTGGTGGATCGACTCACCAAGTCAGCTCATTTTCTGCCATATAACCGTGATTTCACTTTCGATCGTATGGCTCGATTGTATATTCAAGAGATTTTACGTTTGCATGGAGTGCCAGTCAGTATTGTTAGTGACAGAGATCCTCGTTTTACCTCACGATTTTGGGGTAGTTTCCAGTCAGCATTGGGTATTTCACTAAGTTTGAGTACGGCTTATCATCCAGAGACCGACGGTCAAACAGAAAGGACTATTCGTACACTTGAGGTTATGTTGCGAGCTTGTGTTATGGATTTCGGAACCGCTTGGCAGGATCATTTGCCTTTGATTGAGTTCGCGTACAACAACAGCTATCATCGTAGTATTGGTATGGCACCATTTGAGGCGTTGTATGGGCGACGTTGTCGTACTCCATTATTCTGGGATGAAGTTGGGGAACGACATGTTGAGGGACCGGAGTTAGTCCAGCAGGCTATTGATAAGGTTGCAGTAATCAAGAAGCGGATTAAGATTGCTCAGGATCGACAGGCTAGTTATGCGAACACCAAGCGTCGACCTCTTCATTTTCAGCCAGGTGAGAAAGTGTTTCTCCGAGTTTCGCCTTTTCGCAGGATTTTGAGATTTGGTCTCAAGGGTAAACTGTCTCCGAGATTTATTGGTCCATTTGAAATATTGGAGAGCGTGGGAGATTTGGCTTACAGACTTGCATTGCCGCCGTACCTATCAAGTATTCATGATGTGTTCCACGTATCTTTGTTGAGACGATATGTAGCAGATGAGTCTCACATCTTACATCCTTCTGAAGTTCAACTTGATTCGGATTTGTCTTACGTGGAACGACCAGTTCGGATTCTAGATCGCAAAGACAAGGTGTTGCGGAATAAGATCATTCCTCTTGTCTTAGTGCAGTGGCAGCGCCGAGGTACTGAAGAAGCCACTTGGGAACTAGAGAGTCGTATGCGGTCAGAGCATCCAGAGTTGTTCTAGTTGTAGTATTTTCAGTTATGATTGTAATTTCAGTTGTACTTTCGGTTGTACTTCATTCTTAAGTTGAATGTATTGTTGTTCAGAATTGTCATTCTTCAGACACGATTTCGCGGACGAAATCCTTTTTAGGGGGGGAGAATGTAGTATCCCGATGCCTAATTTGAGTTAATTATTGGATTAATTATATTTCGGTGGGATCGGAAGGACCGAACAGGGTTCGGATCGTCCGATCAGGGTTCGGATCGTCCGATCAGGATTCGGATCGTCCGAGACAGGTGGATGGAACCGTGGAAGACATGCAGGATTCGGATCGTCCGATCAGGGTTCGGATCGTCCGAGCCAGGTGGCTGGACACGTAGAAGACATGCAGGGTTCGGATCGTCCGAAGTGTACCGGATCGGAGCTTCCGAAGTGGATCGGATCGTCCGAACGTTGGCTATAAATAGAGGCGCGAGGCTTCACTTCTTACTCGCCAAGTCCGAGCGTTCCAGAGCATTTTTAGTCGTTTCCGATTGGTTTCTAGTCTTTTCCCGAGGTTCAGGCACTAGCGGGGAGCTACTGGTTTTGTAGCGGAGCTGTGCTCTAGTTGGGAGATAGCGACATCAGTGGGCTGCGGACGCATACTTGATTCTAGGGCGGATTGTTAGGATCTGCTGGTTTGAGGTACGAAAGTACTATCCGAGATATCCTGGTCGAGTATACATTCTTATATGTGTTGCATGATTATTTGGTGCATTGATATATGTCATATGATGCATGCTATTATGTCACGTTTATTACTGCATGTTACATTTCATCTTGAGCCGTATCTCTTTCGAGATAGCCTTTATTGTTGAGCTGTATCTCTTTCGAGATAAGCTATATCTTGTGGGGCCGCTCAGCCCTGTCTTGTGGACGCATGGACACCGAGAGTACACAGTGGCCGACGGGTCCGGAGGGCTTCGGTGATCCGGGACATTTTAGGTCCACGTCTGATCTTGTAGTGGATGCAGTGACCCAGAGGAGTACCGCGCGGCACTATCCACTTGGCGCCTCTAGACTGAGCATTTTGATATCTTTTGTGACTCCTGTTTCTTGACTACCCTGGTATCATATCATAGCATGTGCATTTCGTATAGGCTTGTATACTCATGCTTTTGTACTGGGCGTTCTTATCGCTCACGTCCTCGGTTTTGTTTATCTTGGACACCCCATTCCCACGGGGCAGGCCTCAGGTTGGATGGCTCAGGAGGAGGATGTTGAGGACGTGGAGTAACCGGTTGGTTTAGATCTTCAGTACCATTTGATTCGATATGGTTGTACCGCATACTTTCATTTTAATTTGAGTTGTTCTGGATTTTCATTTGGGTTGTATAACTTTCATTTGTTGACCTTTTCCGCCATTATCTCTGATTGTTATTAATTAAGTTAATTGCATGCTTAGTTCTTGATTAGTAGGTGATTCTGGAACGGGTCACTACACAGAGTTTATATATCAGAGTTGATGGTATTTATGATTTCAAAGCTATGTTTCTCAGAGTATGTTATGTCATTGCTATGTAAGAGTTCCACTTGCTGAGTTTTATACTCATTTCAGTTATTTCATGTGATTCAGATAAGAGCGACGGACCGGGACGTTGACTGTGGACAGGGGGTCATATGCATGCCATGTTGGGAGGAAGATTTTTGGACATGATCATAGGAATGATATTTTGTATTTTGCTTTGTCATTTAAATGATCATGTATATATTTTATTGTAAAGAGGTTTGAAGAAATGTATTTTGAAACTCCTTCCATATATTTGAAAGTAAATTTTATTTCCGCTGTGTTTTTATTTAATCGGGTCATAGGTGTCACATGAACATTGAAGAATATGTGACCAAGTTCTCTACCTTGTTGAATTTTGCTCCACATGTGGCTGAAAATGACGAAGTCCTTGCCGATCAGTTCATCAATGGTTTGAATCCCGATATCTTTACATTGGTGAACACAGGGCGACCAAAGAACTTTGCTGATGCCATGAATAGAGCAAAGGGCACTGAAGCGGGCCTGATAAGGCAGAGAGGAGCTGCAGATGTTCCGCCCGCACCGAGACCACTGCAACCACCTCCCCGATTCGAGAGTGACAGTAGCAGTGGTGGAAAGAAAGACTTTCTGAAGGCTAGAGGAAAGCAGTTTAAGAATTCTGGCAGCAGTTCTTCTAGCTCCAGTGGTTCTCAACAAAGTTATACTGGCGTTTATTGTGGAATTTGTGGAGGGAGACATTCCACTGAGCAATGTCAAGGAGTACTTGGTAGCTGCCACTTCTGCAAACAACAGGGATATTTTGCCAGAGTGTGTCCACAAAGGGGTTCCCAAAGATCCCAGGGAGCCGAATCATCTGGATCAGCGGCATAGTCGAGTAGACGATCAGCTGCTATTCATTCATTTCAGCCAACTCCATCTCAGTCACAGCAGAGGCCAGGAGGACGCCAGACAGTTGGCCAGCCTCCTATACAGCAGGCCAGAGTATTTGCTTTGGCTGAGGAGCAAGCTCAGGAAGCACCAGATGATGATGTTGCAGGTAACTGTTCTTGATGTAGTTATCCTGCTTTTGCATTAATAAATACGGATGCTTCCCATACATTTATTTCTGAATGATTTGCATTGAGTCATGCATTGCCTGTTGAGTCTTTATCTACTGTAGTGTATCTCTTTACCGGTTGAGGAGAGTTTTTTATAGTAGTGAATTCTATAAAATATTGAATACTACAGTAAGAGGAGAATGAGATCTAGTTAGATCGTGTGGTAGCTTGTATTGTACTAGTGTAGTCTGAGTTTGGGACTGCATTACTGATATTGATATGCTGACCAAGTACAGAGCTACCCTAGATTAGTTCCAGAAGATGGTGAGAATCGGACCTGAGATGGCCAAGGGATGATTATTGTACGATAAGAATTCTAGATTGAGAATTCCTTTGATAATCCGTACGATCTATGACTCGATTAGTACAAAAAGGAGCAGAGTGACTCCTCATGTATTCAGTTGATTACTGAAGTTGAGTCCATCATTGGCTGATTTACCAATGACATGAAAGTTATTGATGTTTTCCCCAGATAAGACTTCAGATCTGATTCCAGTCAAAGAGATTGATTTTAGCTTTGAACTAATATTATAAATGGTTGAAATTTTGAATCCTAATTGAGACAGATTGCATTCAGGATGTGTTATATCTGAAGATGATATATTTGTTGATTTTAACAGAATTAAACCGTAATTAGTTGGCCGAGGTGGATATCAGTGTAAGATATTTGCTGTTTTATGAGTTTAACAGATCAATACCAATGAGTGATGTTTTGAATATGATTGAATTTTGCGGTTGTTCTGAATCCGTGTTTGAAGCAAATAGTAGACAGTGAGGAATTTATATTGTATAGTCCGAACCAGAACTGATTTTGAAATATAAGTAGTTCAAAAAGTGGACCAGAATGTATAGAATTTGATATCGATAGTCAGAATAAGGTATCGATCAGAATATCAGGTAAGTAATAATGTATTGTATGTTAATAACCGATTTGTTTGTGCCCTATATTTCGAATTTGAAATGACAGAGATGATCAGAAGGGTGCAATACTTGATTCCGTAGGCATTCTGATAGCAGAAAATTGTTTGATAGAAACATGTGAGATTAGAGATGGAAGAGTTTGTACTGAAATTTCTGAATTACGGACAGACAAAGATAGAAAGAAAGAAACCAAGAGATTGGTTATATAACTTCTCGGTTCCTGAATGGAAATGAGATTACATTTCCAGGGATATCGTGATGAAGTTATTGCATTCCTCTCGAAATTGAGTATTGATTGAGTTAGGAATGACAGACTGATCCAGTCTGCGAGTGCTAAACCGTACATGAAGATGTACAAATATGATATATTACGAAGATTCTGTCAAGAAAGTGATTAGATTACACGAAGTGTTGAGAGTTGATTATATTAGACCGTGATTTTGGTTGATTTTTCACGTTTGGCAGAATGTACATGAGGAGTTGGATACTAGATTATATCTGAATACTGAATAGTATTCATTACCTGACAGACATGGGAATGGTACCATTGGAGACGTTGTACATTAAGAAGTGCAATTTCTTCTTTATTGACATGATATCTCCGAGGTTCCTGAGATCGGACCTGACATGATCAGAGATATGACTGAAAAGGTGAAGTTAATTCAGAAGAAAATGAAAACAGCTCATAATAAACAGATTGAATATGCCAATGTCGGACGATGACTGTTGGTATTTGAGACCGAAGATCGAATATATCTTTGATTTGGGATAAACAGATTCGGTAACAGCTGATGGTGTTGAGTTGTTACGAACTGTTAATTGTTATATACGGATATTTTATAGCCAGTATTGTGAGATTGATTCTATCAGCAGTTATTCAAGTGGTATTATGAGATTATACTTCTTGAAGCATTATTCCAGATTAAAATTAGGAATATGTGAAAGACAGATAATTCAGAACGAAGACTATTCTGCTATTGAAAGTACAGTAAAGTCGTCAGGGCATTAAAGAAATTATCTGGGAGACAGATTCTGATATGAAACAAAGATTTTCAAAATTGTTTCATGGTTGTAAGTTCTGATTGATTCTATTATGCATTTATTTCCGTATCTGATTTGATTGTCTGTGATTTCGGGGACGAAATCATATCTAAGATGGGGAGAAATGTCATGCTTGAGATTTAATTGCGGTAATCAGACGTTGATTAATTGGTAGAATTGAGGTTATAGGAACTCAAATGAAGAAGCAGGGCATCGTTACAGTATAAGCCAAGATGTTGGGCCGAACATCTCAAGATGTTGGACCGAACATCTCGCGCCCGAACGGTAGAAACGAACCGCCCGAGCGCCAATTTTACTTCTTGGACAGAATGTTTGGCGCCCGAGCGGTAGAATATTACCGCCCGAGCGCCAGGAGATGTTCGGCCGAGTATCTCGACAGGAACCTCCGCGCCCAAGCGGTAAAGATTAACCGCCCGAGCGCCGAGAAAGCGCCCGGGCGGGAATTTATAACCGCCCGAGCGCCAACCAGAATTGAGGAAAATCTAACACGTTGCTTGGACATGCAACGTGTGAATATATATATATGTATACAAACCTTCAGAATTCAATAGAAACGGAAGAGAGAAATCGAGAAGCCTCCAGAAATTCTTACGCCTTTATATTTCGATCCGTCCGTCTGATTTTGAATCCGACTTCGGTACTGTGTTCCTATCGACGCAGGCTTCAACTGGACGTAAGTTTTGCTACGTTTAAATATGATTTGAAATTATTGTATTGTCAGAATCTGATAGGATTCATATATGATGTTTTTTGACATGTTAGACATCGTATAATCGAAACCGGACTGAAGAATAGATACCATATGGAATTGTTATGATTTTCGAAGTTGAGTTGATTGAGATTTGATATCAGAATTGAATTGTTATCAAATATGAGATGTTAGAATTGATATCTGACTGATATGATTTTGCTGGATATATTGAAATTATAACGTTATGTTGTTGGAACAGAATTTGAGTGAAGTCTGATTATATCCAGTATTGATTGAGTGGTGTATTGATACCGTACCCTCGATCTTGTTATTGTCAGACTGAGTATTGACAGGCTTTGAGTTCGAGAATTCGACAGAGTCAGAATATCAGAAGGAAAGGTATAAATTAATGTTGAATTGGGATTGTAAAACTTGAGGGAGGTTTAACTCGAGTCTTCCTAAATCACATACTTAGTTTATTGCATTGATATTTGTAATTGATGGTATTGATATTCGTAGTCTATTGATTCATAGCAACTGCATGTATTGACTCTGAGTTGTTTAGTCATTGGCTAATTCGCCTAGTCACCGGCTGATTCGTCTGGTTATTGGCTGATTCGTCTAGTTATCGACTCATTCATCTAAACTTCGGCTGATTCGCTTAAACTGATTCGTCTAGTTATTGGCTGATTCGCTTAATTCTTGACTGATTCGTCAATTCTGCGGCTGTTTCGCCCAGACATTGGATATATGAATTATATCGATGCCGTTTAGGGATTGACTCATTCCTATGGACTGAGATTCGATATAATTAATAATATCCAGACACCGGGATCCCTAGGTTAGAGTTGAGTCGAGTCTGAGACAACGCGTTGTTTGAGTCGAGTCTGAGTCTGAGTGTGATTCATTGCTCGATATTTATTTATGTTTCTGATTTGATACATGTTATGAATATTTCTTATATGCTTTTGTATATGCTTTTATATGATTGCATGTTTACATTGTTTATACTGGGATGTAATTCTCACCGTAGTTATCCGGCTGTTGTCTTGTTTTGTATGTGTGCATGACAACAGGTGGGGCTGGATCAGAGTCAAGAAGAGGATGAGAAAGATCATGATTAGAGTGGAGGCTCCGGACTTGGATTAGAGATAGGGTTAGACACTTGATATTAGCTGTTAAACCTTAGTTGAATAAATGTATGTGATACAGGATTTGTACTTTTATATACTGAGATGTATATATGTTTTTATGTCACTACGTTCCGCATTATTTTAAAAAAAAATAATTAGACCCTGTTTAATATAATTGATTAATTAGTACCATCAATTGATTAAGAATTGAACAATTGATTAAGAATTGAAATAAGTTGGGTCCCCACAGAATAATCGCCTGAAATATGAAACTCAAGGAAAACGTTTTAACGTGGATCAACTAAACATATTATAATTTAAAATAATGCAAATTTATAAATCATGAATTAAAACCCAAATTAATGAAATAACCAAGCACTAAAACCATTTAATACAATACATAAGAAATTTAATAACTTGCATGCATGTGGTTCACGTGGACCTCAAATTTTCGGGACGTCACAATCTATCCCCCTCAAATTGAATTTTGTCCCCGAAATTCGCTTATCCTCGATAATTCAAAATTTTATATTCTTAATTCTAGTATCCCAATAATCTATGCTTCCGCTGCAGTACTATGATAAAAATTTAAGTCCTCAGCTGTCCTTACGTCTCTTCAATCCTAATTAAATTATCTATCAAAAACCTCGTTTGCGAATCACAACTTAAAGCGAATTATGGCGTTTAGTTTTACTTGACTACGACCTCGAATTCTGACTTTTCTCACAATTCCTAATATTAGAAATGTAGGTTCAAACTTATAGTATTTTACTTTCCTTATACTATACCCGTAATGTTCATCGATCTATTACATTAGCATTTATTCAGTTGAACCTAAGAAATCTTAGCACCAATACTGATCAACTTATATGCTTGGTACTACACTCAAAACTTAAACCTTATATTTACCCCATAATAATATTGACCCACGATCCTTGAATCAAATATTTACCTTACGAAACCAAACTTACGTAACACATAAAATTGTTGCTAATCTTAAATTTCGAGTACCATAAATCCATAAAACCCCAAAATGTAAAATATCGATCTTCTGCTTAAATAATAAAACCTTCCTAGCATCAAACATATACTTAAACTATTTCCTTCTCAATTACATTATAGTTGGGGCCTAGGATACTTGGACCTTACTCATTGGAACGAATGTCACATTTTGACGTATCCTCAATACTTCATTCATTCTAACGTATAAAACTTAATAAGTTTCCTCTGTTAATGATGGACTAACTCTAATAAATTAACTTCATTTATAACAAATAGAATTATAGAATCCTCATATAAATACTTTAGATTTCTTACTCGCTAAAAAAAATCTTAATATTCGCTTATTGATAACCTATGTTAAATACAACTAATTCCCTTTTGTTTTTATTTCACTCAATATCCATGTATGAACATCTATTTCATAAACTTGAAATTCAAACTTATACAACCCAAGTAGTCTTAGATAACCAATTCCAGTACTCATATTCACTTAATCCTAAGTTTTTTAATGACTTATAAAGATTCTTCAAGACAAGGTACCTGTCTCACTTCATACATATATCTAAAAAGTAATATAACCAACAATCATAAGCAACTTTCTAGAAAAAAATTTAACCATAACTATTAAGATCGTGACTAAAAGTTATGCTACATCAAACCTTAAGCTCCCAAAAATAAGTTAACTTAATGTCTAATATTATAACTTAACTCATTGATCAACTTTCTCTTAAATTGTTATCACTATAAATTCTTAATTTGCCTATGCATTATTCAACTAACACTTAGATTTTTAAGTACAATATTAATTCCTCATACAATGCCCTTGATTACCATTTCTTATAACATTATAACCCAGATATTTCAAGGTTCTAAATATCTTTTCAAGCCTAAATCGGCGAAAACTCTTATCATTCAAACCATTCAATTTTCACTTATTACTAAACTAGTCCCCAAATTACTTAAAAATTGCAAAAATAAATTCCTAATTTCCTCGATAATACCCAATTTTGTCCATAATTTTGAAAATCCTACAGTTATCCGTAAGTTCTTGGCGTTCATACTTCCATTTTATAAGTTTTCCGCATCATAAGTTCAATAATCTTAAGCTTCTTAAATCCAAAAATCATTTTTTATAACCAATCTTACATTTCCATCAATACTTAAAATCCCAAATTACACAAATTGTTTTTTATACTGCTAAAGGTCGTCGCAGATTTTGAATCATTATTCCTTATACGAAATTTTCAAAAGTTAACTCAACTAGTAACCATGAATCATCGATATTTTAAAAATATACGTCCTGAAAGCATTCAGAATTTTCATGATTAACTTATAACTCAAGGAGTAGAACATCAATACTTACTAACAAAAAATCGATATGCTCAAATCATTAATAACAATTCGTAACGCCCAATAGTCGAATTCTGAGGCATGTCCAATACCACAAAACCAGAATGCATGAAAGTCATATAATTTCGCATTTCATGTCGCAACATGCATAAAAAATTTAAAGATCCAATATCAAATCATAACGACAGGTAAACCTGTACTCTAAAATGTATGTCATGTAAACATACAGGTGATAGCATTAAAACATGCACATGCTTAAATCATGACTTGATGCTTACTACTTAAAAGACTGTAAAACTTTAAAAGTTACAGACTTGAGGTGTGACTTCGTGAGCTTCTCGCAACTAGCAGTAGGCATAACCCTTTACAAGAACACCGCTCTGATACCAACTGTAACGTACCGTAATTTTGAACAACTTGAAATTTGCGGGAAAATTTTTTTTTCTTAAATAAGAGATAAATCTTCAAATTTCGATAAAAATTAACTGTTCATCCAAAATAGTTGCAACAAAAAATCCCAAATAAAGTTTGCTAAATATACTTGTTTAAAATCTCATAAACAATAACGTGAAATCAGAGTATTTGAAACAACATGCATTAAAATATTCTTAAAAACATGGGCGGTACTCGGGTTTAGCCTCCTGCACAAACCGATCCGGCTCACTGGTCCCCACCCCACGTCTCCTCATACACATTCTCACATGCATAAATCAAGTCTAGTGAGTTTAAAGACTCAACATGTATAAACTGGACATACAAATAATACATAATAAAACCACATGAATCTTAATGTAGAGCGTATATACTTGAAACTTGAACGTAATAACATAAACTTATATGTGCCATCATCATAAAAAATTTCATAAACATACTTGCATCATACATACTGGAACATGTATAACTTAATTATTTTGCGTAGAGATATGTTTCAAAGCAAGTGACCCATACATAAAAGTGCCTGATCAGACTAAACCACGGCTTCTGGTACACTAGAGCCCTAAGCTTCTTACTCAAAGAAATGAAGTGGAAGTGAAAATGAAGTGTGTGTGTGTGAATTTTGGTATAAAAATGGTAACGTGTGTGTGTGTTAAATAGGGGTAATTAAGGCTAATTATGTTAATTAAATAAATAATAATCAATTACTTGCTAATTAGAATGATAATAATATGCTAACCCATTAGTCGATTTACTAACAATCTCATATTTAAAAATTAAAATATATATTTAGTTGATCAACGTTAAAACGTTTTCCTTGAGTTTCATGTTTCAGGCGATTATTCGATGCGGGATCGAGGAAAAGAGATCGGCGAGGATTTTGGCGATTTTTAAAATATGGTATTTCAATTTTAAGTTAGGATTGGGGAATTTTAAATATTTATTTAGTTTTAAGTATTTTAAAACCTAATTTTTGTATTTATTGATTTTAAGATTTTAAAATTTTTAAGGTTCATCAATTGCATATTTAATTTTTAAATATGAGATTGTTAGTAAAACGATTATTGTATTAGCATATTATTAGCATTCTAATTAGCATGTAATTTATTATTATTTATTTAATTAACATAATAAGCCTTAATTACCCTATTTAACACTCACACACACGTTACCATTTTTATACCAAAACTAACTCACATACATACACGCCTATGCACACTAACACGCTTCATTTTCACTTCCACTCCATTTCTTTGAGTAAGAAGCTTAGGGTTCTAGTGTACCAGCAGCCGTCCCCTTATCTTTAATTTTCCAGCAATTCTCGTTGAGTTTTCTTCAAGAAAAATCGTACCATGTTCGTTCCGTATCAACCCTCGTATCCATCCCGCTTCGGTGTCGTCGTTTCGGTAACGTTAAATATCAAAAGGCATGTATATTCTTTTGTTTTCGCATCGATGTTGTCATATTAATAATTTTGATGTATATTGTATGAAAAACATATGTATGTTATGCAAAAATTTGAGCAAAAATTTTTGGATCGCTTTTGAAATGATTTTTGAAACAGTTTTTTTTTTCTCAAAAACCGAATCTACTGTCATTTCAAATCCTGCGAATTTTCTGTCGGTTTTCTGGAAAACAACTTTCAACAATTAAAACGTAATACTTTTTGATATCTTCGATTTGACATTAAATTCTTAACTTTTGAACAAGACACGAGGGATAGATGATTTTTATCGTCAAACCGCTCTAGCTGTGAAAACTTTGTCCATGTTCTTCACGTTTTAACAAGTTTTGGTTGCAGGCTTCGTTGGGATCTCTTGAATCTTTGCTGCTTTGGGTAGGGCATCATGTACAAAGTGTTCCAATGAAGCCCTTGACGTTTTTAAGTATGTTCGACGTGCAAAAGAAAATATTTTAAGTTTTTGACTTATGCTAAATGTCTTGTGACCAATTATGAACAGTTTGGAAGCCGGAGAACGTGTCCAAGGACCTCTCCAACTATGAACGGGTTTGGAAGTCGGTGAACGTATTCGAGGTCCTCTCCACCATGGTAAAGCATGACCAGGTTTAGATCAGGATTGGAAAGTGGTAAACCATGACTAGGGACCAATCCACCTGGTAAATCATGACTGGGGATCTCATGTATGTGGCAGTGGATTTTCCTTGTCAGCCCAGGACTATGGTTTAGTATGATCAGGCGAATTTATGTATGGGTCACTTGCTTTGAAACATATCTCTACACAAAATGATGAAGTTATGCATGTTCAAGTATGTGTGATCCAAGAATGATTAAGAAAAGTTTTAAGATCATGGCACATATATGTTTATGTTTTACGTTCAAGTTTATGTACGTACGTTCTACTTTTAAGTTGCATGTGGTTTATTACGTATTACTTGTTATCTCCAGTTTATACATTTTAAGTCTTTAGACTCACTAGATTTGATCGATGCAGGCGAAGACAAGCATGAGGAGACGAGAGGTGGGGATCAGTGAGCAAACTCGGTCTGTGCAGGAGGCTAAACCCGAGGACCGCCCATGTTTTTAAGAATATTTTTTTATGCACGTTGTTTCAAACACTCTGATTTTTATGAAGTGGTTTACGACGTTTAAATGATTACTACTTTTGACAAACTGGGTTGTAGTTTTTTATTTCCAATGTTTTTAGACGAGTAGGTTATTTTAATGCAATTTGAAATTTTATTTTGTATTTAAGAAAATTTTTATTTTTTCGCAAATTTTAAAGTTGTTCAAAAAGTACACCCAACTAGTACCAGGATTGCTTCCAAGATCTATATTAGTCCAAAATGTCTTGGGTTCCAATCTTGGGGAGGTAAAAACTCCAGTGCCTGGGCTAGATAAGTCCTATGCATAATGGTGCGTGGGTATGAGCCGAGGCCCATGCTATGCCATGGCCCATGACCCTTACAATAAAATGCGCATTTTTATTGTTTCTAGGATCTATATAAGTCCAGGAGGTCTTGGGTTCTAATCCTGTGGAGGTAGAAACTCCAGTGCCTGGGCTGAATAAGTTCTATGCGTAATGGTGCGTGGGTATGGGCCGAGGCTCATGCTATGCCATGGCCCATGACCGTTACACACTAGGCGTGTATGATGCAGGTGAGTATGTTGTTGAGGAGGCTGAAGGTCCCGAATTCAGAGTAATCAAGGCTGGATGTACGCACAAGACCCGAGGACCATATTCTTCCGTACATCTCGATTTTATGAGTTTAGAGTGGATATGAACATTTTTTTATTCACCGGTTTTGACATGTGGATGATAAATAGGATTTTTACTTGTTTATTTTTACGCACATTGATGATGGATGAGTTGGCCATTTTTAATTGTAGAATTTTATTTGTTATTTAATTATGATAATTTTCAAAAGACATATCGTAAGGTCTAAAATTAAGACGACGTAATCCAACTGCATGCAAATCTAGGAAATATAAAAAATGAGTAATTAATTGATTTAATTGCTTAATTGATAATGGGACATGCATGAATATATGTTAAATAGGGTTTAATTTTCATTAGGCATAAAATTGTATTTTTAAGGGATATTCAAGTTACAATCGAGGAATGGAGATCGAGGGCTAAAAAACGTAAAATGTTTTTAGTAAATAATTGTTTTAATTATTTAAAAATGGGTGATGTTTTTCATAATTTTGAAAATAAGGGGTTTCTAGGTGATTTTATACGCCGGGACGTAAATTTTATCGGTGTTGGTTTTTCAACAAAAATACGAACTTTTGAGCAATCCGGATATTAAATTCACAAACTTATTTTACCAAAACTATTTTAAAATTTTAATTAAATCCTAATCAAGCACTAATGTGCCTAAAATTATGCTTAATAGGCCTAAAGCCTTCATTAGTGAATTGATTAGTATAAATATGTAAAGCACACCCCCAAACCCTATGCAATACCAACGCCCACTTTTCAAAATTCTATTCTCTCCCAAAATCACCAAATGCACGAAACACACACAAACAATTTGGTAGAGAAAAAAATTCGACATTCCAAGGAAAAGTTCAAGCCGAGGTCTCGGCCCGTTCTTCGTGATCGTCATCGTTTTTCTTGCATTAAATACGCAAATGCACGCATATTTCTTCCCTTCAAACATCATCACACCATAATATTTGTTCAAGCAAACTTTTTAAGGAAAAATATTGCACACAAACATAATTTTCGAAACTACATGTTCATGGGTTCTAACTTGAGTTTTTGATTACTAAAATCATGTTTATGTATTGTGTAAGGAGTTGCCATGAATAGGACTCAATCAAGTACTGGTTTTAATGAATATTAATGTCCTATTTCATCACCAAATACCCTGCACAAATGAAAACACGTAAGCTGGAACTATGTTTGAAAACATGCATCGTAGGTGATCAGGTTCTTGAGCTGGTGGCTTGGCTTGGTTAGGCTGGACCAGGATTGGGCTAGAGTCTCTTGAGGGGTCTGAGAATAGGTCCTAGCCATGCTAGGGCTCGAGTAAGTGGGTTGGGAGGAGTACTTGGCAAGAAGGACTCCTACCCGAGAGTCTTCAAAGTCACGCGCAGAAGCTGAGCTGGCTTGCAGGGAAGTTGGGGATCAGTCTGTGGTTCAGGGGCTGGGCTAGGGTGAGTCTCAAGGGTCCTAGGAAGGTGCGCGAGTCGGTTTTTAGGGGGTGGGCTCGCTGGTAGAGTCCCTGATACAAAAAGAAGAGTCCATGCATTTGTAAGAGTTCTCGGCTGCAGCAACTGGGAGTGTTTAGCTTCGGTTCTGTGGCTGGGGGCTGGTCCGTGGCTTCCAAGGGTTCAAGAGGGTGTCCTAAGGGGTTGGTCAGGGTCTGGACCATCATGGTCTAAGGGTGGATTGAGTGAAATCAAAGATGGCTCGGGGTGAACTTTCAAGGGTCAAGTTAGGTTGTTAGAATTAAAATAAATCGAAACATGATTAACGGGGGTCGAGTCATAGTTCACAATGGCTAAAATAATATAAAAAATTTAAGTTTTGAATTTAGAAATTTTATATTAAAGTTTGGGATATTTTCGGAATTAAAACGCCTTCAAAACGTCTAGTTACGAATTAATTAAAAAGCCTAGTATTTAAGCTAAATAAAATTATGAGAATTTTAATTTAGGCTTAAATAACTATTTGGTACATATTAGAGTCAATGAAATTAAGAAAAATTCAAAAACGTGAGAATTTACGTCTCGGGGTAAAACGGTCATTTTACGCCTAAGAATTAGTTAACGTCATGGTAGCGTCGTAATTGATTTTTTATATGATGATAGGATTGTTTCAAATGTTTATGAATTTTTATATGCTAAATTATTATTCTTAAATGTTTATGGATTTTATGGTTTAATTATTGGACATTTAAAAGATATGTTGAATGCTAGGTTTCAAAAATAAAATGATACGTATATTCATGAAGTATTGATCTTGTTGAAGGACGTGAAGGGATTGTGACTAATATGATGATATGTTGTAGATATCGTGAGGGTTATGATTTAATAGTGGGAGCCCGACGATCGTATTTCCTTGGACACAGATATGAACACGAATACGATGATATCTTAATACGTAAGGCCAAAGTGGCCCAGTTGACCGGTGATAGTGTCGCTGGTGTCCCCGCCATCTAGTATTGTGGTTACATGTAAATGGATCCATCGCCCAACACGTATACGAACACGAAAGTCACAATCAGTGATGTGAATTCAACAAAACACAAATATGAATATGAATATGTATATATTGATGATGATATGTATATGTTTATGGTAATATGAAAATGTTTATGTTTTACCTGTTTATGAAAATGTTATTCCAAGTACAAGTATTTTTTACTGTTGTATATGAACTGTATTTCGAATTATTTGTTATCAAGAATATGTTTGTTGAGTCTTTACACTCACTAAGTGTGTTTGATGCAGGTGAGTTTGATGGAAGTCTTGATGATTGACCTGACTGGGCTGAATGTGCTCATAACCCGAGGACCAGCGCTTCTACTTTCCGCATTTAAGTTTATGATTTACGTTAAAGATTTCAAGACTATTTACTTATGATTTTGAGAAATTTTTGAGAGGTTTAGTATGAGCTACACTTTTCAAATTTATTGCTTATTAGGTTTGGTAAAACGTTTAACGATTTCCAGTTTTGACTATTTTCCTTGGATTTTCAAATACTAGTTGGATTTTTTATTTTAAAATGTTGCAAAAGTAATTTATGTATATGTATATGGAGTGGGCGGAATTTATGAGATTTTTTTTAAAAAAAATTCTAATATTTTTTAAGAAAACGATTAAGCAGACTTTTCAATTGGTATAAGAGCAATGGTTCTGTAAAGGATTGTGCCACCATCAGTGCCGAGAAGATCAGTCGTCAAGCCTCAATTTGTAAGTTTTACATGCTTTATATGATATAATATGATGTTACCTGTATGATGGCATAAATAATATGTTTAGGTAACATGTTTACTAGCTTTTTGAGTACTTATGCTGTGTATGCTTAAATTGCTAAATTAAATAGGATATGTCACATGATTAGAAAACTTAGATTTAAATGCATGTTGGTTACGTTAGAATTTGGAAAACGTTCAGATAAAATGCCTCCTAGACATGCCCCTGTAAATGAAAACCAAGCAGAGAACAGCGTGAACCGTCAAGGGAATGCAACCCTACCATGTGTTGACCCAAACCTAATTCGTCTTCTTAATCATTATTAAGAATCAATATAACAATTAAGTAACGTGGGACATAAATTTTTTTTCTTTAAGATGCAAATGCGGAAACGTAATGTACTCGATCTGAATATACATGTCAATACAAAAGTACAAGTCTTGTATAACATTTATTTATCTCAAACTCAAGTTCAGTCACTATCTCAAGTACCGAAAATCAATCTATTCTAAGTCCGGATCTCCATGCTAATTTTAATCTCTCATCCTCTTCCTAATCCTGATCCTGCCCCACCTGTTGTCATGCACACATACAAACAAGACAACAGGCGGATAACACCGGTGTGAAATACATCCCAGTATGAACAATGTAAACATGCAATCATATAAACATATATAGAAGCATAAAACAGATATCAATAACATGTATCAAATCAGAAAGACATGTATCGATATAAAGATGTAAATAACTCTGGACTCATCATCTCAGACTCGACTCATTTCTAATCTAGGAATACCGGTTCCTGGACATGGGCACATATATCGAATTTCACCGATAGGAATGAATCAACTCCTAAACGTATCGATATAAACCAAACGTCCAGTGTTTTGGCGAATCATCCGAAGACTTGGCACATCAGCCAATGACTAGGCACATCAGCCCACGACTCAGTACATGCTTTGCTATGATTCAATAGACTAAGCAAGTCAATCTCATGAATTGAAAGTATCAATGCAATAACAATTCAGTATGTGATTTTGGGAAACTCAAGTTGAATCTAACTCGAGTTGTGCAATCCCGGATCCACATTGATTAATACATTTCTTTCTGTCAATCTGACTCTTTCGAAGTCTCGGACTCAATGCCTGTCAATACTCAATCTGGCAATGACAATATCGAAGGTATCGTATCAATATACAACTCAGATAAATACTGAATATAATCAGAACTAAATCAAATTCTGTTTCAACGGCATAACAGCATAATCTCATTATACCCAGCAATACAATATCAATCAGATATCAACTTTCACAACTCATAAATAATAACGATATAAATATGATATCACATCTCAATCAATTCAACTTGGAAATTCATAACAATTCCATACGGTATCTGTTCTTCAATCCGGTTTTGAATATACGAAGTCTAACATATCAGAAACACCATATATGAACCATATCTGATTCCTTCAACATCATATTTTAAAAACATAACAAAACGTAGTAAAACTTACGTCCAGTTGAAGCTCTCGTTGATAGAAATACAGTACTGAAGTCGGATTGCAATTCTACCGGTTGGATTTTTCGCAAATCATAAATTTAAAAAGTGCAAGGCATGAGGATTTCTAGGGAGGATTCTAGGTTTTCTTTCTACTACTTTTCAAGGAACTTGATATATATATCCCAATTTGCATGCAAAGAAACGTGTCTCATTCTTCATACAAATCAGGCGGCGCTCGGGCAGTTGTAATGTGCCGCTCGGGCGCGGAATGTTTTGTCCACATTTTTCTTGCATCTCAGTCGGCGCTCGGGCGGTTGCAATTTAATGCTTGGGCGCGAGATGTTCTGTCCGAAACATATCCCTGTTGAACATTGGCGCTCGGGCGGTCATTTCCTATCGCTCGGGCGCCAATATTTCTGTCCAAAAAATTGCATAATTCATATGTTTTTCCCAATCTGGTCTCGAATGGCCCTTCATAATCATATCAATTCACAAATCCATAATCACAGATTAACAGATAAAAATCATGGGCATTACATTTCTCCCCCCTTAAGATACAATTTCGTCCCCAAAATCACAGGCAATCACATCATACCAGAAAGAAATGTATAACAGAAGCTGAATATAAAACTCACATTAATGAAATAACTCTGGGAATCTCTGTCTCATGTCTGATTCAGTTTCCCAAGTAGCTTCCTCGATGCCATGACGACTCCACTGAATTTTCACAAGCGGAATAGTTTTCGTTCTGAGTTGCTTTTCCTTTCGATCGAGAATCTGAATCGGCTTCTCGAAGTAACTTAGTGTCTCATCCAGTTTGGCCTCATCTGGCTGAATAATATGTGAAGTATAAGAGAGATATTTCCTCAATAACGATACATGAAAAAAATCATGTATCCCAGATAAAGAAGGCGGTAATGCGAGTCGATAGGCACGATCTCCTATATTCTCGAGAATTTCATACGGCCCAACATAACGTGGAGACAACTTCCCTTTCTTGCCAAATCTGACAACTCTTCTGAAAGGTGAAATCTTCAAGAATACTCGGTCTCCTGCTTCGAATACCAACGGTCTACGTCGAACATTGGCATATTTGGCCTGTCTCTCTTGAGCTGCTTTCATTATTTTCTGAATCAGCTTCACTTTTTCTGTCATCGCTCGAATCATATTAGGTCCAATCTCAGGAACCTCAGAGATATCATCCCAATAAAGAGGGGATCTGTATTTCTTACCGTACAACGCTTCAAACAGTGCCATCTCAATACTCGTTTGATAGTTGTTGTTGTACGAAAATTCACAAAGTGGCAATGAATCCTGCCAACTAGTGCTGAAATCAAGCACTACAGATATAAGCATATCCTTCAGTGTCTGGATAGTCCGCTCTGACTGTCTGTAGGTCTGTGGATGATATGTGGTACTCAAATGCAACTTTGTACCTAGAGCCAGCTGTAAACTCTGCCAGAAGTGCGAAGTAAACCGAGATCACGGTATGAAACAATCGACTTCGGCACTCCGTGCAATCTGACCACCTTTCTGACATAAATCTCTGCCATTTGGTCATGTCGGTACGTCATCTTGTACGGAATAAAACATCCAGATTTGGTCAATCTGTCAATCGCAACCCAAATCGCATCACAACCTTGGGTGGATATCGGTAGCTTCGTTACAAAATCCATGGAAATGTGATCTCATTTCCATTCAGGAATAGATAAGCTCTGTAACAGTCCTCCTGGTTTCTTTCTTTCCGCTTTCACCTGTTGGCAATTCAGACATTTGGATACAAACTCAGCAATATCAGCTTTCATCTATTTCCACCAGAACCATCAATTCAAATCATTGTACATTTTTCTGCCACCAGGATGAATACTGAATCGATTGCTGTGTGCTTCTGACAATATCTGTCGTTTCAAATCCGAAACATCTGGCACAACAATATGATTATTCACATATAGTACACTGTCACGTACTTGATACTCTGATCGATGCCCTGCTATGACCAACGATATCGTATTCTGAACATTCTGATCAACTTTCTGAGCCGCTTTAATTCTCAAAATCAGCTCTGGTTCGACTTGAACAACATATAACCTCAGCGGTCTACAATCTGTCTCAAATACCAATCCAGAAAAACATGAATCTTCTATCAAATTTGAAATAAAAATCGTCGATTAGGATAGAGAACATACCTTTCGACTCAGTGCATCTGCTGCTGCATTGGATTTTCTCGGATAGTACTTGATTTCACAATCAAAGTCTTTCGGTAAATCATGCCATCTTCGTTGTCTCATATTCAGCTTTGATTGTGAAAATAGATATTTCAGACTTTTATGATCAGAATAAATTTCAAACTTCTCACCGTATAGGTAATGTCGCCATATTTTCAGTGCAAAGACAATGGCCGCCGATTCAAAATCATGAATTGGGTAGCGAGTTTCATGTGGCTTCAACTGTCTCGAAGCATAGGCAATCACATGTCCCTGCTGCATCAAAACACAACCCAACCCTCTGTGAGAGGCATCGCAATAGACAACAAAATCACCAGTACCTGATGGGATAGTCAGTATTGGTGCACTGGTCAATCTCTTCTTCAACTCAAGAAAACTGGACTCACAGTCTTCTGACCATACAAATGGTGTGTTCTTCTATGTCAACTGCGTAATAGGTTTAGCAATACTCGAGAAATCTTTAATGAATCGACGATAATATCCTGCCAAACCCATAAAACTGTGAATCTATGGCACTGATGTCGGTCTCGGCAAAGAAATCACAGCCTCAACCTTACTAGGATCAACTGATATACCATCTCTGGATATGATATGACCCAAAAATACAACATGTCTCAACCAGAATTGACATTTTGACAGTTTTGCATACAATTTCTCAGCCCTCAGAGTTCTTAACACAATTCTCAAATGCTCAGCATGATCGATCATATTCTTCGAATAAATCAGATTATCATCAACGAATATTATAACAAAATCATCAAGATATCTCTGGAATATACGGTTCATCAGACCCATAAAAACAGCTGGAGCGTTTTTCAAACCAAACAGCATGACAATAAACTCATACTGTCCATACCTGGTTCTGAACATTGTCTTCGGGATATCAGAATCTCTGACTCTCAGCTGATGATATCCAGATCTCAGATCGATCTTTGAATAGACAGAAGAACCCTGAAACTGATCAAATAAATCATCAATACGAGGCAAAGGGTATTTGTTCTTTACTGTAGCCTTGTTCAGTTGCCGGTAGTCAATGCAGAGTCTCATTGAACCGTCTTTCTTCCTCACAAACAGTACTGGAGCACCCTAAGGAGAAACACTCGGTCTGATTTATCCCTTGGCCAGTAAATCTTCCAACTGATCTTTCAACTCAATCGGTGCCATTCTGTACAGAACTCCAGAAATCGGAACTGTACCAGGCATCAACTCAATGCTGAAGTAGATCTCTTGAATCGGAGGCAAACCCGGAATCTCATCTGGGAAGACATCAGCAAACTCGCATACCACTGGCAAATCAGCCAATGATGGACTCGATTTCAGTAAATCAACTGAATAGACAAGGAATCCCTCCGCTCCTTTCTGTAACAATCGAGTCATAGATAATACGGATATCAAAGGAATTCTAGATCTAGAACCCTTACCGTAGAATTTCCACTCATCAGCTATATCCGGTCTGAACCTCACAATCTTGTGGAAACAATCAACAGTAGCTCTGTACTTGGTCAGCATATCGATATCGATAATACAGTCAAATTCAGACAACCCAAGCACAATACAGTCTCACTCAATCTCATGCCCGTCATACTGTAGCATACAATGTTTCACAGAATTCAACGATATCAAACATATCCCCAAAGGAGAAGAGACAGACACTACATATGATAAAGACTCAACAGGAAATGCATAACTCAATGCAAATCTCTCAGAAATAAATGTATGAGAAGCACCCGTATCAATCAATACGTAAGCAGGATAACCACATAAAGAACAGTTACCTGCGACAACATCATCTGGTGCTTCCTGAGCCTGCTCCTCGGTCAAAGCAAATACTATGGCCTGCTGTCTAGGAAGCTGGCTAACTGTTTGGCTTCCTCCGGGCCTCTGCTGTGACTAAACTAGTGCTGGATGGAACGAATGAACAGTAGCTGATTGTCTATAAGTCTGTGCCACTGATCCTGATGATTCGTGTGGGGACCCGGGCTCTAACTCAGTTCTTCTCGGGATTTATCGGATCGTTGTTAGAAAACGTGGGTCATAAAAAAAATTCTTTTAAACATCATATCTAATGTACATAAATCATAAACAACAACATCTTTATTCATTCTAACATAAATAAATGCGTGTCTTGTTTTATTCCCATTATACAACTAGAGTTCACAACATACTACTTTTCAAAAGTAAACATTCCTAGTTCTTCTTCTTGGCCCGTGATCTCCACGCTAACCCGTCCTCTCATCTCTGTCGTGACCCAGATCCTGCCCCACCTGTTTTTATGCACACATACAGACACAAAAACAGTCGGATACTCCGGTGAGAACAAATCCCAGTATAAGACATGTATACATGCATATGATGCAAGGGAATATAAATCATGATACATGACTATACAAATACAACATGAACATACTATCATGAATGAAATCAATACAACATGTTCCAAAATCTATGAAACATAACAATATAAGCATGTAATCTCATTCAATTCATGTCTTGACTCGACTCAATTCTAACTCTAGGGATCCCGTTGTGAATAAGACGTCACTGTCTGTCACCTACCCTGCCAATCGGGGTAACGGTACTTCTTATTACTAGACTTCGGTCGTGTCTGTATCGAGTGTCTACACACGGAGTCAAACTGCTCCAATGCGACGATACTACCGAACATCTAGTTTGGCAAGTCTGCCAATGACTCCTATCTCAATGCTTGAATATAAACCTATATACAAGGCATAATCAAAATCAAACATAAAACAATAATCTAGTATGTGATTTTGTTGGGAAACTCAAATTAAATCTTATTTGAGTTGTATCTTCCCCAAACAAAACATGAATTATACCTTTCTTGTTGAACCTTTATCGATGTCATGGTCTCGAAGTCGAAGTGAGGCACAATGAATCTGAAATGGTAATGTTCAATGAAAACAAGATCAACATTCTATTCAATCCATACATGTACGTAACAATATTCATTCTCGGTACATTTTGGACGGCATAACGACGTATTATTTCGATACCGATCAACTCAATAACACATATAAAATATCAACAATTCCCAATTCTCAATAATCATCCACCACACTTCAAAATCTGCATAATCTCCTTTATACATTTTCTGAAAATACAAAATAACCACATATGATAACCTTTCTTCGATCCGTTTTCAAATATACGTTCGGAAACATCACAAGAATACATAATAACAATCCATATCTGATTTCTTCAACATCTTAACTTCAAAAAATGTTGAAAGTTAACAATACTTACTTCCTTGTGTAGCCAATATCAAGAGGAGTACGAATATCACCCCGGATCGAAAATCGGATAACTAAATGTGAAACAATCACAATTCTAAGCTAGGGAGAACTTGGAGCTTTTTTGAAATTTCTATGGGTGGTTGCTGATGAAAATGAAGAATTTGTACATTATATAGGTCCAAGCCATGTGTCAACTTAATGTGCATGCTGGACTTCTCGCGCATATGCGCGTCCTCAACTCGCGCAGATGCGCGAGACCTACAGTCTCGGCAATGTCAATCATAACACCCCGCGCTTATGCACGCTTCATCTCGCGCATGTGCGCCAAAGTCTCTGGAGGTGTCGCGCATATGCGCGCCTTATCTCGCGCATGTGCGCCAATGTTTCTGGGCGTGTCCCGCATATGCGCCATAGTTTCGGCCCTTCTCATTTATTCTTAATATTTTCTCATCTTTTTCCTATGTCTTTCCTACTCCCATCTCACTTAGTACTTCTCATGAGATGTCATGCATAGTCATATCTTCGAATCTCACGTCAATGAAGACTAATAAATCTAGTGCTTCTCATTACCTGTCATGCATACTCATATCTTCCGAGTCTCACATCAATGAAGACTAATAATCTCAAGCCTTACATTTCTTCCCCTCTAAGAAAGGATTTCGTCCTCGAAATCGCAAGTAATTTTAACAAAGCAATTATAAAAGGCAATATAATCAAAACTGAATAAATACTTACATCATGTAAATAACTCGGGATGTTTCTTTCTCATATCTGCTTCTGTCTCCCAAGTCGCTTCTTCGATGCCATGGCGACTCCACTGGACTTTAACTAGTGGAATAGTCTTCGTTCTGAGCTGTTTTTCTTTCGATCAAGAATCTGTATCGGTTGTTCAATATAACTCAAAGTCTGATCAAGCTCCGCTTCGTCAGGCTGAATGACATGAGAAGAATCAGGTATATATCTACGCAGCATCGATACATGAAAAACGTTGTGTATCCCATGTAAAGAAGGAGGAAGAGCAAGTCGATAAGCTCGATCGCCAATCTTTTCAAGAATCTGGTAAGGACCAATGTATCTCGGAGATAACTTTCCATGCTTGCCAAATCTGACAATGCCTCTGAAAGGAGAGATTTTCAAAAATACTCTGTCTCCCTGCTCGAATACTAACGGTCTACGTCTGACGTTCGCATACTTGGCTTGCCTATCTTGTGCTGTCTTCATTCTCTTCCGAATGATATTCACCTTCTCAGTCATTTCACGAATTATATCAGGCCCAAGTTCTGGTACCTCAGATATATCATCCCAGTGTAGCGGAGATCTGAACTTCTTGCCATACAAAGCTTCAAACGGTGCCATCTCGATACTCGTCTAATAGCTGTTGTTCTACAAGAATTCACACAAAGGTATTGAATCTTGCCAACTAGTACCAAAGTCTAGTACTACAGCTCTCAGCATATCCTCTAAAGTCTGGATAGTCCAATCTGACTGTCCGTCTGTTTGGGGATGATAAGCAGTACTTAGGTGTAATGTCGTACCTAGAGCCTGCTGCAAACTGTGCCAGAAATGAGAAGTAAACCAGGGATCACGATATGATACGATAGACTTCGGCACACCGTGCAATCTGACCAGCTCTCTAATATATATCTCGGCCATCTGATCATGTCGGTACGTGTAATGCCCGAGAATTATAGAATTGGTAAACTAAGATTATCAAGTTTCATTAACTAGAGACTCGGAAGATATGAGAATTCATGACATGCAATGATTGAAGAAAAGACATGAGAAAATAGGGTTTGCAAGACCGCACCTGCGCCCAGAACAGGAGTGCACCCGCGGTCATTAAAAATGGAAATTTCGAAGGTAAGGCCGAAGCATCACCGCACCCGCGGTACGAACAAGACCGCACCCGCGGTGGTAAGACCGCACCCGCGGTCATGCAGGGACCGCACCCGCGGTCGAGGTATTCTCAAAAATAAAATCCTGCCGAAACATGAGCGCACCCGCGGTACTGGGGTGACCGCACCCGCGATGTTGCATGCGAAATGCCACCTTTGAATTTCGTGTTGACACTTGGCATAGTATATATATACTTTGCAATGACACCTCATTGTCTTCATTCAGAACAAGAGAAACGAGGGATGTTCTATGGAAATTCCTTCAAGGTTTTAGACTAGCAACAAAGATTATACAACAACTAGCCATCTGATTTTGATTTCGAATACGGATTTGTGATCCTTGCAACAAGAGCTATTCAAGGATGTAAGTTTCTTCTATTTTCAACATGTTTCAGATTTTAGATGTTGGGGAAATTATGATTTGATTTGTGAAAGGTGTTCTTGATATGTTGCACACTATAGAAATGCGATCGGAACGATTTTGGATACCATATGATGCTATTTCGAATTTTCAGCATGTATTATTGAAGAGTATATCGATTTTCAGAGTTTGAGAAGATTATGTCATTGATATGATGATGTTGATGAGATTATGGTATTGTTATGTGAGTTGTGAATTGGCCAGTATCGAAGAATTGCGTCGTTATGCCGTCAATTTGTACCAAGAGTTATTATTGATTGGATTATGTGTTGCTTGAGTTATAGAATGATATTGTACCTCTCTATATTGCCATTTCAGATTTGTCTTGGCTACTTGGTATTCGAGATTTCGGTTCGACACAGACTGTGCGACAAGAAAGGTATAATTCATGTGGTCACGGGATTGCACAACTCGATTCAGATTTGATACGAGTTTCCCTAAATCACATACTAGATTGTTATTACATTTGATTATGTAATGTTTCGTTTATTGATTTATATTCGAGTCCTGAGATAGGAGATATTGGCAGATTGGCCAAAACTAGACGTTTCGGTGTATCGACGCATAGGAGCAGATTTACTCTATGTGTAGACCCTCGATACAGAGTTGACCGAAGATGAGAGATTGTTGATAGCGTGGAGATCTCGGGCGTGCAGCTTACTAGTTGTTGTACTAGACGTGTACTGAAAACTTTTAAACACTAGTGTATGATTGTACAAAACAGACATGTATGTACGTTATGTTGTTTATTTACTATAAAGACAGGTTATGTTTTAATTATACATTTGATTTAAGATTAAAAAGCAAAAATTTTGACCCACATTTTCGAGCAAAGATCCAATAAATCCCAAAAAGAATTGAGTTAGAGCCCGGGTCCCCACAACAGGTGGTATCAGAGCGATAGATCCTTTAGTGATAGATCCTTTAGACGGAGTTAGATTGAGATAGAAGAGAATGAGCGGGGTAGATGAATTTTCTTTCCTTGCATGTGATTGCTAGCATGAGATTTATTTCAATGATGATTTACATTGTGTGTGCTAGCATGATTTATTGATTTCCCTATTACATGTTGTTTGTTATATGAGTTGATTGCAGCATGTAATTACTAAGCCTGAATCAGAACCGAGTCTGAATCAGAGGTAGATGATCAGAGGAGGGCTGAGACAGATTATATAGATTGTGTATTGATTTGTTTGACATTCAGATATACCGCCTCGGAGATTTCCAAAAAGGGGTAGTACTTCGACTGAACAGATAGATATATCAGAGAATCAGATAGAAACACAGATGAAGAGGTTTCAGTCGTTTCAACCGCCGATTCTGAAGGGAACTGAGACACCAGCAGATTGCGAGAATTGGCTTGAGGAGACCGAAATGGTATTTGAATTTCTTGGTCTCATAGATGAGTGTAGAGTTAACCTGATTGAGAACCAATTACAAGAGACTGCAAGAAGATGGTGGTTACTAACCAAAGGAGCTTTAGAATAGAGTTGTTCAGTAATATCCTGGAAGATCTTTAAATTTGAATTTTATCAAAGATTCTTCCCTACATCACACAGACAGGACAGAAGTGCAGAGTTTACTAACTTGAGACAGGGTCAGATGAGTATTCTTCACCTTATTACGTTTTTCCCCTCTTGTGGCTAGGATTGATGATGCGATATCTAGCCAGTTTATTCAGGGATTGAATCCTGAGATACGTACATTGGTGAATGTGAAGCAATCGAGTAGTTTTGCTGATACATTGAACAGAGCCAAAAGAGCAGAAACGGTTCTGATAGGACAACAGGGAGCATCGTATGATCTTCCAGCATCGAATCCACAACAACTGCCTTCCAGAGTTGAGATTGGCAGCAATAGTGGTAAGAAGAAAGAACCATTGAAGATCGAAAAGAAACAGATTAAGAAGTTAAGAGGTGGACAAAGTAGTTCATCTAGCTCCAGTGTTTCCAGTTCGAGTTATACTGGAGTATACTGCAGAACTTGCGGAGGAAGACATTCCACAGAACAATGCCAAGGAGTACTTAGTAGATGCAATGTCTGTAAACAGTCGGGACACTTTGCGAGAGTTTGTCCTCAAAGAGATTCCCAAAGACTTTAGGGAACAGAATCATCTGATGACACTGATGGTAGCACAGACCCAGATATAGTGACAGGTACTATTCTGTTACGATTATGATGCATATGTATTGATATATACTAATGCATTTCATATGATTATATTTGATGGAGTAGTATGGAGATATGCTGTATCTGTTGGGTCTAGTTGTACTATAGTATTGATTTCCTAGCTTGTGGAGGAAAATGTTGATATCAGAGATTTCTGTATATATGGTATACTACAGTAAGATGAGAATAAGATTGAGTTAGACTATAATGTACTTGTGTATTCTGGTTCGATTGCATTATTGATGTTAATATGTGAACAAGTACAGATATATTGTAGAATTATTCCAGAAATGGTAAGAGTCAGACCAGATATGGTTGATGACTAAAGATTTCACAGTAAGGATTCTAGATTTCGAATTTCTTTGATATCTATATTGAATATGACTCGATTAATACAGAAAGAAGCAGATTGCATCCCTATGTATTCAGTAGACCTACTGAAATCGAGCCTAGCATTGGCAGATTTGCCAATGATGTATGAGTTGGCTGATGCTTGCCTAGATAAGGTTTTAGAATTGTTTTATATCAGAAAGATAGATTTCAGAATTGAATTCAGATCAGATACTTATTGCCGTTTTATAGTGCAGCACAGAATCACATTGAATGTACAGAATGATACAGAATGAATTGAAAGATCAGTAGAAGAATACCGACCAGGAGTACATCTGATTTAGTGTTTCCCTTTGGCATGTGTCCGTATATTCAGAGATGTTCTGATGATTCTATACTTGTTGTATCTATGAAATGTTGATATATTTGCAGTATTTGATTGATCGAATCGAATATCTGAAGATTGTATGGAATATGTTAAGAACTGTGATGATTGTATACATAAATTGTTTAGATAAGAATCCTGCTTGAAACAGATTGTATTCAGAATAGATGATATCTGATGTTAGTATACTGATTATTTTGAGACAGTTGATATTGTGATCAGTGACTGATCAGACACCGATATCAGAAAGTCAGAATTATCAGAATTGTCAGAGATTGATATTATATGAGTTGACAGATTATCTGATATGATTGTGGTTTGAACTGCTTGAGAATTATTGCTTCTAGATCAGTATTTTATACAGATTGTATTGTTCGGGGAGCATAGTATATTTGCAGATGATATATAGCAGTTGATCAGAATGGCATGAAGATCTGATTGACTGGTAAAAATCGATAGTATTGCTAGAACTTACAATCCTCAATAATTACTAGATTAGTATAGATTATTGTGATTCTGAATCAGTATTGATACCGATTTTATGAACCGTTGAGAGTATATACTGTTCAGCTTGTATCATAAATGAATTCGAGAATTTCAGCAGTTCAGAAACGTGATCAGAGTGGTCAGAACAGTAATTCGATAATCAGAGCAGAATATCAGTCAGAGAAACAGATATGTGAGCTTGGGTTTTATATGAGACTGATTATCTTGTGATGTCAGATGTGTCAGAATGGTACAGCAAATCTTGATATCGATAGTCAGAGCCGAATACCAGGTAGGTATTTTATCCTTACTTTATGTTATTAACTGATTTGTGTATATCAAAGAGTTCGAATCTGAAAGAACAGATATTGTCAGAAGCTTACAGTCATGGATTCGGTGTTCAGTCTGAGGATTGATAATGTATTGTATTCGAACAGATAGTTGTGATATAGACAGATTAGATCAGTCGTGACAGAATTTGTACAGAAATGTTGGCGGAAATTGTACTGATATGTCTGAATCGCTAACAGAGAAGACAGAAAGAAAGAAATCAGAAGATTTATTACAGACTTAGTATATTTCTGATTCGACATAGGGAGTATATTTCGATGAATTTCGTAATAAGATTATCCCAATATTTTCCAGATTGTGATATAATATGATTATGATTAACAGATTGTTCAATCTATATCTATTAGTTTGTACAAGATGATGTACAAATAGAACCAAATGACACAGATTGTTGTCAGAACATAGTCAGAGTGACTATAATATAGAAGTAGATTATATCAGATGGTGATTTTGATTGAGATTGAAATTATGGCAGACCATACCATAAGTTATTTTGCAGATTATTCCCAGATTGACAGACAGTCAGAGTGTATTATCCAGATATTGGAAGATATCCAGAGAACTGTGATGCTGGATGTTAGTACTAATTGATATGACTTATTATCACTGCGTGACAGTAACTATCAGCTTATCAGATGGGTAATGAGATAGTTATAGACAAGAAAGTATAGGGTGAATACTACAGATTTCTTTTGAAGAAAATTCGAAAGAAGATGAAGATAGTCCAGAATGAACAGACTGAAGAAACCAACGTCGGATGATGACAATTGGTATATGAAGCTGAAGATGGTATATGTCCTTGATTGGGAAGAAACAGATTTAATAACAGCAGATGATACTGATAGGTTGTTATGAACTGTGATTGGTTTATACGGATGTTGTATAACCAACATGGCAAGATTGATTTTGTCAGAGTTAATTTAAGAAGTATTATGATAGCATACTTCATGAATTCGTATTCCAGATGGGGATCAGGGAGTTCAGTTCTGATTTAAACTCTAGTATACATTTCTTCTCGTATATCTCTAAATTGATTGTTTATGAGTTCGAGGACGAACTCAGATTTTAGAGGGGGAGAAATGTAATGCCCGAGAATTATAGAATTGATAAACTAAGATTATCAAGTTTCATTAACTAGAGACTCGGAAGATATGAGAATGCATGACATGCAATGATGGAAGAAAAGACATGAGAAAATAGGGTTTGCAAGACCGCACCCGCGCCCAGAACAGGAGTGCACCCGCGGTCATTAAAAATGGAAATTTCGAAGGTAAGGCCGAAGCATCACCGCACCCGCGGTACGAACAAGACCGCACCCGCGGTGGTAAGACCGCACCCGCGGTCATGCAGGGACCGCACCTGCGGTCGAGTTATTCTCAAAAATAAAATCCTGCCGAAACATGAGCGCACCCGCGGTACTGGGGTGACCGCACCCGCGGTGTTGCATGCGAAATGCCACCTTTGAATTTCGTGTTGACACTTGGCATAGTATATATATACTTTGCAATGACACCTCATTGTCTTCATTCAGAACAAGAGAAACGAGGGATGTTCTATGGAAATTCCTTCAAGGTTTTAGACTAGCAACAAAGATTATACAACAACTAGCCATCTGATTTTGATTTCGAATACGGATTTGTGATCCTTGCAACAAGAGCTATTCAAGGATGTAAGTTTCTTCTATTTCAACATGTTTCAGATTTTAGATGTTGGGGAAATTATGATTTGATTTGTGAAAGGTGTTCTTGATATGTTGCACACTATAGAAATGCGATCGGAACGATTTTGGATACCATATGATGCTATTTCGAATTTTCAGCATGTATTATTGAAGAGTATATCGATTTTCAGAGTTTGAGAAGATTATGTGTAGTAGCCCGAATTCCAAATTGGGTAATTAACGGAGTATTGGTGATTAAGAAGGTTTAATGTGTAATTTTGACCGAGTCATGATCGGACGGACCGAAGATGGTTCAGAAGCACCGAAGAGTTCGGAAGGTCCGAAGTGAGTTCGTTGGATCCGATCATTAGGTGTCAAGAGTTGATCGACACGTGGGAGTTCGGAAGGTCCGAAGTGAGTTCGGTGGATCCGAACATGAGGTGTCAAGAGCAGCTGGACACGTGCATGTTCGGACGGTCCGAAGTGTATGATCGGAGGATCCGATCATGAGCTGTCAAGAGCCAATGGACACGTAAGAGTTCGGACGTTCCGAAGAGGGTTCGGACGATCCGAACATGGCCTATAAATAGTGGTCGGATTTCCTCATTTTGACTCGCCAATTCAGAGAATTCCATAGCATTTCAGTCGTTTCTGACAGGTTCTAGTCTTGTTCCGAGATTTGGGCACTAGCGGGGAGCTGCTGGTCTTGTAGCAGAGCTATGCTCTAGTTGGGAGCTAGCGGCATCAGCGGGCTAGCGACGGACGAAGGTTTGGAATTTTATCAGTATTTATCTCAGGATTATCTAGTTAAGTCTGGTAGATAAGTTTAGTGATGGTTTTCACTTGATGAATAGGCTTGGATTAGACCTGTTGTCTGGTTGTTCCAGTGAATTAGGATTGCTGTGATAGAGGTACGAAAGTACTATCCGAGATATCCTGGTTGAGTATACATTCTTATATGTGTTGCATGATTATGTGGTGCATTGATATATGTCATATGACGCATGCTATTATGTCACGTTTATTACTGCACGTTGCATTTCATGTTGAGCCGTATCTTCTTCGAGATAGCCTTTACTGTTGAGCTGTATCTCTTTCGAGATAAGCTATATCTTGGGGCCGCTCAGCCCTGTCTTGTGGACGCATGGACACCGAGAGTACACAGTGGCCGACGGGTCGGGAGGGCTTCGGTGGTCCGGGACATTTTAGGTCCACGTCTGTCTTGTAGTGGATGCAGTGACCCAGAGGTTGGACCGCGCGGCACTATCCACTTGGCGCCTCTAGACTGAGCATTGTTGAGATCCTTTTGTGATTCCTGTTTCTTGACTACCCCGGTATCATGATCATAGCATGTGCATTTCATATAAGGTCTGTATACTCATACTTTTGTACTGGGCGTTCTTATCGCTCACGTCCTCGGTTTTGTTTATTCTTGGACACCCCATTCCCGCGGGGCAGGCCTCAGGTTGGACAGCTCAGGAGGAGCAGGAGGAGGACGTTGAGTAGCTGGTTGGGTTAGTTTTCGGTATTGTTTTGATTCGATTGGGTTGTATAATTATAGTTGTCGACTTTTTCCGCTGTTATCTCTGATTATTGTTTATTAGGTTAATTGCATGCTTAGTTCTTGCTTAGTAGGTGATTCTGGAACGGGTCACTACATTTATGGTATCAGAGCATGCAAAGATTTTTGGGACATTAGTAATTCTGTTTTGAGGATTTAGGAGTTGATTTTAGTTTCCTTTCAGATGTCAGGAGATGGAAGCAGTCACGGTAGTGTGGGACATGGCCGTTATGGCGAAGATGAGGCTGGCCGAGAACATCGTCGTAGAGATCGTGACGGAGGACGTCACCGAGATCATGATGAAAGGAAACGTAAGAACCGTGTCAACATTATAGATTTAATGAAGATTGGCACCAACAGAGATAAAAGAGTTGAAACAACAGTTAGCAAGGTTAGCTAACGGAGACCACACATCTGGTTTTGCAATCCAAACAGATGGAACCTTGTGTCTGTCAGGAAGAATCGTAGTTCCAGAAGATTCTAAATTGAGAGACGAGATTTTATCTCAAGCTCATAGGAGTAAGTTGAGTATCCACCCTGGAAGCATGGAAATGTATAAGGATTTGAAAACCAAGTTTTGGTGGAAAGGTATGAAGAGAAGTGTTTACCAGTTTGTAGCCAAGTGTTTGGTGTGTCTGAGATGTAATAACAATGATTGTTATTCATTTTGTTCATTCTCTAAGCCTGATTTCGAGGACGAAATCGTTTTTAAGGGGGGGAGAATGTAGTAGCCCGAATTCCAAATTGGGTAATTAACGGAGTATTGGTGATTAAGAAGGTTTAATGTGTAATTTTGACCGAGTCATGATCGGACGGACCGAAGATGGTTCAGAAGCACCGAAGAGTTCGGAAGGTCCGAAGTGAGTTCGTTGGATCCGATCATTAGGTGTCAAGAGTTGATCGACACGTGGGAGTTCGGAAGGTCCGAAGTGAGTTCGGTGGATCCGAACATGAGGTGTCAAGAGCAGCTGGACACGTGCATGTTCGGACGGTCCGAAGTGTATGATCGGAGGATCCGATCATGAGCTGTCAAGAGCCAATGGACACGTAAGAGTTCGGACGTTCCGAAGAGGGTTCGGACGATCCGAACATGGCCTATAAATAGTGGTCGGATTTCCTCATTTTGACTCGCCAATTCAGAGAATTCCATAGCATTTCAGTCGTTTCTGACAGGTTCTAGTCTTGTTCCGAGATTTGGGCACTAGCGGGGAGCTGCTGGTCTTGTAGCAGAGCTATGCTCTAGTTGGGAGCTAGCGGCATCAGCGGGCTAGCGACGGACGAAGGTTTGGAATTTTATCAGTATTTATCTCAGGATTATCTAGTTAAGTCTGGTAGATAAGTTTAGTGATGGTTTTCACTTGATGAATAGGCTTGGATTAGACCTGTTGTCTGGTTGTTCCAGTGAATTAGGATTGCTGTGATAGAGGTACGAAAGTACTATCCGAGATATCCTGGTTGAGTATACATTCTTATATGTGTTGCATGATTATGTGGTGCATTGATATATGTCATATGACGCATGCTATTATGTCACGTTTATTACTGCACGTTGCATTTCATGTTGAGCCGTATCTTCTTCGAGATAGCCTTTACTGTTGAGCTGTATCTCTTTCGAGATAAGCTATATCTTGGGGCCGCTCAGCCCTGTCTTGTGGACGCATGGACACCGAGAGTACACAGTGGCCGACGGGTCGGGAGGGCTTCGGTGGTCCGGGACATTTTAGGTCCACGTCTGTCTTGTAGTGGATGCAGTGACCCAGAGGTTGGACCGCGCGGCACTATCCACTTGGCGCCTCTAGACTGAGCATTGTTGAGATCCTTTTGTGATTCCTGTTTCTTGACTACCCCGGTATCATGATCATAGCATGTGCATTTCATATAAGGTCTGTATACTCATACTTTTGTACTGGGCGTTCTTATCGCTCACGTCCTCGGTTTTGTTTATTCTTGGACACCCCATTCCCGCGGGGCAGGCCTCAGGTTGGACAGCTCAGGAGGAGCAGGAGGAGGACGTTGAGTAGCTGGTTGGGTTAGTTTTCGGTATTGTTTTGATTCGATTGGGTTGTATAATTATAGTTGTCGACTTTTTCCGCTGTTATCTCTGATTATTGTTTATTAGGTTAATTGCATGCTTAGTTCTTGCTTAGTAGGTGATTCTGGAACGGGTCACTACATTATGTCATTGATATGATGATGTTGATGAGATTATGGTATTGTTATGTGAGTTGTGAATTGGCCAGTATCGAAGAATTGCGTCGTTATGCCGTCAATTTGTACCAAGAGTTATTATTGATTGGATTATGTGTTGCTTGAGTTATAGAATGATATTGTACCTCTCTATATTGCCATTTCAGATTTGTCTTGGCTACTTGGTATTCGAGATTTCGGTTCGACATAGACTGTGCGACAAGAAAGGTATAATTCATGTGGTCACGGGATTGCACAACTCGATTCAGATTTGATACGAGTTTCCCTAAATCACATACTAGATTGTTATTACATTTGATTATGTAATGTTTCGTTTATTGATTTATATTCGAGTCCTGAGATAGGAGATATTGGCAGATTGGCCAAAACTAGACGTTTCGGTGTATCGACGCATAGGAGCAGATTTACTCTATGTGTAGACCCTCGATACAGAGTTGACCGAAGTCTAGGAATAAGACGTACCGTCGCCCCGAGTGGTTGGGTAGGTGACAGACCGTCTTATTCACACCGGGATCCCTAGATTAGAAATGAGTCGAGTCAAGATTTAAATGTTGAATACAGATTTGTATTCTTCTACATGTTTGGATTTGCATTCATGTTACTTGATATATGCTATGATTTTGTAAATGATTATTACATTGCATGCATCCATGTTTTATATTGGGATATGTTCTCACCGGAGTTATCCGGCTGTTGTCGTGTCTGTATGTGTGCATGGCAACAGGTGGGGTAGGATCTGGGTCACGAGGAATATGAGAGATTGTTGATAGCGTGGAGATCTCGGGCGTGCAGCTTACTAGTTGTTGTAATAGACGTGTACTGAAAACTTTTAAACACTAGTGTATGATTGTACAAAACAGACATGTATGTACGTTATGTTGTTTATTTACTATAAAGACAGGTTATGTTTTAATTATACATTTGATTTAAGATTAAAAAGCAAAAATTTTGACCCACATTTTCGAGCAAAGATCCAATAAATCCCAAAAAGAATTGAGTTAGAGCCCGGGACCCCACAGTACGTCATTCTGTACGGAATAAAGCAAACTGATTTGTTCAGTCTGTCAATAATGATCCGAATCGCATCACAGCCTCGGGATTATCGTGGTAACTTTGTCACAAAATCCCTGGAAATAAGATCATATTTCTATTCAGGAATAGACAAACTCTGAAGTAAACCTCCGGGCTTCTTTCTCTCGGCCTTCACCTGTTGGCAATTCAAACACTTAGACACATATTCGGCAATATCTGACTTCATCGGTTTCCACCAGAACTGTGTCTTCAAATCTTTGTACATTTTCCTGCCACCAGGATGAATACCAAACCGAATACAGTGCGCTTCTGAAAATATCTGCTGTTTCAAATCTGAAATATCTGGTACTACAAGATGGTTATTCACATACAGAACATGATCAAGTACCTGATATTCTGACAAATGCCCTGATCTGACCATCTGAATCCACTTCTAAATATTCTAATCAGTTCTTTGTGCTTCTTTGATTCCATAATCAAATCTGGCTCAACTTGAATCGTAGCAAGTCTCAATGGTCTGCTATCTGTGTTAAATGCTAAACCAGACAAACAGCAATCCTCTACTAAATTCGAAACACCTATCGTCGATAAGGATAGGGAACATACCTTTCGACTCAATGCATCCGCTGCTGCATTTGATTTCCCTGGATAGTATTTGATCTCGCAATCGAAATCCTTCAATAAGTCAAGCCATCTAAGCTGCCTCATGTTCAACTCTGACTGAGAAAATAAATACTTCAGGCGTTTGTGATCAGAGTAGATTTCAAATTTTTCGCCATAGAGATAGTGACGCCAAATCTTCAATGCAAATACGATAGCCGCGAATTCAAGATCATGAATTGGGTATCGAGCCTCGTGAGTCTTCAACTGTCTCAAGGCGTATGCGATCACATGTCCTCGCTGCATAAGAACACATCCTAGCCCTATGTGAGATGCGTCACAATACACAACGAAATCACCTGTACCTGAAGGTATCATCAATGAAAACAATAACAACTCATCTAGATACCTCTGAAAGACACGGTTCATCAATCCTATAAACACCGCTGGTGCATTAGTTAAACCAAAAGGCATGACAACAAATTCGTAATGTCCATACCTGGTTCGGAATGTCGTCTTCGGTATAAACCCGCAGCTGGTGATATCCGGATCTCAAATCAATCTTTGAATAGACGGAGGATCCCTGCAACTGATCAAATAAATCATCGATGCGAGGTAATGGATATTTGTTCTTTACCGTCGCCTTGTTCAGTTGCCGGTAGTCAATGCACAATCTCATCGAACCGCCTTTCTTCCGTACAAATAGCACTGGTGCACCCCAAGGAGATACACTCGGTCTGATGTAACCCTTGGCCAACAGATCTTCAAGCTGTGCTTTCAATTCTTTTAATTCAACAGGCGCCATTCTATACGGATTTCGAGATATGGGAGCTATACCTGGTATAATATCGATGCTGAAATCTACCTCTCGGACTGGAGGTAACCCCTGAATCTCGTCTGGGAATACATCTGCAAACTCACGTACTACTGGCAGATCTGCCAATACTGGGCTCGATTTCAGTAGATCTACTGAATAAATAAGGAACCCCTCTGCTCCTTTCTGCAACAATCTGGTCATAGTCAAAGCAGACACTAAGGGAATCCGAGATCTGGAACCCTTCCCGTAGAATTTCCACTCGTCAATCATCTCTGGTCTGAACCTGACAATCTTCTGGAAACAGTCTACAGTGGCTCGGTACTTGGTTAACATATCAATCCCAACAATACAATCAAAATCAGCTATACCAAGTACAATACAATCTAAATCAATTTCATGCCCCTCAAGCTATAGTATACAATGTCTAACTGAAGTCACAGATATAAGACCACTTCCCAACGGAGAAGAAATAGACACTACAGCAGATAAGGACTCGACAGGCAAAGCATGCAACAATGCAAAGCGCTCAGAAATAAATGTATGAGATGCACCTGTGTCTATCAAAACATAGGTAGGATAACCGCAAAGAAAACAGTTACCTGCAATCACATCGTCCGGTGCATCTTGAGCTTGCTCCTCTGTCAATGCAAACACCTGAGACTGTTGTCTGGGAGGCTGGCTCACTGTCTGGCTACCTCTGGTTCTGGGCTGTGTCTGTGTAGGAGTGGGCTGAAAAGAATGGACAGACGAAGCTTGCCTCTCAGGCTGAGCTACTGATGCAGAAGACCCTGCACCCTGAGATCTCTGTGAACCCCTCTGTGGACAGACCTTGGAGAAATGTCCCTGTTGCCTACATATGTTACATCTGCCCATCACACCCTGACACTGCTCTGTGGCATGTCTACCTCCACAAGAACTGCAGTACACACCGGTATACTCTGTACTCTGGCCAGGACCTCTCTGTCGTGACCCGCTGGAGCTCGACGAACTGCTCCCTGATCTTTTGAACTGTTTTCTCTTCGCTTTCAACTGATCTTTTCTTCCACTGCTGCTACCACCGCTCTCAAATCGAGGAGGGGGTTGAACTGAAGGTAGTGGCGGTCTAAGAGTCGGCGCAACATAAGGAATGCTTCGTTGCATAAGTAATCCAGCTTCCGCTCCCTTGGCACGATTCAACGCATCAGTAAAGTTGTTAGGCCTACCGGTATTTACCAAAGTAAAGATTTCTGGATTCAGGCCATTTATAAACTTATCCGCAACGGCCTCTTCATTTTCGGCAACATGAGGGGCGAATCTGAGCAATGACGAAAACTTGGCAACATACTCCTCGATGTTCAGTTGTCCCTGCCTCAGATTGGCGAACTTGGCACCCTTGTCATTTCGGTATGACACCGGAAAGAATCGTTGATAGAACTCAGTCTTGAACACCTTCCAAGTAATCTGTGTGCCTGGTGCTCCAATGCTCTCTTCATGGTGATCCACCAATTCTTTGCTACATCTTGCAATTGGTGCCCAACTAATTTCACTCGTCGATCATCAGTATACTCAAGGGATTCGAATAGCATCTCGATATCCTCTAGCCAACTCTCACATTCGACTGCATTTTCTTTGCCTTTCAGTGTCGGTGGTTGGAAAGACTGAAACCATTTAAGCAGAGTCTCCATCGGTGTAGCAGTCACGTCCATCGGATCACTGGATGTACTGCCCTGTTCTGGTGCCCGACCTGCTGCTGGTTGCGGTACTCGTCGAGGCGGCATATCTGAATATCAAACAGATTAATACACAATCTATACAATCTGTCTCACCCCTCCTCTAATCATATACCTCTGATCCAGAATCGGTTCTGATTCAGTCTATGCGAATACATGCGGTAAGTCAATTCAGATAACAACACAACATGTAATAGGGAAAGCAATAAATCATGCTAGCACATCATAAAGCAAGGAATATGACTCGATCTACCCCGCTCACTCTATTCTATCTCAGTCTACAGAACCTACTGCTCTGATACCACCTGTTGTGGGGACCCGGGCTCTAACTCAGTTCTTCTCGGGATTAATCGGATCGTTGCTAGAAAACGTGGGTCATAAAAAAAATTCTTTTAAACATCATATCTAATGTACATAAATCATAAACAACAACATCTTTATTCATTCTAACAAAAATAAATACAAGTCTTGTTTTATTCCCATTATACAACTAGAGTTCACAACATACTACTTTTCAAAACTAAACATTCCTAGTTCTTCTTCTTGGCCCGTGATCTCCCCGCTATCCCGTCCTCTCATCTCTATCGTGACCCAGATCCTGCCTCACCTGTTGTTATGCACATATACAGACACAACAACAGCTGGATACACCGGTGAGAACAAATCCCAGTATAAGACATGTATACATGCATATGATGCAAGGGAATATAAATCATGATACATGACTATACAAATACAACATGAACATACTATCATGAGTGAAATCAATACAACATGTTCCACAATCTATGAAACATAACAATATAAGCATGTAATCTCATTCAATTCATGTCTTGACTTGACTCAATTGTACCTCTAGGGATCCCGGTGTGAATAAGACGTCACTGTCTGTCACCTACCCTCCCAATCGGGGTAACGGTACGTCTTATTCCTAGACTTCGGTCATGTCTGTATCGAGTGTCTACACACGGAGTCAAACTGCTCCAATGCGACGATACTACCGAACATCTAGTTTGGCAAGTCTGCCAATGACTCCTATCTCAATGCTTGAATATAAACCTATATACAAGGCATAATCAAAATCAAACATAAAACAATAATCTAGTATGTGATTTTGTTGGGAAACTGAAATTAAATCTCATTTGAGTTGTATCTTCCCCAAACAAAACATGAATTATACCTTTCTTATTGAACCTTTATCGATGTCGTGGTTTCGAAGTCGAAGTGAGGCACAATGAATCTGAAATGGAAATGTTCAATAGATACAAGATCAACATTCTATTCAATCCATACATGTACGTAACAATATTCATTCTCGGTACATTTTGGACGGCATAACGACGTATTATTTCGATACCGATCAACTCAATAACACATATATAATATCAACAATTCCCAATTCTCAATAATCATCCACCACACTTCAAAATCTGCATAATCTCCTATATATATTTTCTGAAAATACAAAATAACCACATATGATAACCTTTCTTCGATACGTTTTCAAATATACGTTCGGAAACATCACAAGAGTACATAATAACAATCAATATCTGATTTCTTCAACATCTTAACTTCAAAAAATGTTGAAAGTTAACAATACTTACTTCCTTGTGTAGCCAATATCAAGAGGAGTACGAATATCACCCCGGATCGAAAATCGGATAACTAAATATGAAACAATCACAGTTCTAAGCTAGGGAGAACTTGGAGCTTTTTTTGAAATTTCTATCGGTGGTTGCTGATGAAAATGAAAAATTTGTACATTATATAGGTCCAAGCCATGTGTCAACTTAATGTGCATGCTGGACTTCTCGCGCATATGCGTGTCCTAAACTCGCGCATATGTGCGAGACCTACAGTCTCGGCAATGTCAATCACAACACCCCGCGCATATGCGCGCTTCATCCCGTGCATGTGCGCCAAAGTCTCTGGACGTGTCGCGCATATGCGCGCCTTTCTTCGCGCATATGCGCCATAGCTTCGGCCCTTCTCATTTATTCTTAATATTTTCTCATCTTCTTCCTATGTCTTTCCTACTCCCATCTCACTTAGTACTTCTCATGAGATGTCATGCATAGTCATATCTTCGAATCTCACGTCAATGAAGACTAATAAATCTAGTGCTTCTCATTACCTGTCATGCATACTCATATCTTCCGAGTCTCACATCAATGAAGACTAATAATTGTTGGAGTAGGTGCCCGTCGAGCCAAATGTTGGCCGAGTGTTCACAATGAAACTCTATGTATAAGCAATCTTTATTTTAGTAATATTTGAAATTATTATTTTGGCAAATCTTTATTTGTATACCCATGCTAGTTGCATAGATAAAGACCTTGAATATACAAATTGTAGAAAGAATATGAGATGCTCATATGATGAGTATCATGAAACTCATATTTGGAATACTGAATATTCTAAACAGTTCCTAGTCGATTCAGCCGCCGCTAAGAAGGATATAGGTCGCTAGAGTTCGAGACTAGTATCTGCGATGTGAGTACCATGTTTCATTAGTAGGGGACATTGTGATGTCCGAGCATGCAGATAGGTGCTCCTGGTAGAGTGCACTGAACAACCCTCCATAAAAGGACTTTCCAAGTGGTTCTCACTTATCGAGTGGAAACGTCCTAGTTTATGGTTGTACACCATTAGTCCTTATGACCCGGGACAACATTTAGACTCTATGTGCTAGCATTTCACTTTAACTTGTTTACCGACTCTTATGGGGTCATCAGGTGGCAAGGTTGGGTGTCATATCGAAACATATAGGAGTCGATGCATTGTAGTCGGGGATTCACCGCTTACCTTCGGGTATGGATATCCTATGTGTTATCATGTGTATGTAGGTTGAAATCTCTGGCCAGAGTATGGTGGTAATTATGAAAGGGGTTTCATAAATTACACCTTCGATGCAACTACGACATGACACATAGTATCGATTCATTGACAACTCTCGATAAACCAATGGTTGTCGAATCGGTCGGGATATATGAGTTGAAGGGACCGTACTGTACGCTAACCATAATTGAATGGTTCTTGCAGGCACTATCATTTGATACCTAGGGAATCATGTAAGCGCTGTTGCTAGGCGTTTAACATGGTTGGTTGGGTACTATCAGACTTGAGTTCTGACGTTCTTGTTATCAAGGGGTTGATAAGTAAGAATGGAGCAATTGGGGTATGCTCATATAAGGACATGTTTAGTCCGAATCACATGGAGATGTGAACCCACGGCTAGTTGTATCAATGAACCATTGAGGGCCACACAAGTGCTAGCTTTCTAGATCCCGTTGAGAAGTAAAAATAGTTCAATGTGTTGAACGGCTTATAAAGGAGTTTATAAGCGTAAGGAAAATTAGAAGTATGACTTCTATAAAGGAGAAACTAGTTCAATGTGTTGAACGACTTATAAATGAGTTTATAAGTGTAAGGAAAAATAGAAGTATGACTTCTATGAGAGAAATGTAAATTTTAATTTATGGAAGTGTTCTTAAATTAAAAGTTGGCCAAGTGAATAATGTATTTGAAAATTGTGATTTTCATAAACATTATTATGGACTAAATTAAATTAATTCAAGTGTTGAATTAATTAAACACTAGTGGACCTAGTAGAGTCCAAATAATTAAATTAATTCAAGTGTTGAATTAATTAAATCATATTGAGTCTTGTAGAGCTCAATTTAAATTAATTATTTAACTAGTGGGACTTGGGTAAATTCAAGTAATGTTTAATTAGTCTCAAATATGTTTGAGATAATTAAATTTAGTCCATGGTTTTTAATTTGTTAAAAACCATATAATATATGCATGCATGGGAGGTGAAGAGTTAGAGACAACTTTTGCAACTATCAAGGCTTGGCATGCTACTTTTGTCTCTACTTTTTGCAAGACCAAGACAAGTCTCCCTTCCCCCATTCAAGCATCACAATGGCCGAAACTTCATCACTTTACTCTCCATATTTTTCCTCTCTTTTCTTCTTCAAGTGTTGAGGAAAGAAAATTTCTTCTCAAAGAAAAATGCTCTAATTTTTCTAGTGCAAAATTAGAGTGGTTCTAGCTAGTTGGTGGTGGGCTTAATATTTGAGCAAGGTGGGCTCAAAGGAAACTTGAAGATTGTCTTGCCATTGAAGAGCTTAGTTGTATATTAACTAAGTTGGAGCCATCATCAACCTCAAGAGGTTGATAGGTAACGAAATTCTAAACACACTATGAATGTCATTTTTGTGTTTTATTGTATTTGCTACACATTTCATGAGGTGGCCGAAATTTTCTACAAGAAAATAAAATTTTTTAACTTCCGTTGCGCTTCCGGTCACCGTAACCGACCCCCTTTCAATAATCTCAAGCCTTACAATTCGGCTCCCTGGGATCTTTGGGAACCCCGCTGTGGACACACCCTAGCAAAGTGTCCCTGCTGTCTGTCGATGTGGCAACTACCAAATACTCCTTCGCATTGCTCTGTGGGATGTCTCCCTCCGCGAGTTCTACAGTAAGCTCCGGTATAACTCTGTTTGGATCCACTGGAGCTAGATGAACTGCTCCCTGATTTCTTGAACTGCTTTCCTCGAGCCTTCAAGAAATCTTTCTTTCCACCACTGCTGCTACCACTCTCAAATCTAGGAGGTGGTTGATGGAATTGAATAGTAGATGGCTGTTGTGGTCTCGGTGCTGGAGCGACAAATGCAGCTTCTTTCTGCCTCATCAAGCCCGCTTCAGCTCCCTTTGCTCTGTTCAGGGCATCTGCAAAGTTATTCGGTCGCCCTGTGTTCACCAATATAAAGATTTCAGGATTCAACCCATTGTGAACTGATCAGCCACAACCTCGTCATTCTCGGCAACATGTGGAGCAAATCGTAGCAAAGTTGAGAACTTGGCCACATACTCTTCAATATTCAACTGACCCTGTCTCAGATTTGCAAACTCTGTCCCCTTCTCCTTCCTGTACGACACTGGAAAGAATCTTTGATAAAACTCAGCTTTAAAGACATTCCAAGTGATATTCGTACCTCGATGCTCCAATGCTCTCTTTGTCATGATCCACTAGTTCTTTGCAACGTCATGCAACTAGTGCCCTATCAGTCTGACTCGACGCTCATCACTGTAATCCAAGGAATCAAACAACATCTCAATGTCATCTAGCCAACACTCACAATCAACTGAAGTATCAGTACCCTTCAGAGTCGGCGGTTTGAACGATTGAATCCTCTTCAATAACGTTTCCATCGGAGTTGCTGTCACATCCAACGGATTAGCAGAAGTACTACCCTGTTCCGGGATCCTTCGAGGAGGCATGTCTGATTACCAAAGGTTTAGTAACCAAATACAACAAACTTGTTTCAGTCCTCCTCTGATCATCTTACTGCTGATCAAGAATTGGTTCTGATCATTTTCAATAATACACGTTACCAATCAAATCAGATAATCAGGTAAACATGCATTTAAAAGCAGTAAAACATGATAGCACAAGAAAAGCAGGAAAGATAACTCTATCTACACCGCTCACTAGCTTCTATCTCAGTATAAAGAACCTACTGCTCTGATACCACCTGTTGTGGTGACCCAAACCTAATTCTTCTTCTTAATCATTATTAAGAATCAATATAACAATTAAGTAACGTGGGACATAAAATTTTTTTCTTTAAGATGCAAATGCGGAAACGTAATGTACTCGATCTGATATACATGTCAACACAAAAGTACAGGTGATACGAATCTGACCGAGCATGACGTGCAAATGATTGGAAGAAGTTTAAAGATGAACTTCAAGGACTCATGATGAGATATCAAGGAAGTCCTACAAGTTGGATGTCTAAATTAGAGGAGGTTGGGAGTCATGTGAATGATATTGGAGGTCTTTGGAATGTTATTCAAGTGCAATTTCCGAAGGTCCACCCGCGCTCAAAACAGGGCCGCACCCGCGGTCATGTTTATAAAAAAAAATTAAATTAAATTTTTTTTAAAAAAAAAAAATTATTTTTCCGAAGCCTGACCGCACCCGCGGTCCAGTCTGCAGCGCACCCGCGGTCCAGTTCTGTGTATAATTTTTTCACAACTTTCTTTATGACTTTTTGGCACTACTTTTCATGTATTGATTATTATATATTCAATGTATATGAATGAAGAACGAACCAATTCAGATTATAACAAATTATTGGAGATTTCTCTCAATTTGCAAGGCTTGTGCTTTGTGTTTATCAAAATCAAACTTATCAAAGATTGTATCTTTGTGGCGTTTGTCGATTGTTCTTCGCACGGATTGTCAAAACAAGTTCTTTGAAGGTTCCTCAGAAATTCAATTGTTTTATCGTTGATATTTGTTGCTAAGTTATAATCGCTTAGAGGTGAATATCACAAAATCGTTACTTGTTTCAAAAGATCGGGACAAAATAATCGTTCCTTGTTTGTTATTGAATTGAGAGTGCGATTTCTATATTCGTGCTTGCCTTTCATTCGTACGAGGATTCGTATCATTTGGTATCAGAGCTTTGGCTCATTGAATTCAAGTAAGTTATTGTTGTTGTTGTTATTTTCAGATCTGTCTCAAAATTAAAAAAAAAATATCCGTTCTGTTATCAGATCTGTGTTATCCTTTTGTTTCTATTTCAGATCTGTTTAAAATCCGTTCTGTTCTCAGATCTGTGTTATCCTTTCGTTTCTATTGTCAAATCTTTCTATATAAGAAAAGCAAAACATAAATTTCGTTCTGTTATCAGATCTGTGTTATTCCATCGTTTCTGTTTTCAGATCTGTGTTATCCTTTGTTATGTTTTCAAATCTGTGTTATTCTATCGTTATTTGTTTTGTGCAGTCCAAGTGAGACAGTTGCAAGTGTCCACAAGTTGAATCTTGTTAGTATGATATACAAGTACAAAGCTTGAGCACATCTTAGAGAGAACTATCAAATTCGAGTGAAAAACACTTGAGTGCGAGCGTTATTTCTTTGGAGTGACCGGTGAGTATTTTGTAGTGAGAAAAAAAAAGTGAGTCGAGTGAATTTCCATTGGAGTGATCAGTGAGGATTCGTGGTGAGGAAACTTATCTTGTATTGTTTTATACTAACCGTTTCTTTCAGGTATAATGGTTGACGATCGTCAATTTCAAACAATGTTGAGAGGGTTGGATAGAATGTGGGAGAAGGAGTTTAAGCCTCTACGGAAAAAATATATGGGTTGTAAAGAAGAGGCGATGCATGATAGGCATGTTGATGAGAGTAGTCGAGGTAGTGGAGTTGAAAGAAGAAGAACATGGAATTTACATCATGATGATGATAGGCGATGTGAGGAGGATAGAGGAGGTGGCCGGAGATGTGAATCTAGCAAATATGAATATCAAGGTACATTTAAAAACTCAATTTCTAGTACTTGTGATGTTATATGTTGTTGGTGTTTTGAGGTCGGGCATGATATCAGTCAATGTCCACGTGATGAGGTGACCATAATAAAATCGCCAGTTGAGCGTAATTCTAAAATGGAGGGTGATGTTGTGAGTGAGTTTGAATCCCGAATGGAGGATGATGTTGTAGAAGAACCTGAATTTGAGGTTGTGTTTGAGATAGTTGTTGATGATAGTATTCCACTAGTTGATGAGTCTAATGATGTTAAATTGTGTATAGTGGAAAGTGAATCATTGAGTGGTAAAGAATTGTGTGATTTGTCTATTAAGGAGGAGGAGAGTAGGCAAGAAGAAACTTTGTTGCTCAAAACATTTGAAGAAAAACATATTTCTTATGATCAATTGAAACGAAAAGAAATTCTTGATGATCAATTGAATTTTATTGAAATAAGTGTAAAAAAATGTGAAATGGCCGAAAGAAAGAGTGAACAAAAGAGTGAGATGGCCATAGAAAATAAAAAAGAGATAAAAGATGAAAAATAAAAAGAGGCCAAAGAAAAAGAAAGAAAAAATGAATTAAAGGCCCAAAAGAGTAAAAAGAGTGAGGTTGAGAATTATGTATTTTTGAATAAACCCTTTAAAGTACCTTTGTACAAAGTGGTTTATTGTCATTGTGATGATATAGCCGGTTCAATCCCGAGCGATGTTAATTCTTCTTTGCAGAATTATTGTGATGGCATGATGAAGAGGAGAACAATTGTTGATGGAGTGAAAATGCGGTGGAACCATCCATATGACTTTGAGAGCAATTATCGTGAGGTAAGAGTAGTTGCCAACACAACAATCATGAGGTATGATTTTCGTTTTGATCCTAGTTCATTGTTGTGTTGTATTCAAGATTTGGGAGTTAATGTTGAAAAAGTGATGTTTATAACTGTGAATTATTGTTGTTACCGGGGGTTCAAAGAATTGAGAATGTTGACATATTGCATAAAGTAAATTCAAATGTTATGGATTGGTAGTTTTCACAAGTTTTCCAATGGATGAGATTTTATCATGGAAATGAATTATATACATTAGACTTAGATTTTTGTGATGAGATAATATATTGTATTGATAGTACATGTGACGTGTCCTATTTCCATGATTTATATTTGATTGGTGATGGTTGTGAAGATTACATGGATAATACATTTGGTGTGTTCTATTTGCATGATTCTTATTTGACTATTGATGGTGGTGAAACGTGCTTTGGTGATTATGATTATTTGATAGTTCATGATGAATACCTGTTTAAAGAAAATAAATTTTTCATCATACACCCATTGCATGAATTGTTGCTTGATGTTGAGGCACATGACATTTTTTTTATTGGTATTCATGAAGTAACTAGAGCCATAGATATGACGAATGGATTTTTACTATGGTTGCATATGAGGAGGTACACTGAGTGGAATTGTGAAACATGCATTGCACATAAGAATTTTTATGGTCATAATGAATACAATTTTAAGGAGCATAAATTGTTTATTCTAAATTCATTGCATGAGTTACGTGTTAGTGGAGCATACTGTTGCTATTTTTGTGGGGACCCGGACGCTAATCAAGTTCTTAATCATCATTGGGACTAATTAATCAATTATAAACAGGGTCTAAAAATTTTTCTTTTAATATACAAAGCGGAAACGTAATGTAATTAAATTCAAATTACATATTAAACATAAACATACACATCCTGTATTATCTACAAGGATTCAACTAGGTTCAACTACATATCAGTGCTGAATCCTAAGTTGCTTCGAAGCCCGGATCTCCACGCTATCTAGTCCAGCCTCTTTCTTTTCTTGACCCTGAACCTGCCCCACCTGTTGTCATGCACACATACAAAACAAGACAACAGCCGGATAACTCCGGTGAGATATAAATATCCCAGTATAAACCATGTAAACATGTAATCATATAAAAGCATATACGACAGCATATATAAGAAATATTCTTAACCTGTATCAAATCAGAATACATAAATCAATATCAAACATTCAATAATCATGAATGGCATAAACAATGTAAATCAACATGTCATATCAGACTCAACTCAACCGACGCGTCGTCTCAGACTCGACTCCACTGACGCGTCGTCTCAGACTCGACTCAACTCTATCCTAGGGATCCCGATGTCTGAATAATAATAATTATACCGAATCTCAGTCGATAGGAATGAATCAATCCCTAACGGCATCGATATAATTCATATATCCAGTGTCTGGGCGAATCAGCCACAGAATTGACGACTCAGTCCATAACCTGACGAATCAGCCAGTAATTAGGCGAATCAGCCAATAATCAGACAACTCAGCCTGTAATTAAGCGAATCAGCCTAAGTTTAGACGAATCAGTCAATAACCTGACGAATCAGCCGGTGACTAGGCGAATCAGCCTATGACTCCACGACTCATAAATCAATACATACAGTCAGTATCTACGCAAATCAATCAATGACTAGCGAATCAGCAGTCCTTACATGCAGTGGCTATAATCAATAGACAACAAACATCAATCTCATCAATTACAAGAATCAATGTAATAAACTAAGTATGTGATTTAGGGAAACTCGAGTCAAACCTTCCTCGAGTTGTGCAATCCCAACTCAACATTAATTTATACCTGTCACTCTGATACTCTGACTCTGTCGAAGTCTCGAATTCCAACCTGTCAATACTCAATCTGACAATATGATATCGAGGGTACAATATCAATACACCATCCAAACAATACTGGATATAATCAGAATTCAATCAAGTTCTGTTTCAATATGATAACATCATATTTCCAACATATCCAGCACTACATACCAGTCTGATATCAATTCTAACATCTCATAATCAATAACAACTCAATTCTGATATCAAATATCAGTCAATCTAACTCTGAAATTCATAACAATTTCATATGGTATCCGTTTCTCAATCCAGTTCAGATTATACGATGTCTAATATGCCAAGAACATCATATATGAATCATATCAGATTCTGACAATACCATAATTTCAAATCTTAACAAAACGTAACAAAACTTACGTCCAGTTGTAGCCTACGTCGATAGGAACTCAGTACCGAAGTCGGATTCAAAATCAGACGGGCGGATCTTTCACAATCACAATTCGAAAATGTAAAAAGGCGTAAGGATTTTCAATCTTCTCTCGGAAGCTTTCTTCCTTTTCGTTCCTTTTTTTTTTTTTTCTAAAAGAATATGCATATATATATATATATAATATATATATATATATATATATATATATATATATATATATATATATATATATATATATCACGTTTGCATGTTATTGAAACGTGGCAATTTCTTGAAATCGGGTCGGCGCTCGGGCGGTATAAATCTACCGCTCGAGCGCGGTAGGTTCTGTCCACGATTTTCCAAACTGCCCCTTTGGCGCTCGGGCGGTATTAATCTACCGCCCGGGCGCCAACTCCTCTGCCCGCGACGTATTCCTCATGGACACTGGCGCTCGAGCGGTCGATCTTTACCGCTCGGGCGCCAACAACTCTGCCCCAAAAGTTGTATACTTTAAATGTTTGGCCCATCTGATCTCGTAATAGCCCTTTAACAATCACATTAAATTAGTATTCCATACTCATCTCGATTAAACATCTATAATCGTAATTTAACATGATATAAAATCTTGGGCATTACAATTTTATCATTGATATAATGCATGATTACATGTGTTGGTTGCATATGAAGCGATGTGTTGAGTGTGAATGTCATACATGCATTGCATACGGGATAAAGACGTGTCGAGTGTATTCATATGTCGTGCATCAGTTATATCCTATTTCTAGTAAGCTATGGTCGTATACGTGTATGGATATTATTTTGGTGTTGACTAGGTCTAAGAAGAGGAGGAATTTGTTATTTGTAATACTTAGTGATATTTTATCATTTAGTGTTATTTGATATTTGATGTATGTTGAGGTTGATGAACACATAGGGAAGGCGACCATGAAGTTGGGGTTTCCAGTGCTAATGGAGCAAATAAATGATAGTGTCTACAATCTTGAGCTTAAAGGTAAGCATGTTGATAATGTACTTTTTGTTATTACTAATTACTTGCTTCGTTTCTGTGTAGGTAGACAAGATTTGAGGACAAATTTTTTTGAAGAAGGGGAGTATGACACGAATCTGACCGAGCATGGCGTGCAAATGATTGGAAGAAGTTTAAAGATGCACTTCAAGGACTCATGATGAGCTATCAAGGAAGTCCTACAAGTTGGATGTCTAAATTAGAGGAGGTTGGGAATCATGGGAATGATATTGGAGGTCTTTGGAATGTTATTCAAGTGCAATTGCCGAAGGTTCAGCGCACCCGCGCTCAAAACAGGGCCGCACACGCGGTCATGTTCATAAAAAAAAAAATAAAAAATTTTTTTTTTTTCCGAAGCCTGACCGCACCCTCGTTCTAGTTCCGTGTAGAATTTTTTCACAACTTTCTTTATGACTTTTTGGCACTACTTTTCATGTATTGATTATTATATATTCAATGTATATGAATGAAGAACGAACCAATTCAGATTATAACAAATTATTGGAGATTTCTCTCAATTTGCAAGGCTTGTGCTTTTTGTTTATCCAAATCAAACTTATCAAAGATTGTATCTTTGTGGCGTTTGTCGATTGTTCTTCGCACGGATTGTCAAAACAAGTTCTTTGAAAGTTCGTTAAAAATTCAATTGTTTTATCGTTGATATTTGTTGCTAAGTTATAATCGCTTCGAGGTGAATATCACAAAATCGTTACTTGTTTCAAAAGATCGGGACAAAATAATCGTTCCTTGTTTGTTATTGAATTGAGGGTGCAATTTCTATATTCGTGCTTGCCTTTCATTCGTACGAGGATTCGTATCAACAGGTCTTGTACAACATTTATTTATCTCAAACTCAAGTTCAATCACTATCTCAAGTACCTAAAATCAATCTATTCTAAGTCCGAATCTCCACGCTAATTGTAATCTCTCATCCTATTCCTGATCCTGATCATGCCCCACCTATTGTCATGAACACAGACAAAAACGACAACAGTCGGAAAACTCCGGTGAGAAATAAATCCCAGTATAAACAATGTAAACATGCAATCATATAAACAGATATTGAAGCATAATACAGATATCAATAACATGTATCAAATCAGAAAGACATGTATCGATATAAAGCTGTAAATAACTCTGGACTCATCGTCTCAGACTCGACTCATTTCTAATCTAGTGATCCTGGTTCCTGGACATGGGCACATATATCAAATTTCAGCGATAGGAATGAATCAACTCCTAAACGACATCGATATAAACCAAACATCCAGTGTCTTGGCGAATCAGCCAAAGACTTGGCACATCAGCCAATGACTAGGCACATCAGCCCACGACTCAGCACATGCTTTGCTATAACTCAATAGACTAAGCAGGTCAACCTCATGAATTGCAACAATTCAGTATGTGATTTTGGAAAACTCAAGTTGAATCTAACTCGAGTTGTGAAATCCCAGATCAACATTGATTTATACCTTTCTTTCTATAAATCTGACTCTGTCGAAGTCTCGGACTCAATGCCTGTCAATAATCAATCTGGCAATGACAATATCTAAGGTATCGTATCAATACACAACTCAGATCAATACTGGATATAATCAGAACTAAATCAAATTATGTTTCAACGGCATAACGGCATAATCTCAATATATTCAGCAATACAATATCAATTAGATATCAACTTTCACAACTGATAATTAATAAAGATACAAATCTGATATCAAATCTCAATCAATTCAACTTGGAAATTCATAACAATTCCATACGTTATCAGTTCTTCAATCCGTTTTCGATTATACGATGTATAACATATCAGAAACACCATATATGAACCATATCTGATTCCTTCAACATCATCTTTTCAAAACATAACAAAACTTAGTAAAACTTACGTCCAGTTGAAGCTCTCGTCGATAGAAATACAGTACTGCAGTCAAATTGCAATTCTACCGGTTGGATATTTCGCAAATCATAAATTAAAAAGTGCAAGGCGTAAGGATTTCTAGGGAGTATTCTTGGTTTTCTTTCTACTACTATTGAAGGAACTTGATATATATATCCCAAGTTGCATGTAAAGAAACGTGTCTTGTTCTTCATACAAATCAGGCAGCGCTCAGGCGGTTGTATGCAGCTCGGGCACGGAATGTTCTGTCCACATTTTTCTTGCATCTTGGTCGGCGCTCGGGCGGTTGCAATTTACCGCTCGGGCGCGAGATGTTCTGTCCGAAACATATCCCTGTTGAACATTGGCGCTCGGGCGGTCATTTCCTACCACTCGGGCGCCAATAGTTCTGTCCAAAAAATTGCATAATTCATATGCTTTGCCCAATATGGTGTCGAATGGACCTTCATAATCATATCAATTCACAAATCCATAATCACAGATTAACAGATAAAAATCTAGGGCATTGCATACCACCTCCTCCTGGGGATGCTTCTACTCGTGCGTTAGAGGGGATGGCTCGTCTCTTCGAGCAACAGTTACAGCAGCAGGAGCAGTTGCAGCAGCAGTTACTGCAGGCACCTAGGCCACAACATGATATTTATGACCAGTTCCGGAGGCTAGGGCCTAAGGAATTTTCTGGCACTACCGATCCTTTTGCTGCTGAGGGTCGGATTCGTTCACTCGAGGTACGCTTTCAGTATCTGGATATGGGAGATTCTGACCGTGTGAGGTGTACCAGTTATCTGTTTAGGGATGACACTTCTTTATGGTGGGAAGGAGCCGAGCATGGTGTTAACCTCGCTACACTTACTTGGGCTCAATTCAAAACGATATTCTACGAGAAATATTTTTCTGCTGATGTTAGAGGGTGATTGAAGAGGGAATTTATGACTCTCCGTCAGGGAGACGCTTCTGTCGCTGAGTTTGTGAAGAAATTTGGTAGGGTTGTCACTTTGTACCCCTTATTTCGAGGTATCCTGAAGAGAAGCTTAAACACTTCGTGGATGGATTACGACCTACTATACAGAATAATGTTATTATGATGCGTCCTTTGTATTATGCTACTGCTACCACTTATGCCTTTCAGTCTGAGCAATCTTTGAAGGACATCGAGTTTGAGTTACAGCGGAAGAGGTAGCAACATTAGAGTAATAATCAGCCAAACAAGAAGCCAAATACGGGTCCTCCTATACCTCAAGGGCCTCAAAATCCCCAAGGTCAAGTCAAGAAGCAAACACCACGAAAGGCACAAAATCATGGAGCACCAAAGCCTGGTGATAAGTAACCTTGCAAGGAGTGCAATCGCTTTCATTTTGGCAAGTGCATGTGGGGATCTTATAGATGCTTCATCTTCAAGGAATAAGGGCATGAGGCTGCTGATTGCCCGAAGAATAAAGCACATACTGTTGGAAGAGCATATGTGATGAATGTCGAGGAAGCTGAGGAGGAGGCAGACACTATGCTTATCACGGGTAACCTAGTCGTTTAACATTTTTACATTGATTTTATTTGCATGAAATGTTAAATTGGTTATTAGATTTGAATTGGGGACAAGATTTAACCTAGTGAAAATTAGGTTGCATGTTCTACTACAGTTGGACTTAAGATATGAATTTAGAAACCCTAGAAGTTATATTTATTTTGAGCCTTATTTTATGCAAAGGATGTAATTATTCCAAATAAAAAATTTTAGGCCGAAAATCTAAAGAAAATCATAATCAATGGTTGATAGGGTTTCGAAATTTTGAGCGGTCATTATGAAATTTTCGAATTTATAAGGGTCTAAAATGTAAATTTTGATAATTAAGGGACCAAAATGTAATTAACCAAAAGACAAGGGACCTAAGTGCAATTTATGAATTCTTAAGGACCACAAATCCAATTTTCGAAATTTAAGGGATTAAAATAAGAATTTTCGAAAAAAATATAAGGGTTAAATTGCAATATCCGAAAATTGGGACTAAAATGCAAATTTCAAAAAATTGAAGGGGTAAAAGGAAATTTTTCAATAAATTCTTAAGTTAAACACACAATCTTCACATAACTTTGGGAAATTAGGATAGAAATTATTTAAGCTTCGTCACAAAAAAATTTAAAAGGCGTTTTCCCCTGAGGGATGATTATCATTCAAGGGGCAACTACCTATGCTTTCTTATATTCAGGAGCTACACATTCTTTCATATCTGAAACCTTCATTAAAAGACTGAATATTACACCTCAAGATATGGGTTTGGGTTTCAAAGTTTTTGTTCCTTCCGGTGATCAAATGCTCACGTCTAAAAATATCAAGAATATGGAGCTTCGTTTATTCAAAGACGGGGTTCGGGCAGATCTTATTGTGCTTTCTATGCCTGAATTTTATATTATACTTGGGATGGATTGGTTATTAGCAAAAGGAGCTTTGATTGATTTTCGTCAGAGAACTTTTTCTATTCGACCACCTAGTGGTAAATATTTTGTCTTTGAGGCAATGAGAAACAAGCAAATGCCGCACATTATCTCTTGTCTATGTGCGAGGAAACTTATTAAGCATGGATGCCAAGCTTTTCTAGCTTGTGTCACTACTGCACATGCTCCTATAAGTCAGAAATTGGAGGATGTCGATATTATCAGAGATATAGCGTCTTTCCAGAAGACGTTTCTGGTATTCCACCACATCGTGAAGTGGAATTCTCTATTGATCTAATGTCGGGCACTGTTCCTATATCTAAAGCGCCTTATCGTCTAGCACATGCCAAAATGAAAGAACTAAAGGATCAAATCCAAAAATTGCTAGACAAGGGTTTTATTCACCCTAGTTATTCTCCATGGGGCACACCAGTATTATTTGTGAAGAAAAAAGAAAGATGGTAGTATGCGTCTTTGCATTGATTATCGAGAGCTTAATTGGGTCACTATCAAGAATAAGTATTCACTGCCAAGAATTGAAGATTTATTTGAGCAGTTGCAAGGAGCATCGATATTTTCTAAGATTGATCTTCGTTCTGGATACCATCAGTTGAAAGTTAAAGAGTCAGATGTTCACAAGACAGCATTTCGTACGAGATACAGGCACTATGAGTTTATGGTCCTGCCATTCGGATTGACCAATGCACCAGCGATCTTTATGGATCTCATGAATCGCGTATTTCAGCTGTATCTGGATCAGTTTGTTATAGTTTTCATCGATGATATCTTAATCTATTCCAAGAGCAGAGAGGAGCATAGTCGCCATTTGAGTACATCACTACAAGTTCTTCAAGATAGGAAGCTTTATGCTAAATTCAGCAAGTGCGAGTTTTGGCCTGACAGTGGCATTCAGGCCACATAATTTCTAGTAGTGGAGTGGAAGTCGATCCAAGTAAAGTTGAGGCAGTAAAGGAGTAGCCAGTACCCAAGAGTGTTACCGAGATTCGCAGATTCTTGGGACTAGCTGGCTATTATTGCAAGTTCATCAAGGGATTCTCATCACTTTGGATCCAAGTGTCAAGACAGTTTTGATAGTTAAAGAAAGCATTGATATCAGCGCTACTATTTTCCATGATGTCTGGGCAAGGAGAGTATGTTTTGTATATCGACGCTTCCAAATTTGGTTTAGGCGTACTTCTGATGCAAAATGACCGAGTTATAGCCTATGCGTCGAGACAGTTGAAAATTCACGAGAAAAACTACCCTACTCATGATCTTGAGCTTGCAGCAGTAGTTTTTGGATTGAAGATTTGGAGACACTACCTTTATCGGGAGAAGTGCAAAATATTCACCGATCATAAAAGTCTGAAATAGTTCTTCACTCAAAAGGAGTTGAATATGAGACAACGTAGATGGCTTGAGTTAGTAAATGACTACGACAGTGAGATTAGTTATCATTCGGGGAAAGCTAATGTTGTGGCAGACGCATTGAGTAGAAAAGCAGCAGTTATAACTCAATTATCACTCCAAAGACCATTGCAGTCCGAGATACAGCAGTTTAAGCTTACAGTCTATGCTATGGGCGAGGCCCCTAATCTTGCCACATTATCAGTACAGACAACCTTGAGAGATAGAATTCGTGATGGGCAGTCTATCGATGAGAAATTGCAAAAATGGAGAGCTGGAGATGAAGCCAAGGGCCGGATATTGTATTCTGAGATGGATGGTATAGTTCGTTATCGAGAACTTTTATGGGTTCCTAGCAGCGATTCTTTGAGAGATATTATTATTAAGGAAGCTCATGACACACCTTATTCCATTCATCCGGGAACCACAAAGATGAATAAAGATTTACAGTTGTTATATTGGTGGTCAGGCATGAAGAGAGACATTTTGAGATTTGTATCCAAGTGTTTCACTTGTCAAAAAGTTAAAGCAGAGCATCAAAGACCAGCGGGAAAATTTAAGCCACTTCCTATTCCCGAGTGAAAATGGGAAAGCATCACTATGGACTTTGTTATGGGATTGCCAAAGACTATTAAGGGATTCAATGCTATAAGGGTGATAGTTGATCATATTACGAAATCGGTGAATTTTCTACCTATCAAGACGACCATCACCATGATTCAGTACGCAGAGTTTTATATTCGGGAGATTGTTCATCTGCATGGGATTCCTGTATATATTGTTTTTCACAGAGATCCGAGATTTACGTCATCTTTTTGGAAGCACTTTATGGAAGGAAATGTAGATCTCTTATTCATTGGGACAAGGTTGGTGAAAGAAGATAAATAGGTCCGGATGTGATTGAAGAGACTGCCGAGCTTGTAATCGAAATTCACGAGAGAATGAAGACTTCACAAAGCCGACAAAAGAGTTATGCTGACAAGAGACGAAGATACTTAGAGTTTGCAGTGGCAGACCATGTATTTGTGAAAATAGCACCTATGAAAGGTTTTATGCGATTTGGTAAGAGAGGCAATTTTAGTCCAAGATTTATTGGTCCGTTTGAGATTTTGGACAGGATTGGGACACGAGCATATAGTGTGGCACTGCCTCCAGTACTTTCGAGAGTTCACAATGTGTTCCATATTTCAATGCTGCGGAAGTACGTGTCGAATCCGTCACATGTACTAAATTATGAACCTCTACCATTTACTCCAAATATGACATATGAAGAAAGACCTGTCCAAATCTTTGCAAGACAAGAAAGAAGACTGCGAAACAAAGTCATTCTAATGGTCAAGGTCAAGTGGCTGAATCACTCGGAAGAAGAAGCTACTTGGGAAACCGAGAGGGACTTGAAGAATTGCTATCCAGAATTGTTCGGTAAGTACTAATTTCGAGGACAAAATTTTATTTAAGGGGGGGAGGAATTGTAATGTCCAAAATTAAGACGACGTAATCCAAAGGCATGCAAATCTAGGAAATATGAAAAAATGAGTAATTAATTGATTTAATTGCTTAATTGATTATGAGACATGCATGAATATATGTTAAATATGGTTTAATTCTCATTATGCATAAAATTGTATTTTTAAGGGATAATCAAGTTACGATCGAGGAACAGGGGCCGATGGCTGAAAAATGTAAAATGTTTTGGTAAATAATTGTTTTTAATTATTTAAAATATGGGTGATGGTTTTTCATATTTTTGAAAATAAGGGGTTTTTAGGTGATTTTATACGTCGGGGCGTAAATGTTATCGGTGTTGGTTTTTTCAACAAAAATACGAACTTTTGAGCAACCCGGCTATTAAATTCACAAACTTATTTTACCAAAACTATTTTAAAATTTAAATTAAATCCTAATCAAGCACTAATGGGCCTAAACTTATGCTTAATAGGCCTAAAGCCTTGATTAGTGGATTGATTAGTATAAAATATTTAAAGTACACCCCAAACGCTATGCAATACCTATGCCCACTTTTCCGAATTCTATTATCTACCAAAATAAACAAATACACGACACACACACCAACAATTTGGTGGAGAAAAAAAGTCGATATTCCAAAGAAAAGTTCAAGCCAAGGTCTCGCCCCATTCTTCGCAATCGTCAACGATTTTTCTTGCGTTAAATACGCAAAGGGACGCATATTTCTTCCCTTCAAACATCATCACATCATAATATTTGTTCAAGCATACTTTTTAAGAAACATGGCACACAAACGGAATTTTTGAAACGACATGTTCATGGGTCCTAACTTGAGTTTTTTGATTTTTACCAAAATCATATTTATGTATTGTGTAAGGATCTGCCATGATTAGGACTCAATCAAGTACTGCTTTTCATGAATATTATAGTCCTAGTTCATCACCAAATACCCTGCTCAAACGAAAACACGTAAGCTGGAACTATGTTAGAAAACATGCATCATAGGTGATCGGGTTCTTGAGCTGGTGGCTTGGCTTGGTTAGGCAGGCTGGACCAGGACTGGGCTAGAGTCTCATGAGGGGTTTGAGAAGGGGTCTTAGCCACGCTAGAGCTCAAGTAAGTGGACTGGGAGGAATCCTTGCCAAGAAGGAATCTTACCCGAGTGTCTTCAAAGTCACGCGCAGAAGCTGTGCTGGCTTGCAGGGAAGTAGGGGCTCGGTCTGTGGTTTAGGGGCTGGGCTAGGGTGAGTCTTAAGGGTCTTAGGAAGGTGCGTGAGTGGTTTGTTTAGGGGCTGGGCTCGCAGGTAGAGTCCTCGATACCAAAAGAAGAGTCCATGCATTTGTGAGAGTTCTTGGATGAAGCAACTTGGAGTGTTTAGCTTCAATTCTGTGGACGGGGGCTAGTCCGTGGGTTCCATGGGTTCAAGAGGGTGTCCAAATGGATTGGTCAGGGTCTGGACCATCATGGTCCGAGGGTGGCTCGAGTGAAATCAAAGATGGCTCGGGGTGAACTTTCAAGGGTCAAGTTAGGGTTGTTAGAATTAAAATAAATCGAAACATGGCTCACGGGGGTCGAGTCGCGGTTCACAAGGGCTAAAATAATTTAAAAAGTCTATTTTTTGAATTTAAGAGTTTTATATTAAATTTTGAGATTTTTTAATTAAAACGCCTTCAAAACGTGTAATTACGAATTAATTAATAATCCTAGTATTTAAGCTAAATAAAATTATGAGAATTTTAATTTAGGATTAAATTACTATTTGGGACATATTAGAATCAATGAAATTAGGAAAAATTCAAAAAGTGATAATTTACGTCCAGGGGTAAAACGGTCATTTTACACCTAAGAATCAGTAAACTTCATGACAGTGTCCTAAATGCTGTTTTATATGTTAATATGATTATTTCAAATGTTTATGAAATTTTATACCCTAAATTATGATTTTTTAATGTTCATGGATTTTATGGTTTAATTATTGGACCTTTAAAAGATATGTTACATACTTGGTTTCTCAATTTTAACAAAAGAAAATAGATGAAGCTCTAAATGATCCTATAAATCCATAAACATTTAAAAATCATAATCATCCATAAATTATCATATTATCATATAGAACAGTATTTAGAGCACTGCCATGATGTTTTCTAATTTTTTGTTGTAAAATGACTGTTTTACCCTAGACGTAAAATTTCACGTTTTTGGCGTTTCCTTAATTTCATTGACTCTAACATGTCCCAAACAATTATTTAAGCTTACCTTAAAATTCTCATAATTTTATTTAGCTTAAAAGCTAAACTTTTTAATTAATTCGTAATTAGTCGTTCTGAAGGCATTTTATCCCGAAATATCCCAAACTTTAATATAAAAATCCTAAATTTAAAACTTAGTCTTTTTATTTTATTTTAGCCCTTGTGAACCACTACTCGACCCCCGTGAGCCGTGTTTCGATTATTTTGCTCATTAAAATCCTAACTTGAACTAAATATTTCCCCCCCGAGCCACGGCTCGAATTTCTCGAGCCACCCTCGAGCCATGTTGGACCAAACCCTGACCAAACCCTTAGGCCACCCCCTTGGAACCTTGGAACCCACGGACCAGACCCCTAGGTTCGAACCGAAAGCACCCAACCAGCACTTGTACTCGGCCGAGAATTGTAGTTTATGTAGGACTCTTGATTCACTCCTAGGACCTGACCAGCGTGCCTAGCCCCTAAACCAGCCTATTGTGCACTCACCTAAGACCCTAAGGTCACACACAAGCCCAGCCTGAAGTCCCCAAACCGAGCCATGATCCCTGCAGAAGTCCCTGTGTAGTGACCCGTTCCAGAATCACCTACTAATCAGAACTTAAGCATGCAAAATTAACATTAAAAACTGAATCAGGTAAACAGCGGAATAAGTAATACAACCCAATCGAAACTGTAAGTACAAAAATACTTAAACAACCAGATCGAACTAAATCCAAGAATAAATACCAACAACTACGAATCAACCTCTGCCAGCTCCCTGTCCACTCCCTCCTGGACCGTCTAACCTGAGACCTGCCCCATCGAATAGGGTGTCCAAAACAGAGATAAACCGAGGACGTGAGCATAAAACGCTCAGTACCGAAAGCATGAGTATACAAGACTATGACATGCATGTATGCAAAATGTACTGGATACCAGGATCTGGGTATATCGAAATACTGCTCAGACAAATGACGTCAAGGTATGTAGCACTCTGCGCCGTCGCACCAGGAGGTGGCTCCCATACCAAATGAACCTGTGGATATACCGGTGACCTGACCACCGTCGGCCAACGGGGTCCAACCATCCACAACAAATGAGGGCTGAGCACCCTCTCAACAGGCTATCTCAAAGATAATCAGGCTCAACATGATTATGCAAATGCCGCATAATAAACCATGCATCATATGACAGATAATAATGCAACATATAAACATGCAACACATAGTAAAGCATACTCAATCCTGCTATCTCGGATAGTACTTTCGTACCTCAAATCAGTAGATCCTAGCAATCAGCCCTAGAATCAAGCCTACAATCCAAGTGATACCATATCACTAAACCACATCTAAAAGCCTTAACTAGACTAATAGATACTCCCAAATCTCAAAGGGAACCCAGAACTATACCTGCGTCCGTAGTCAGCCCACTGATGCCGCTAGCCCCCAACTAGAGCACAGCTCCGCTACAAAACCAGTAGCTCCCCGCTAGTGCCCGAACCTCGGGAAAAGACTAGAAACCCATCAGAAACGACTAAAACGCTCTGGAACTCTCGGAATTGGCGAGTGAAAAGTGAAGCCTCGCGCTTCTATTTATAGACAACGATCGGACGATCCGTTCCACTTCGGACGATCCGAACCACTTCGGACGATCCGATCCGGTACTCTTCGGACGATCCGAACACTGATCGGACGATCCGAATCCCTGCATGTCTTCCACGTGTCCAGCCACCTGCATGTCTTCCACGTGTCCAGCCACCTGTCTCGGACGGTCCGAACTCTGATCGGACGATCCGAACCCTGACCGGTCCTTCCGATCCCTGATCGGACGATCCGATCTCTGATCGGACGATCCGAACCATGATCGGTCCTTCCGATCCCACCGAAATAGAATTTATCCAATAATTAACTCAAATTAGGTATCGGGATACTACATTCTTCCCCCCTAAAAAGGATTTCGTCCGCGAAATCAAGTCTGAAGAATGACAATTCTGAACATCAATACATTCAACTTAAGAATGAATTACAATTGAAAGTACAACTGAAATTACAATCATAACTGAAGTACTACAACTAGAACAACTCTGGATGCTCTGACCGCATGCGACTCTCTAGCTCCCAAGTAGCTTCTTCAGTACCTCGGCGCTGCCACTGCACTAAGACAAGAGGAATAGTCTTATTCCGCAGTACCTTATCCTTCCGGTCTAAGATCGAAACCGGTCTTTCCACAAAAGACAAATCCGGATTCAGCTGAACTTCTGTTGGATGCAAAACATGAGACTCATCCGCTACGTATCGTCTCAACAAGGACACATGAAACACATTGTGAACACTAGACAGATACGGTGGCAAAGCTAATCTGTAGGCCAAATCTCCCACGCATTCTAAGATCTCAAAAGGGCCAATGAATCTCGGAGATAGCTTACCCTTGAGTCCAAACCTCAGAATTCTCCGAAAAGGTGATACCTTGAGAAACACTTTCTCGCCTGCATCAAAATGAAGAGGTCTGCGCTTGGAGTTCGCATAACTTGCTTGTCGATCCTGAGCAGTCTTAATCCGCTGTTTGATCACAAGAACTTTGTCCATGGCCTGCTGAATCAATTCCGGACCCTCGACCTGTCGTTCTCCGACTTCCTCCCAGAACAAAGGAGTACGACAACGTCGACCATACAATGCTTCAAACGGAGACATACCAATACTCCTATGAAAACTGTTGTTGTATGCAAACTCTATCAGTGGCAGATGATCCTGCCAAGCTGGCCCGAAATCCATCACACAAGATCTCAACATATCCTCAAGAGTACGAATAGTCCTCTCTGACTGACCGTCAGTCTCTGGGTGATATGCAGTACTCAGACTCAAGGTAGTGCCCAAAGCTTGCTGAAAGCTGCCCCAAAATCTAGATGTAAAACGAGGATCTCTGTCACTAACGATACTCACGGGCACACCATGAAACCGTACAATCTCCTGAATGTACAACCGTGCCATCCGATCGAAAGTGAAATCTCTGTTATACGGAAGAAAATGGGCAGACTTAGTAAGCCGATCCACTACCACCCAGATAGCATCTCTATTCCCCACAGACATAGGCAAGTGAGTCACGAAGTCCATCGTGATATGCTCCCACTTCCACTCCGGAATAGGAAGATTCTGCAATAACCCTCCAGGTCGTCGATACTCAGCCTTCACCTGCTGACAGACTAGGCACTTGGAGACATACTGATAAACATTACGTTTCATACCTTTCCACCAAAATCGAGTCCTCAAATCCTTATACATCTTGTTGCTCCCCGGATGAACACTCAACTTGCTACGATGAGCCTGGGATAAAATCTCCTCCCTCAAAGTGTCATCTTCCGGTACAACAACACGACCAGATAAACACAAAAGACCCTCGGACTGATAGTGGAATCCAGAAGTATTATCTCCATCAGCCAACCGAGCTAATTTCTGAACCTTAGAATCAGACATCTGAGCATCTCTAATCCGAGAATACAGAACTGGCTCAGACAAAATAGTAGCTACACGGATACCGTCGGTTCCCTTCCGATGCTTACAATTGAATCCCATCGAACAGAAATCCTGAATAATCTCAGATACAGCACAAGTCTGAAGAGCAGACAATCTCACCTTCCGACTAAGAGCATCGGCCGTGAGATTCGCAGATCCTGGATGATACTTGATCTCACAATCATAATCCTTGAGTAGATCCATCCAACGACGCTGACGCATGTTCAACTCAGCCTGAGTGAACAGATACTTCAAACTCTTATGATCAGTGAAAATCTCAAATCGCTCACCATACAGATAATGGCGCCAGATTTTCAAAGCAAAAACGATCGCTGCTAATTCCAGATCATGAACAGGATAGTTTTCCTCATGAGACTTCAACTGTCTCGACGCATAAGCAATCACATGCTCATTCTGCATCAGAACACACCCTAGTCCCTGCAAAGAAGCATCGGTGTAGACACTGAAACCACCAGATCCAGACGGTAAAGCCAAAACAGGCGCAGATGTCAAACGTCTGCGAAGTTCCAGAAAACTCTCTTCGCACTCTGATGTCCACTCAAATGAAACATCTTTCCGAGTGAGCTGAGTGAGTGGCTTAGCAATCTGAGAGAAGTTGACAATGAAACGGCGATAATACCCAGCCAATCCCAGAAAACTGCGGATCTCGGCTACTGTCGTTGGATGCGACCAGTTCAATACCGCTTCCACCTTGCTCGGGTCAACTGAAACTCCCTTGCTAGAAATGACATGACCAAGGAATACAACTCTGTCAGTCCAAAACTCACATTTACTCAACTTCGCATAAAGCTGATTCTCGCGAAGTGTCTGCAAAATAATCCTTAAGTGTTGTACGTGTTCTTGCTGATTATGCGAATAGATTAAGATATCATCTATAAACACCACAACAAACTTATCCAAGAAATCCCGAAATACCCGATTCATCAGATCCATAAAAACTGCTGGTGCATTCGTCACCCCAAAAGGCATAACCAGAAACTCATAATGCCCGTACCGGGTCCTGAATGCAGTCTTCGATATGTCTCCCTGATGAACTCGAAGCTGATGATAACCAGACCTTAAATCAATCTTGGAATATACAGAGGTACCTTGCAGTTGATCAAATAAATCATCAATCCGTGGCAACGGATACTTATTCTTTATCGTAGCACGATTCAACTGCCGATAATCTATGCAGAGCCGCATAGAACCATCCTTCTTTTTGACGAAAAGAACTGGTGCTCCCCACGGGGACACACTGGGTCGAATATACCCCTTGTCAAGAAGATCTTGCAACTGCTGTTTCAATTCCTGCATCTCTGATGGAGCTAAACGATAAGGAGCTCTAGAGATTGGTGCCGTGCCTGGCACTAAATCAATGCCGAAATCCACTTCCCGAACGGGAGGAAAACCAGGAATCTCCTTGGGAAAAACATCCGGAAACTCGCAAACCACTGGAATGTCACTGATACCGACACTAACTGCGGACGAATCAATAGCATAGATAAGGTAGCCTTCCCCGCCCGACTCTAAAGCACGACAGGCTTTCAGAGCAGAAACCACAGGCATCGGGGGTCGCGCTCCCTCTCCATAGAAAAACCAACTGTCGCCCTCAATTGGACGAAACTGCACAAACTTCTGATAACAGTCCACAGTAGCTCTAAACACAGTCAGCACATCTATTCCCAGAATGCAATCAAAATCCTCCATCGCAAGAATCATCAAATTAGCAGTTAAAATATTTCCCTCAAATTCTAGAGGACAACCCAAAACTAGACGTTTAGCTAGCACCGAATGACCCATCGGCGTGGAAACAGATACCACAACGTCCAAAGAAGTGAAAGGTAACTTATGACGCTTAGCAAATCTCGCAGATATGAATGAATGCGATGCACCAGTATCAATGAGAACGTAAGCAGATAATCCACATAATAAAAAGATACCTACGATAACTCTCTCGTTCTCTTCAGCAGCCTGATCCTGGTTAAGAGCAAAGACCTGCCCTTGAGTACGCGGTCGGAGGTTAGAACCCTGAGTAGACTGTCCCTGCTGTGGCCTCTGATGAACTGAAGCCTGAGAACCAGATCCTGATCCTCCGCCCGTCTGTGGACAATCTCTCTTCATGTGCCCCATCTCACCGCACCTGTAACAAGTACCCGCAACCTTGCGACAACGCTCCGTCGGATGATCCTTCCCGCAATTATGACACGGGCCTTTCTTCCTCCCAAAATGGTGAACTCCTCCAGATCCAGAGGAAGAAGAAGTAGATCCAGCCTTCTTAAATGTTTGGGCGCGGGGACCCAAAGAACTAGTAGGACGAGCAGACTGCATGGCTCGACCTCTCAGCAAACTGCCCTCAGCCTGGCGACATCGGTTCACAAGACCCTCATACGATGTCGGATCATCACAGACAACAACCCGATCATAAATCTCCTGATTGAGGCCCTGGAGAAAATGGTTATACTTGGCCATAGCATTATCACTGACATGTGGAACATACGGAAGCAACTCAAAGAACTTCTGTTGATACTCATCAACAGACAAACTCCCCTGTTTCAGATTGATCAACTCAATCGCCTTGGTCTGCAGAAGAGCTGGCGGAAAGTAAAGCAGCATGAAAGCGGCTCGGAAATCGGCCCAAAGAACTCGACCCTGTCGCTGAACTATCGGTGCAGAGGTAGACCTCCACCACTTACGCGCACCACCCTCCAGCAAGAAATCAAGGGTATCAATTTGCTGCTCCGCCGAGCACTGAAAAGTCTTGAAGCAGCTCTCCATCCTCTCAAGCCAATTCTCCGCAACATCCGGAGTCTCACCGCCCGAAAGAGGTTTCGGCCCCATCTGCAAGAACCGATGCATACTAAAACTCCGAGGCTCATCACGACGGTGTTGACGACGTTCTCGATGCTCTCGGCGACGCTCCCGATCGTCGCGGTCTCCCCAGCGTCCAACGCTGCCATGACTACTAGCATCGTCGTCATAACCAGACATCTCTCGCTACAAAAGTTACCAGAGATTAAACCCAAAAGAACAGTTCTAAATCCCAAAATCTCAATGCATGCTCTGATACCATAAATGTAGTGACCCGTTCCAGAATCACCTACTAATCAGAACTTAAGCATGCAAAATTAACATTAAAAACTGAATCAGGTAAACAGCGGAATAAGTAATACAACCCAATCGAAACTGTAAGTACAAAAATACTTAAACAACCAGATCGAACTAAATCCAAGAATAAATACCAACAACTACGAATCAACCTCTGCCAGCTCCCTGTCCACTCCCTCCTGGACCGTCTAACCTGAGACCTGCCCCATCGAATAGGGTGTCCAAAACAGAGATAAACCGAGGACGTGAGCATAAAACGCTCAGTACCGAAAGCATGAGTATACAAGACTATGACATGCATGTATGCAAAATGTACTGGATACCAGGATCTGGGTATATCGAAATACTGCTCAGACAAATGACGTCAAGGTATGTAGCACTCTGCGCCGTCGCACCAGGAGGTGGCTCCCATACCAAATGAACCTGTGGATATACCGGTGACCTGACCACCGTCGGCCAACGGGGTCCAACCATCCACAACAAATGAGGGCTGAGCACCCTCTCAACAGGCTATCTCAAAGATAATCAGGCTCAACATGATTATGCAAATGCCGCATAATAAACCATGCATCATATGACAGATAATAATGCAACATATAAACATGCAACACATAGTAAAGCATACTCAATCCTGCTATCTCGGATAGTACTTTCGTACCTCAAATCAGTAGATCCTAGCAATCAGCCCTAGAATCAAGCCTACAATCCAAGTGATACCATATCACTAAACCACATCTAAAAGCCTTAACTAGACTAATAGATACTCCCAAATCTCAAAGGGAACCCAGAACTATACCTGCGTCCGTAGTCAGCCCACTGATGCCGCTAGCCCCCAACTAGAGCACAGCTCCGCTACAAAACCAGTAGCTCCCCGCTAGTGCCCGAACCTCGGGAAAAGACTAGAAACCCATCAGAAACGACTAAAACGCTCTGGAACTCTCGGAATTGGCGAGTGAAAAGTGAAGCCTCGCGCTTCTATTTATAGACAACGATCGGACGATCCGTTCCACTTCGGACGATCCGAACCACTTCGGACGATCCGATCCGGTACTCTTCGGACGATCCGAACACTGATCGGACGATCCGAATCCCTGCATGTCTTCCACGTGTCCAGCCACCTGCATGTCTTCCACGTGTCCAGCCACCTGTCTCGGACGGTCCGAACTCTGATCGGACGATCCGAACCCTGACCGGTCCTTCCGATCCCTGATCGGACGATCCGATCTCTGATCGGACGATCCGAACCATGATCGGTCCTTCCGATCCCACCGAAATAGAATTTATCCAATAATTAACTCAAATTAGGTATCGGGATACTACACCCTGAACCTGCGCGTCCTTGGTTGCACTTCTCGAGTAGGAGTCCTTGTTGGATAGGAGTCCTCCCAGACCACTTAACTTGAGTCCTAGCATGGCTAGAACCCTACCTCCAACTCAACCACATACATGGCTAGCCCTGACCACAAGCCAAGACCAAGCCAAGCCTCCCTAGTTGAAGATCGAACACATGATCACCATGACAGCAACTCATGTAAAACAATGTCTAATACTCAAAACTCATGTAAAACAATGTCTAAACATGTCCTAATCATGGCAGCCCCTTAATGCACACAAACAACACAATTTGGATAAAAAATCATGCTTGAATTTTCATGTCATGTGCAAAAACGAAATTTTAAAAAAAGTGTCACTGGTTTTCCAAACTTTTCGTGCATAAAAATATATTATGGTGTGATGATGTTTTGAAGGAAATAAATATGCGTGCCTTTGTGTATTTAACGCACGATTATTCGTTGACGATTGCGAAGAACGGGGACAAGAACCTAGGCTTTAAGCTCCTTGAAGCCTTCAAACTTTTCTTCAAATTGTGTTGTGTGTGTGCCGTGAACTTTGAGGGCAAAGTTTGGTGAAATTTTGAAAGGTGGGCGTGAGTTGATGAATTATTGGGGAGGGTTTTGAGTATTTTATAGTCTAATTAATCAATAATTAGGCTTAAGACCATTATGTAGGTAATTTAGGCCCATTATGCTTAATTAGAATTTTAAAAATAGTTTTGTTTAAATAAATTTGTGAATTTATTAGCCGGGTTGCCAATACATTTGCATTTTTGTTGAAAAAACAATACTGATAAAATTTACGTCCTGACGTGTAAAATCACCTCAAAACTCCTTATTTTCAAAAATATTAAAAAGCATCAACCATATTTTAAATAATTAAAATCAATTATTTAACAAAAACATTTTACATTTTTCAGCCATCAGTTTCCGTTCCTCGATCGCTACGTACATAACCTTTAAAAATACATTTTAATGCAACCATGTATAAAAATATATTTTAAACATGTCAATATGCACAGCATAATTAATTAATGTAATTAAAACAATTGATTGAAATGCACAAGAAATTTAATAACTTGTATGCATGTGGTTCGTGTGGACCTTAAAATTTTCGGGGCGTTACAGCAGCATTCCTACATCATTCCTAATTAGTAGAATGTCATAAACATAAAGCACAAAGAATTTCACAGCACTCCCACCGACCTTCTTATACACACAGGGTTCCTCAGGATTCTTAGTAAAACCAAATTCTTTCATTGTACTATCGAATCTGAGGTTCCAACTCGTAGATGCCTGCTTTAGATCATAAATAGATCTCTGAAGTTTGCATACCATATGCTCACTTCCGACAGATGTAAACCCTTATAGTTGAGACATGTAAATCAATTCCTTAATATCCCCATTAAGAAAGGATGTCTTGACATCCATCTACCATATCTCATAGTCATACCATGCAGTTATGACTAGCAATATCCTTATAGACTTGAACATTCCAACTGGAGAAAATGTTTCCTCAAACTCAACTCCTTGTCTTTGTGTAACGAACCGTACTTGTACTACTTAAAATTTGCGGAAAAATTAAAAATTTCGTGAATACGAAAATAAAATCAATACGGTCGTCACTACATCATCCATTCACCAATAAAAATCTTGTTAAAAGAAAGCTTGCTCAAAACATCTCGCGTCAAACATAAAATCAGAGTATTTTAAACTTTCATAAAAATATTAAAAACAGCGTGGGTGGTCCTCGGGTCTAGCCTCCCGCTCAGTCCAAGCCTGCTTCTTGGTCCCCACCTCCCATCTCCTCATAGACATCATCACCTGCATCGATCAAGTTTAATGAGTCTAAAGACTCAACACGTATAAACTGAGAATAGCAAGTAATACATAATAAAATCGCATGCAACTTTAAAATAGAACATACATACTTGAAGCTTGGATTTGAAATGAGCTTGAACTTGCATACATACATAGACGTGCCATAACTTAAAAGCGTTCATAAACATGCTTGCATACTTGATCATACTTAAACATACGTGACTTCATTTTTTTGCGTAGAGGCATGTTTCAAAGCGTGACCCATACATAATAAACGCATGATCAGACAAACCACAGTACTGGGTTGACAGGGACGTATCCACTGCCACATACATGAGATCCCCGTTCATAATTTAACGGGCTGATTGGTCCCCGTTCATAATTTAACGCTTTCCAATCACGATCTAAACCATTTCATAATTTAACGGGTGGATTGGTCCCCGTTCATAATTTAAGGCTTTCCAATCCTAAACATAATTTGGTCACAAGACATTTACCATACCTCAAAAACTTAAAATATTTTCTTGCACGTCATACATACTTACTTGGCGTTGAGGGATTCGTTGGACTTCGATCGGGGCCGTTGCTGCAACATACTAACGTGAATTCATCAGCTTAACGGTTGTAACTTAAACGTATCAGTCAAGCTTACCCACGAGTTCATACATTTCCTTAGGACGTTCTAAAATTCCCGTGACTCGACATTGTTAAACATTGCACTAAACCAAGACATCAAACCTCAAAGCATAGCATAATTTTTCCCCAAAACTCAAGTACACGGACCCCGTGCCCAGGTCCGGCTCCGGGTCCGTGTGGTTGCGGTGGAATGACTCGTGAAGAAAAGGGAAGGCACGGACCCCGTGCTGAGGTCCGGGTGGGGGTCCGTGTAGGTGCGCAAAAGTGAAACTCGGGAAGAGGTGAGGACACGGACCCCGTGCTAGGGTCCGGGTGGCTTCGCAAAAATGGATACTCGAGAGAAACAAAGGCACGGACCCCGTGTTAGGGTCCGTGTGGCCTCGATTTTTTTCTGAACCTGGGAGGAAAACTTACACAATGTCTATTCTCCCAATCGAACAACTAATGGAATGAAATTAAACACCTTGAGACCATCTTAAGACACCATAGCATTGAACTAAACTTGTACGAATGCCCCAAAAATAACGACATCCACCCTACAACCCATACAACCCGAAAACATGAAAGCTTGACACCCCATCGCTTCCTATGACTTCTACTGACTTAAATTGCCTATCGACACCAACCGGCATACCATGCGTCAACCCAACGTCATGCTTAACATACCTAGACGCCACAACGATCGCCCGTCGATCCCCAACGAAGCCTGCAACAAATAAACTTCAAGAACGCATCAATATCACAATTTTCTGAACGCGGTTTGAACAGTCTCACAAAAAACGCCATAACTCACTCAATTTTCATCCAAAAATTTTGAATTTTATATCAAATCGATGGTATCGAAACGTTGTACGTTTTTCACGTTGAACGTTTTCCCAAAAACTTGACCGAAAATTCGCAGTTTTAATCAGAACACTAAAAACGTAAATTTTAGATCTAAAAAGGGTTTCAAAAGCGATTTAAACATGATTACTCAAACTTCTACACAACATACACATGGTTTTCATCCAAACTACATCAAAATTCATACTATGACAAGATCGATGCATAAAAGAGAGATTATACGTGTCTTTTGATGATTTGAATTACCGTAACGGCGATAGCGAAGCAGAGATGGTGCAAGGCTTGATCCGGGACGATGGTGGCTGGATTTTCTTTAAAGAAAACGCAACAAAACCTTCCTGGAAAAATTCAGAGGAAGGGGCGGCTGTGCTTGGCAATAACAACCCTAGCTTTTCTTTTCAAAAATCTGAAATAGGGTGTAGAGAATTGTGTTTGTGCATTTTTACGGTTCTAGTGTGTGAAAAAGTGTGTGTGTGGGTAGGCGTGAGTTTTACTAGGTAATTAGGAAAATTTGTGCTTGATAATAGTTTAACCACTAATTAAAAGTTAAAAAAACACTAACTCAAAAATTCTTTGGAAACAAAAATACACACAAATTTTAAATAAACTTCTTAATCGAAATAAGATACACGAAAATGCTAATTTTTTAAAAGTTTTAAACTCTTAAACCACTACATACATAAATTAGGCTTTAAAAATACTAAAGACTTAGTTAAATCATTTAAAATGCCCCATTCCTGACTAAAAATTAAAATACCCCATTTAAATTACCAAAAATCGTCACCGGTCTTTTCCTCGATCCCGCTTCGAATAATCGCCTGAAACATGAAACTCGTAAAACATTTTAATGTGCATCACCTAAACATAAATAATTTAAAATAATATATTTTCATAAATCATGCATTGCTAAAACCAATTTAAATTTAGATAAATGATTTAATATTTAAATAAATGCATGGGTTATACGTGTACTGAATTTGGGCACTACAGTTCCTTCCCCACTTATAAAATATCGTCCCCAAAATTAAATCTTACCGAACAACTCCGGGTAGCGAAGTCTCATATCCACCTCTGACTCCCAAGTGACCTCTTCCACTGATTGGTTTAGCCATCGGACTTTGACTGGCTTAGTCACTTTGTTCCGGAGTCTGTGCTCCTGTCTGTCTAGGATCTGAATCGGTCGCTCCTCATACGAGAGGTCTGGAGCAAGCTGCAACGGCTCATAACTCAGAATATGCGAAGGATTGGCTAGATACTTCCTCAGCTTAGAGACGTGGAACACACTGTGTACCCCGGCCAGATTCGGCGGAAGGGCTACACAATAAGCTAATGTCCCAACTCTGTCCGAAATCTCGGACGGTCCAATAAACCTCGGACTCAGCTTGCCTCTCTTCCCAAATCTCATAACACCCTTCATGGGTGCAATCTTTATAAAAACGTGATCTCCTACGGCAAACTCGAGATCTCTTCTCCTCTTATCGCAGAGCTCTTTTGACGGCTTTGGGCAGTCTTCATTCTGTCTCGAATCTTGGCCACCACATCTGCTGTCTGCTGAACTATCTCTGGACCAAGATCTGCTCTCTCACCGACTCCATCCCAATGGATTGGTGATCTGCACTTCCGCCCATACAACGCCTCATAGGGAACCATACCTATAGATGATTGGAAGCTGTTGTTGTAGGTTAACTCCACTAGTGGTATCTTAGACTCCCAAGTCCCCTGAAAATCAATCATACAGGCTCTCATCAAATCTTCCAGAATCTGAATCACTCGCTCAGACTGGCCATCTGTCTGCGGGTGAAAAGCTGTACTAAACAACAACTTTTCCCCATGGCTGCATGTAAGCTCTTCCAGAAGGACGACGTAAACCTCGGGTCCCTGTCGGACACAATCGAAACTGGGAACCCATGTAAACGGACTATCTCCCTGATATAAAGCTCTGCATACTGCGTCATGGATAAAGTCGTCTTCACTGGAAAAAAGTGTGCTGACTTCGTGAGTCGATCCACAATAAACCAAATGGCATTAAAGCCTCTGACTGATCTAGGCAATCCAATGACGAAGTCCATCGTGATGTTCTCCCATTTCCACTCTGGGTTGGGGAGTGGCTTAACCAATCCCGCTAGCCTCTGATGTTCTGCCTTCATCTGCTCACAAGTGAGGCATTCAGACACAAACCTGCGGACGTCTCTCTTCATCCCTGGCCACCAATATAAAATCTGCAAGTCCTTGTACATTTTGGTACCACCTGGGTTAATCGAATACGGAGATGCATGTGCCTCTGGCAGAGTATCCTGTCTGATCGAATCAACACTAGGCACCCACATCTGCCTCTATATCTCACAATACCATCTGACACGGTGTAATGAACACTGCCCTTGGCTTCGTCTTTCTGTCTCCATTTCAGTAATTGCTCATCCGAAGACTGACATGTCCTGATGCGGTCTAGCAAATCGGACTTGACTGTCAGATTAGACAGTCTAGGAGCTCTGTCCTTACGATAAACCTCTAAATCAAACCTCTGGTTCTCGGATTGAAGAGGTTTCTGCGCAGACAACTGTGCTACAACTACCACCTTCCTGCTCAAGGCATCTGCGACCACGTTAGCCTTTCCTGGATGGTAGCTAATCTCACAGTCGTAGTCTTTCACCAACTCCAACCATCTCCTCCGTCTCATGTTTAGTTCTTTCTGCGTGAGGAAATATTTCAGCGCTAACCCTTCGACCCATACCCCAAACCACCAAGGCCGGACCCTATCTAGCCACCCTAGGACCATGAACAACCACGTAGTACCCCCATTGGACTAACCTTGAGCCTGCCGATACACCATGCAAGCCCAAATGCTTGGAGATAACAAGAAACCCTAGCCGCCTCACTACAACCTCTCGGCATTCAACATACACAACCAAGTCTCGACTCCAGCCTAGTTACACCATACTCATCGACATGTACAGCACCCTAGGACCTTTACTCGGCAGCCCCATGCACCATGGTAACAAAAACATGAGATGGTAAGCAAAACATGCGGATTTCATGACAAACCGAATGCATAAATGTTATATCATGCAAGGACTGAGAAATATTCTTACATGGCACACATATCAGCATATATACAACTTGAATGATGAGAAAAAGAATATACATGGTGTGCCTTAACGTATACGTTCTCGAAAACTTGAAGGCCTTTGCTAAGAGCGCGCACCGGAGAGGCGAGAAAGAATATTTCTTGAAAGCTTGAGAGAAAATCAATGGTGGCTGCTAATTTTCGAAGTTTTAAGCTGTTGAATGATGATAAACATAAAAATTGTACATTAATTAAATGTTTTATAATATAAATATATAGTTTTTGTTTTATTAAATTTTTAAATATTATATGTTTTATAATAAATTGTATAAAATATAAGTTGTTGTGTAATTATAAGTTTTTACTATTTTTACAGGTTCGATAAAACAAGAATAACCTTGGCGTTGCAAATGGGATTAAGATGATTCTTGGACCTGTAGAAAGTTGATGTTAATATCTACAATATTGGTGGCAAGCATGAGATAAAAATCCTCTCACAATTGGGATCAAATTAAGCAACAATTAAAGTTACCGAAGGAGTGGCAGTTTTACCATGCTCTAGTATTTTGACCATATCTCTCAAACTACTTGGTCAAATATTCTGAAAAAAATACCACAACTAGACAACTCAATTATCCACATGTTTCATTTTATGTGAAGAAGAAAATTCGGAGAAGATGCTTGTCAAAAGTGATGTGCAATATAATATTAATTTCTTGGAACACCAATGAAGACTTATGTGTAAAAAATAATATTTTATTTGTGGTTGTCTCCCCAAATTTGGCTATAAATAGGGGTGCATTGTAATGTATTGAGATATCCCTCATTCTATGAACAAATCTTTGAGTTCATAATATTTCTCTCTATATTTTTCTTTTATTTCTTCATTTAAATATAATTAGCATGTTAATTTCATATTCAAAGTTTTACACTTTGAATAATGAATAGCTAACTTCCTAAAGTTGAGATGATAAGGTGAAGCTCTTGGCATGATAATAAGGTTATTATAAGGTAAGAATCTATGTTTTATATTATTTAATCATTATTTATTGTTTATGTTATATTTATTTCTTTAAGCATTTTTATACCCTACTTATAAGTGGGAGTTTTGATTTATTGTTGCTATATGTTACACTAAATTCTTGGAACCATTTAAATGTTAGTTTGGTATTACCAACCATTTAAAATGGATGCCTTGAGTTATTATATATAAATATATTATAATATTAAATTCTTGGAACCATTTAAATGTTAGTTTGGTTTTACCAACCATTTAACTTGGATTCCTTGATTTATTATATATGAATATATTATAGTATTAATTTATTGGTACCATTTAAATGTTTGTTTGGTTTTACCAACCATTTAAAGTGGGAACCTTGATTTAGTGTTTACAAATATATATAGCACAATAAATACTTGACCACATTTATAAGTTTTGGTATATATTATGTACTTATAAGATTATAATTTATAACATAATATAAATATGATTATTTAATATATTGGAACCATTTTATTAAGTGGATTTCAATATTGTTCGTTAATGTTAACTTTATTAAAATACCAAGAGTGGATCCTTTAATCTCAACTACTTAAATTTAAATTTGAACAATTAAAATTTACCCATTAAAGATTCAATTAAAATTAAAAAGAAACAAAATCAAAAACAAAAAGACATTGTAGTGGACTTGTAATTACCTTAGCTTCCCTGTGGATACGATATTCGGACTCACCGAATTATACTACTTGTGGACAACCTGCTCTTGGGAGTGCAACAATCAAAGTCGCAACAAGTTTTTGGCGCCGTTGCCGGGGAAGTATAATTTAATTTCAAGTCTATTTAATATTGTTTAAAGTTTATTTTTCTTTTTATTGCTTTTGTGTGTTTTTTTTTTTTTTCTTTTTGTTTTGCATTTGCATGAGCATTTGGTCACGTACACTTAGTGGTCGACTCATTCGAAATAACCCTTTATTTTTACAAAACATGGCGGAAGAACCCATCCAAGAAAATGAAGATGAAATTCAATCTCAACATGATCATGATAGACGAAGAACACTTAGAGATCACATGAATCCTACACGTACTAGTGCACCTTCATGTCTAGTTTTTCCCCCTGATGCATCTCATTTCAATTTTAAGCCTGGTATTATCCAACTTTTACCCAACTTTCATGGCTTAGATTCTGAAAATCCATACATGCATTTACGAGAGTTTGAAGAAGTGTGCAACACATATAATGATCTAAATTGTAGCATGAACACCATTCGCCTTAAGCTTTTTCCTTTTTCTTTAAAAGATAAAGCTAAAACTTGGCTACAAAATCTTAGATCGGGATCCATTCGAACTTGGGATGAATTGCAACAACAATTTTTGAAAAAGTTTTTTCCATCTCATAGAACAAATTCTTTCAAAAGGCAAATCATCACTTTCACTCAAAAACAAGGAGAAACTTTTTATCAGTGTTGGGATAGATACAAAGAATTGCTTAATCTTTGTCCACATCATGGTTTTGAAATTTGGAGAGTTGTTTCTCAATTTTATGAAGGCTTAACACCTAAAGATAGGCAAATGGTTGAATTTATGTGTAATGGAACATTTGAAGATAAAGATCCGAACGAGGCAATTGAGTATCTCGATTCATTAGCTGAAAATGCTCAAAATTGGGACACTATAGGTACAATCGAACCATCAAACAAGATTCAATCTCCTACATCTGGTGGAGGTATGTACACTCTCAAAGATGAACATGATCTTCAAGCTAGATTTACCTCTTTGGCAAGAAAAGTTGAGGCACTTGAATTGAAAAAGAATGGTCAATTAAAATCTGTTCAAGAAATTGTGTGTCACATCTGTGATACAAGTGATCATTTTACAAAAGATTGTCCCACTTTGCCCTCTTTTAAAGAATGTCTCCATGAGCAAGCCAATGTTTTGAACAATTTCAAAAGGCCAAATTTTGAACCATTTTCTCAAAATTACAATCCAGGTTGGCGAAATCATCCAAATTTTAGTTGGAGGAATGATAATGCTGCACAATTTCCGCAACCACATTTTCAAAATCAACAAAATTTTCAAAATTATGCACCTTATGTTCCTCCGCCGAAAAGAAATTTGGAAGATACATTGAATTCTTTCATTGCAAAGCAAGAGTCTATCAATACTCAAACTGCTCAAACCATGACAGACTTGAAAGATACTCTTGCTAAATTTGCATCTGCACTTAATGTTCATGAAAAAGGTAAATTTCCTTCACAACCTCTGCCTAATCCCAAGGATCATCATACACAAATTGGAACTTCTGGAACTCAACCGATGGATCAGGTAAAATCTGTTATTACCCTTCGAAGTGGTAAGGTTGTGGAAAAATCCATTCTTGAACCTTGTGAAGATGATGATAAATCAACTCCAAAGGGTAAGGAAGTGGAACCCATAACTTGCGAAGAGGAGGTTCAACAGACAGTGTCACCACCATTCCCTCATGCATTGAAAAATACAAAAAAATCAAATTTGAATTCTGATATATATGATATTTTTAAACAAGTAAAAGTTAATATTCCTTTATTAGATGCAATAAAACAGGTACCATCATATGCCAAATTTTTGAAAGACTTGTGCACTGTGAAAAGAAAATTGAATGTGAAAAAGAAAGCATTTTTAGCCGAACAAGTAAGTGCAATCATTCAAAATAATAATGCTTTGAAATACAAAGACCCTGGTTGTCCTACTATTTCGTGTATTATTGGAGAACGAAAGATTAAAAAAGCCTTGCTTGACCTTGGAGCTAGTGTGAATTTACTTCCATATTCAGTTTATCAAGAACTCAATCTAGGCGAGTTAAAACCTACTTCGGTAACACTTTTACTTGCTGATAGATCTGTTAAAGTGCCAAGAGGTATGGTAGAAGACGTGTTGGTCCAAGTTGATAACTTTGTATATCCTGTCGATTTCATAGTTTTAGATACACAACCTATTGAAGCTTGTAATGCAATTCCTGTAATTTTAGGTCGTCCATTTTTAGCAACTTCTAATGCTCTTATAAATTGCAGGAATGGAATAATGAAGTTGTCATTTGGTAACATGACCTTGGAGCTCAATGTTTTTAATCTTTGTAAGCAACCACATGACAAAGGAGATGAAAGTGAAGATGAAAATCTTATTGAAACTCTTGTGGAAGAAAACATTCAAGAAGGGAGTACTCGTGATCAATTAGATATTTGTTCAATTGAAACTGTTAAAGAAAATATTGAAATTGATCTTGACGATTTTTTCAGGTATCACTCGTTACCAGGATCAGAGAAAGAATTTGATGAAAAATATGAGAACAAAGACGAACCACCAGTATTGGAGTTAAAACCCTTGCCAGAAGAATTGAAGTATGCATTTCTTGGAGAAGATGAAACATATCCGGTGGTAATTTCTTCCAAACTCTCAAGTAATCAAGAAGGTAAATTAGTTGATATGCTTAAAAGACATAAAAATGCAATTGGTTGGACACTAAAAGATCTTAAGGGCATTAATCCACTAATTTGCACACACAAAATTCACTTAGAAGAAAATGCAAAAACATCTCAACAACCACAAAGGAGATTAAATCCACACATGAAAGATGTTGTGAAAACTGAAGTTCTCAAACTACTTGATGTTGGAATTATCTACCCTATTTCTGATAGTAAGTGGGTAAGCCCAACACAAGTAGTTCCAAAAAAATCTGGCATCACAGTGATAAAAAATGAAAAAGGTGAATTGTTAACAAGTCGAGTCCCATCTAGTTGGCGGATGTGTATTGATTATAGAAAATTAAATGACGCCACTATAAAAGATCATTTTCCATTACCATTTTTGGATCAAATTTTAGAAAGAGTAGCAGGTCATCCCTACTACTGTTTTCTTGACGGATATTCAGGCTATTATCAAATTCCCATTGCACTCGAAGATCAAGAAAAAACTACATTCACATGTCCTTTTGGAACATTTGCATTCAGAAGGATGCCATTTGGTTTATGCAATGCCCCAGCAACATTTCAAAGATGTATGCTAAGCATTTTCTGCGACATGGTTGAAAATTGTTTGGAAATTTTTATGGATGATTTAACTGTTTTTGGGAATACATTTGATAATTGTCTTGAAAATTTGGAAAAAGTTTTAAAAAGATGCGAGGAAAAAGGTCTTATTTTAAATTGGGAAAAATGTCATTACATGATTACTTCTGGAATTGTTTTGGGACATGTCGTGTCATCTCATGGAATTGAAGTCGATAAAGCAAAAGTTGATGTCATTGCCAATTTACCCCCTCCAAAAACCATTAAAGAAATTCGCTCATTTTTGGGACATGCTGGATTTTATAGGAGGTTTATAAAGGACTTTAGTTTAATCTCTAAACCCATTTGTAACCTCTTAACAAAAGACAGTGCATTTGAGTGGACTCAAGAATGTCAAAATGCTTTTGATAAAATCATTCGACATTTAACATCAGCTCCTATCATGCAACCTCCTGATTGGTCTTTACCATTTGAAATCATGTGCGATGCGAGTGATTATGCAGTCGGTGCAGTATTGGGTCAAAGAAGAAACGGTAAGCCTTATGTGATATATTATGCAAGTAGAACTTTAAACAATGCTCAAATGAATTACTCCACAACTGAAAAAGAGCTACTTGCTGTAATATTTGCATTAGATAAATTTCGTTCTTATTTGATTGGATCAACAACTATCGTGTTTACTGATCATTCTGCTATTAGATATTTGTTGACCAAACAGGATGCAAAGCCACGACTGATACGATGGATTTTGTTGCTCCAAGAATTTGACATTGTAATCAAAGATAAAAAAGGAACCGAGAATGTCGTAGCCGATCATTTATCGAGACTAGTAACAGGATCATCTTTTGAAATGACACCAATTAACGATAATTTTCCTGATGAACATCTATTTTCAGTTACTACTACACCTTGGTTTGCTAACATAGTAAATTTTCTTGTGACAGGAAAAATGCCACCGCAATGGAGTTCCCAAGATAAAAGAAAATTTTTGAATGAGGTAAAAAACTTTTATTGGGATGATCCGTATCTGTTCAAGTATTGTCCGGATCAAATTTTTCGACGTTGCATACCCGACAATGAGGTAAGTAGTGTCATTAAATTTTGTCATTCAGAAGCATGCGGGGGACATTTTTCTTCAAAGAAAACAGCTGCAAAAATCTTGCAGTGTGGATTTTATTGGCCCACTTTGTTTAAAGACACCCACGAAATCTGCAAGATCTGTGAAAATTGTCAAAAATTGGGTGCGATTTCAAAAAGAAACATGATGCCTTTGAATCCTATCATTGAAATTGAAATATTTGATTGTTGGGGAATAGATTTTATGGGACCTTTTCCACCGTCGTTTGGATACTTGTATATTTTAGTTGCAGTTGATTATGTTTCCAAATGGATAGAGGCAATTCCATGTCGAACAAATGATCATAAAATCGTCATCAAATTTTTGAAAGAAAATATTTTTAGTAGATTCGGAATTCCTCGAGCTATGATAAGTGATGGGGGAACTCACTTTGTTAATAAACCATTTGCTTCATTAATGAAAAAATATGGTATTACTCACAAAGTAACAACTCCTTATCATCCTCAAACAAATGGACAAGTTGAATTAGCTAATAGGGAGATAAAGCAAATTTTGGAAAAAACTGTTAACTCAAATAGAAAAGACTGGTCTCTGCGACTTAATGATGCACTGTGGGCATATCGAACAGCTTTTAAAACATCATTGAATATGTCTCCCTATAGGTTGGTTTATGGAAAACATTGTCATTTGCCTGTGGAATTGGAACATAAAGCTTATTGGGCGATAAAAACTTTAAATTCAAGCATGGATGATGCCAACAAATTGCGTAAATTGCAACTTAATGAACTTGATGAACTCAGAAATGATGCGTATGAGAATTCAAGGATTTATAAAGCAAAAATCAAATCATTTCATGATAAAACAATTCTTAGAAAATCTTTTGAGATTGGTAAAAAAGTTTTGCTTTATAATTCTCGACTTCACATATTCCCAGGAAAATTACGATCAAGATGGACAGGCCCATATGTTATAAAGCATGTGTATCCTTATGGAGCTGTGGATATTGAAAATCCTAAAAATGGTGATGTTTTTAAAGTGAATGGACAAAGGCTTAAACCATTTTTGGAAAATGAAATCTTTCAAGAAGAGTTTATTTCCCTTTCTGATCCTTGATTTTTTTTTTGTGTTGCATTTGATTATTGTTTGTTTTTATTTCAGGTTTTCTTAATCTTTTTATTTTCCCGGTTAAATGGCGGATAACGGTACTCCGTGACTCTCATAGTCGGTTAAATCAGTTTCCCACAATTGCTGATACAAAAATTTAAAAAAAAAAAAAATCATTTCTTTTCTTTTCAAAATGGATGAAATTCTCTCAAAAATTTGTAAATATTTTCCCTCTGTTTCTGAAAATGTTCTAAGAAAAATTTATGCAGGAAGGTGTGAAAGATTGAGATTACTAATGCAAAAAAGAATTCCAGAAGATATTCGTCTTGTAATAGAAGCTAAGGTCCGATTAGGAGGAGAAGTTCAACAATCATTGCTTATTCGGTATTTGCCTGGATTAGGAAAAAGCACTTATGCGAAAAAACGAAGGGCCAAAAGTTTAGGGGTTTGTCATAAGTGTGCAAGATGGACTTGTGACAAACGATGCAGATCTTTGGGATGTGTTTCCAATAACAGAGAAGATAAAATTGATTTCATTAAGAATGGGCTGAGTAAGGAGTCTTTAGATAACATCTTATTGACTCTTGAGACGCATTCTAGTGGACATGTGCATATTGAACTTCTCCGTTTATGGAAACAATTTCAAGATGAGCGTCATAGTCTTGGGAATCTGACTAAAAAAGACCCTGTTTGCCAATTTATAAGAAAATTGGATGGGAAGCATATCCTCGACTCATAGAAGGCGTTGAAGCCGTTTCTGGACGTAAAACCAGAGGAAAATTGTGAGCCACAATCACACTACTGTTTATAAGCATGTGTGTCATTATTTTTTTACTATTTATTCTGTTTAAAGCTGTGACCCATAGTTTTGTCATGATAACATATTACCCCTATAAAATCTCTCATCTTTCTTTCTACTTTCGCAGAAAAAAAAAAGGAAAGTAAAAACATGACTGGATCCTCTGCACAAACATTGAAAAATATTTGTGTATTTTGTGGGTCGAGTCCTGGAAAAAATGAAGTGTTTGTAGAAGCAGCGAATAATCTTGGAAAGATATTGGCTGAGAGAAAAATTCACTTGGTATATGGGGGAGGTAATATTGGGTTAATGGGATCTGTTTCAACATCTGCTCATCTTGGAGGTAGTCAGGTATTGGGTATTATTCCTATAGCTTTAGCTGAAGGAAATATTACAGGTGTTACGATTGGGGAGGAATTAAAAGTTTCTTCTATGTATGAAAGAATCACTCAAATGATTGAAAATTCTGATGCTTTTATCGCACTACCAGGTGGTTTTGGTACATTAGAAGAAATTTTTCACACTGTTTCTTGGGCACAACTTAATATCCATAATAAACCCGTGGGCTTGTTGAATATCAATAATTATTATGACAGTTTGTTGACATTTCTTGATAAAGCTGTGGAACAGAATTTCATTTCAGAAAATTCACGACGGATGCTCATCTGTGCTTCGACTGCCGATCAATTAATTGATGATTTGGAAGCTTTTGTTCATAAGCCTGATCCGATGATAACAAAGATCAATTGGTCGCAATCAAGCAGTAAGAAAAGGAAGTTGGATCATTGATTCAAAAGTCGTGGATTGGTTTGCGTTTGTTTCAGTTTGTTATCTTCAATAAAGTTCCAGGTGATATCTCTTTCATTATGTACTCTTTATTAATAGCTATTTTGACATTAGGGACAATGTCATATTCTGATTGGGGGGAGAACACATATAAAAAAAAAAAAAAAACAAATTTAAAAAAAAATTAAATATTATTTTAAAATAAAACCATGTTTATTGTTTGTACCTTAGTAATTTTTTGCAAAAATGTCATACATTACATATTTGAAAGATTTAAATTAGAACATGCATTAATCTATTTAAGAATGTTTAAATTTTATTTGAAAAAAGGTCATTTTTAATATTCTGATCAATATAAAAATATGATTTATGAAATCTTTTTGAGTGATTAACCATTGTGATAAAATTAGGTAGTAAAGTATATGGCCCAAGATATACCTTATAAGAGTGCCTAAAATTTTTGAACTCACACATATTTTGTGAGTGAGTGGAGAGGACTGAGAAAACAGCTTTCGAGCCTTTATTGATCATGAGAGAGACTATCTATTGTTTAGATCTTGAGTTCTTATTTTGAAAAAAAAAATATATATTTCCTGAAAAAAAAAAAGAAAAAAAAAGAAAAATACAAAAAGAAAGATGTTGAAGATCTATGTAATTTTTAAGTTATATGCTGCGACCCATTTTTCTCTCATAAGAATAAAAAAAATAAAAAAAATAAAAAAAAGAAAGAGAGAAATACATTGTACAAATTAAATAAATATGTGGTCAAAAAGCATAAACTTAGTCTGATTCCATGATGTAAAAAAAAAAAAAAAAAAATCAGGAAAAAAAAATATAATAAGAACAACTGGATTTTAAATCAATTGATTTTCTATCTTTTGATTAGTTTGGCTCGTTTGTCTGTCTGCATTCTGTAAACCATTTTTCTGAGCATTTATCTGTATTCCAACTCCATGAGAGAAATCGTTGCCATAAATTGAAACATTTATTAACCTGTGAGGATATGGAGTTGAGACTCTTACTAGGAATTTCTGAAGGCCGTGTACATTTAACTACCTAAAATAAGCTTTGAATTAATCATCTCAAATTATTTCATAAATTATAATTATGATGATCTTGATATAACTTTGACAGTTTTCAAATTTTATTTAAACACTTAGATAGTTCTGATTACATTTCTATTTAAATTAATCAATATGTTTTGTATTGCTATTAACGCTTAAATTGCTAGGGACTAGCAATAAGCTGGTTGGGAGGTGTGATAAACATAAAAATTGTACATTAATTAAATGTTTTATAATATAAATATATAGTTTTTGTTTTATTAAATTTTTAAATATTATATGTTTTATAATAAATTGTATAAAATATAAGTTGTTGTGTAATTATAAGTTTTTACTATTTTTACAGGTTCGATAAAACAAGAATAACCTTGGCGTTGCAAATGGGATTAAGATGATTCTTGGACCTGTAGAAAGTTGATGTTAATATCTACAATATTGGTGGCAAGCATGAGATAAAAATCCTCTCACAATTGGGATCAAATTAAGCAACAATTAAAGTTACCGAAGGAGTGGCAGTTTTACCATGCTCTAGTATTTTGACCATATCTCTCAAACTACTTGGTCAAATATTCTGAAAAAAATACCACAACTAGACAACTCAATTATCCACATGTTTCATTTTATGTGAAGAAGAAAATTCGGAGAAGATGCTTGTCAAAAGTGATGTGCAATATAATATTAATTTCTTGGAACACCAATGAAGACTTATGTGTAAAAAATAATATTTTATTTGTGGTTGTCTCCCCAAATTTGGCTATAAATAGGGGTGCATTGTAATGTATTGAGATATCCCTCATTCTATGAACAAATCTTTGAGTTCATAATATTTCTCTCTATATTTTTCTTTTATTTCTTCATTTAAATATAATTAGCATGTTAATTTCATATTCAAAGTTTTACACTTTGAATAATGAATAGCTAACTTCCTAAAGTTGAGATGATAAGGTGAAGCTCTTGGCATGATAATAAGGTTATTATAAGGTAAGAATCTATGTTTTATATTATTTAATCATTATTTATTGTTTATGTTATATTTATTTCTTTAAGCATTTTTATACCCTACTTATAAGTGGGAGTTTTGATTTATTGTTGCTATATGTTACACTAAATTCTTGGAACCATTTAAATGTTAGTTTGGTATTACCAACCATTTAAAATGGATGCCTTGAGTTATTATATATAAATATATTATAATATTAAATTCTTGGAACCATTTAAATGTTAGTTTGGTTTTACCAACCATTTAAAGTGGGAACCTTGATTTAGTGTTTACAAATATATATAGCACAATAAATACTTGACCACATTTATAAGTTTTGGTATATATTATGTACTTATAAGATTATAATTTATAACATAATATAAATATGATTATTTAATATATTGGAACCATTTTATTAAGTGGATTTCAATATTGTTCGTTAATGTTAACTTTATTAAAATACCAAGAGTGGATCCTTTAATCTCAACTACTTAAATTTAAATTTGAACAATTAAAATTTACCCATTAAAGATTCAATTAAAATTAAAAAGAAACAAAATCAAAAACAAAAAGACATTGTAGTGGACTTGTAATTACCTTAGCTTCCCTGTGGATACGATATTCGGACTCACCGAATTATACTACTTGTGGACAACCTGCTCTTGGGAGTGCAACAATCAAAGTCGCAACAAATGAGAGAGTGGTGCGGCCAAAGATGTGTATTAGGTTTAGGGTTTGATTATGTCATGTTTAAGTAGAAAATTTGTGCACTAATGGGACCTAATTAAAAATTAAATGGATTAAAAGGTTTTGAGTCCAATAAGCACTAAAATAAACCCATCAAGCCCAAATACACTCCCGACAAATATTTCGTTTAGGTACGTTTTCGGAAATATTGTCTGAACCATCAAAAAGTTCTCTGAATCGATAAAATTTGCGTACCGGCTAAAAATATGACCCGACGAGTAAAAATATCCAACCAAAGCCCATTTTCAAAAATAAAACTCACTCACATCATATATTAATATTTAAAAATAATTATTAAATAAAAATATTTTTCATTATTATCCTCGGTCGCCGTTACTTGTGCGAGCGCAAAATGCAACTTAAAACCCTAATACATGAACTTTAAATGAACATTAAATAAACATCTATCCAAGCCATAATCATTCAAAAAATACATAAAAATCATTAAACAAGGTATTTAAATAAAAATCCTAGATTTCATGCAATCTGATTACGTAGTTCGAATTTTCTAGACCTTACATATTTAATTGAAATGGACGAAGCAAAACTGAAGTAATTAAACTAAAGTTCTCAACAGTATTAATAATTCTCAAAACTGATGAATAGAAGATAGGCAAATTAACTGATATCAAAATCGAAAGTGAACTGGTATAGTACATCTGAAAATTGGAACTGAAACTATAATAACGTTCAAACTGAAATAACATCATTTAAGACTGATTAAGCTAGCTGAACTAATCAGTCGAGCAGTTTGAATCCTGATCAGTTGGTCACATCATTGGTTATAGTTTTGAAACTCAGCAGACAAACTGACAATCCGTACCAAAGTAGAACATACAAAGCATAACAATCTGATACATCATACATTTGTCAGAAAAATATATTTACATGGACTAAAATACGATCAACTGATATTAATCATTAAGTACATTCAATGTGGCTCTTGGAATCGTAGACTATATATACCCAAGGAATTCAGTTGTGAAACAAGTTAACAATTACAAACAATAATAACAACGAGAACAATCTTTTATCGTACGATTCAACTGATTTTAATCATTAAATACATTCAATGTGAATCTTGGAATCGTAGACTATATATACCCGAGGAATTCAGTTGTGAAACAAGTTAACAATTACAAACAATAATAACAACGAGAACAATCTTTTATCGGCCAGTCGCGATTCATTTTCATACACATATTTCGTCAATTTGATGAGAATTAAAAGATTGACTGAAGTCACTGCTGAGCTCAAGAAGAACTATGATCCAGTTGGACCTATTGCTTATTCCGACATGGCAATCTTTCAGCAACTGGATTCTGATCTCATCACCTTCCAACTCAAAAGTGAAGAACTGGGATATGAGATAGAAGCTGCACATTCCAGTAGAGACAAGCAATCCAACACCAGCTAAGGAGTTCAATCAAGCTTCTGCTGCTAAAACTTCAACTGGACCAGTCCAACTGATTCAGTTTTGGGACAAACTGTTGAGGAGGCCCCAGAGACAGTTCCTCATCCCTCCTCTACCGAAGCTCAACCTTCTACCTCTACTGCCATAATTTTTCTACCAGTTTCTGAACAAGCAGCTCCACTCACCACGTATAAAAATGAATAGCTATCCTTAGACAACGTGGATGAGCTACTGCTGTCATTTACTGAAGATATTCAGCAAGAGTACAGAGAAGTGCAGGCCACTAAATAATTTCTTGATGCACAAGTCTTGGAGGCAGTAACTGAACCAACTACTAGTTTCAACCAAACTGATCTACACTACTTTGGTGGTTCTAGAGACTTTCTTTAATTTTGAAGTCTCCCAACAACAGATTTCTGCTAGAAAGAAGGCTGATGAGGAACAGAGGGCATCTACTATTTATGAAGATCAGCCGCAGAGTCTTTCTATACAAGAAGAAGTTCTCAACGAAGTTGTTGAGGATGTAGATCAAGATGTTGGTTGTAGACAGTTCGCAGTTGTTGAGTTCAGTGGGAAAGGGAAAGCCCAAGCTTTTACTGAAACCTCCTCTCCCGAGCTGCTGATTGCAACTGATGTCATGCTCGAGAACATAATATCCAGTTTGACAAATCTGGGTCTACAATTTCCAAAGTTAAGTCAACACAGCTGCTCTATTCTTTAAGTCTCGATATCCTCAAGGACTATACTATAAAAGACTTGAAGAAACTGACCAATTAGGTACCGCCCTGTTCATAACAATAAAAAAGATGAAAAGAGAGGCAGTCACGATTCTTGAACTAGTAACCACCGAAGAACTACTTATTCAGCGGATTGATATTGTGCACTAGAGCTTGTCCAAGAATATTAATATCGCACAAGATCAGCTAGCTGAAGTATCCGCACAGGTCAGTTCGACATTCTTCTTATTTTCCAAGATGGCAGGTGTTGACAACAAGGAGGAAGAGCAGAAGAAGTTAGCATAATCCAACAATAAGCGCTGTGAACCAGACAACACAACTGATAAAGGAGCAGCTGAAAAGAAAGCCAAGAAATGAACAAAGTTTGATATCAGTTTAGAAGTCTGAGGAAGCTAAATTTTAATTCGTTTTCTTTTGAAATGTTTGTACGAATCAGTACTTGCCTCTTTCAAAACTAATAAAAAAAAGTTCATTATTATTTATGTACGAATATTTATATCTCAAAAGACTTATTTTATCTACAAATCAGTCTCAGATAATCAGATAATCTAAAGTTTCAGTTAATAATTTTAAAATTCTATTTTTTTTCCATACACAGAAATAGAGAAATTTTTGGAAATTATAAGTTTCAGAGTTTGACAAACTGATCAGTAACCGAACTGAACACCAAAACTGAATAGTAACTGAACTGAAAGCGCGTAACTAATCTCTGAACTGGATAAAACTTATTGAATTGAAATGGATGGAGTAGAACTAATAAGTGCAATTTATTGTACTTTTATTATTTATTTTTAACTTGGAATTTTGTAATTCTTGAGCAGGTTTTATGTGATTTATTGTTGTTGTAGTTTTGAAGCTTAGAATGAGAGTTTTGAGTAGTAAAGTGTTGAATTGAAAAGTGCAAACGATCAAAATTACAGAACTGCAGCGCATCCGCACTTATACATACACCGCACCCGCAGTGAAGCCGTGCACCCGCGCTAAAATCCAGACCGCACCCGCGCTCGCACACCAGAAACAACACCGCACCCGCGGTGTCCTCTTGACCGCACCCGCACTCCTTGAAAAACAGAATCCGGAAAATCTGTATTTTTGTGTGCTGCGCATGAAAGTTCAAGATATTGGTGTAGTACGATTTAAGTCTAATCTGGACTATAAAAGGACATCATTTACTTACCATCTAGGGTATTGGGGAGCTAAGGAAGGAGTAGAGGCTGCTGCTAGAGGATTGAAGATCCAAGTTCATCAAGTTCTTGGAAACTCTTTTCCACAACTCCGGGGACGGAATCAACTCTTCGAACTCTTGTTCTAAGTTCTTCTTTCTTTTATTTTTCAGTTGATATGTCTTGTTTCAAAACCTGGTTTTTTTGTTTTGTTTGTGTTATTATGAACTAATTGTTATTTCTAGAGGAAAGATGGAACAAAACTAGAAACCCTGTGTTAGAATCTAGGAACTAAGCTATTTAAGTTCTTCATATTGTTCATTTGTATTGTTCTAATCTTAATGCTTTCAACTTATTGGCCATAATTTGAATGATCTATATGTTTACAATTTATCACTCTGAAGAGGAACTTATAAACAAGAAAAGGGAAAAATACATCAATGTTATTTATAGGTTCGGGAGTTCCTATAATGTTATCGAAGCCCATAGAGATTCTAGTGCTTGATGTGTTATTTAATTTTAGACTGTTGATGGGAACGTTGCAATCTATTTTTATATAACTAATATCTACTTAACACTCGGGAGAGGGAGTGGATAATTATAGGATTTTTGGCAAATGAATAAGAAGGATTTTTATAACATAGTTACAAGAATTTACACATGGTGGACAATTGCGTGAAATCGGACCTCTAGATCTTTTATTCCATTGTTAATTGTTATAAATTGGTGATACATTTAAATCCATTTGCAATTTAGTTATTGACCGACTTTTTCGGTTGGGATTAATTCTAGCAAGCGAACTAGGTCAAGTTATAATAAATGGACGAACAGTCCAAGTATCGATCCCACAAAGACTATTATTTAAATACTAAGATTTAGATTATTCGATTTAATCTAGGCAACGATAATAAGTGATTTGAAGATTATTTAAACTAATTAAATTAAACTAATTTATGCTAAATTAATGATTAAAATCAAATTGGCAGAAAAGCTTGGAACTTGGGGTTTTCAAATTTAAATAAAATGACCGGGACACACGACGGTAACAAACTCTGATTAAAATCATGCACTGGAATTATTTAACTACAGATTATTCGAAGTCACGATGCAATTCTCTAATTTAATTATAAACCTATTTCTAGAATTTATAATCCTATTCTCATTTAATAGTTGAGTTCACAAAATCAGCATACCATGGTAAACTGTTTAGTTCAAAAGTTGTTCATCCGGGAAATCATCTCGAATAAAGTCATTACCTTGAATAGGATTCTTCAATCGCGAGAGATGGTCTGCAACTTGATTCTCTGTTCCCTTTCTATCGATTATCGTCAAGTCAAATTCCTGCAAAAGAACAATCCAGCGAATTAGCCTCGGCTTTGCGTCCTTTTTGGCCATCAAATATTTCAATGCTGAATGATCGGTGTGCACTACAACTTTGCTCCCTATTAAATAAGATCTGAATTTATCTAGAGCAAAAACCACAGCAAGAAGCTCCTTCTCTGTAGTAGCACAGTTCAGTTGGGCAGCGGACAGTGTCATGCTAGCATAGTAGATGATATGAATGCATTTATCCCTCTTTTGGCCCAACACTGCTCCTAGAGCTGTGTCACTTGCATCATACATCACCTCAAATGGCGACCTCCAATCAGGTGCTATCATCACAGGTGCGGTGATCAACTTCTCCTTCAAAATCTGAAATGCCTGCACACACTCATCAGAAAAGTCAAAGCGCACATCTTTTATCAGCAAATTGGTCAGGGGCTTAGCAATGCAAGAAAAATCTTTTATGAAGTGCCTATAGTGTTAGAGTAGGTGTCCGTCGAGCCAAGTGTTGGCCGAGGGTTCATGATTAAACTCTATGTATAAACAGTCTTTATTTTAATAATATTTGAATTTATCGTTTTGGCACTTCTTTATCTGTATACCCATGCTAGTTGCATAGATAAAGCCCTTGAATATACAAATAGTAGAAAGAATATGAGATGCTCATATAATGAGTATCATGAAACTCGTATTTGCAATACTGTATATTCTAAACGGTTCCTAGTCGATTCAGCCGCCATTAAGAAGGATATAGGCCGCTCGAGTTATAGACTAGTATCTGCGATGTGAGTACCATGTTTCATTGGTAGGGGACATTGTGATGTCCGAACATGCAGATAGGTGCTCCTTGTACAGAGTGCACTGAACAACCCTCCATAAAGGGACTTTCCAAGTGGTTCTCACTTATCGAGTGGAAAAGTCCTGGTTTATGGTTGTACACCATTATTCCTTATGACCCGGGACAACATTGAGACTCTATGTGCTAGAATTACACTTTGACTTGTTTACCGACTCTCATGGGGTCATCAGGTGGCAAGGTTGGGTGTTCTGTCGAAACATATAGGAGTCGATGCATTGTAGTCGGGGATTCACCGCTTACCTTCGGGTATGGATATCCTATGTGTTCTCATGTATGTGTAGGTTGAAATCTCTGATCAGAGTATGGTGGTAATTATGAAAGGGGTTTCATAGATTACACCATCGATGCAACTACAACATGACACATAGTATCGATTCATTGACAACTCTCGATAAACCAATGGTTGTCGAATCGGTCGGGATATATGAGTTGAAGGGACCGTATTGTACGCTAACCATAATTGAATGGTTCTTGCAGGCACTATCATTTGATACCTAGGGAATCATGTAAGGGATGCTGCTAGGCGTTTAACATGATTGGTTGGGTACTATCAGACTTGAGTTCTGACGTTCTTGTTATCAAGGAGTTGATAAATAAGAATGGAGCAATTGGGGTATGCTCATATAAGGACATGTTTAGTCCGAATCACATGGAGATGTGAACCCACGGCTAGTTGTATCAATGAACCATTGAGGGCCACACAAGTACTAGCTTTCTAGATCCCGTTGAGAAGTAAAATAGTTCAATGTGTTGAACGGCTTATAAATGAGTTTATAAACGTAAGAAAAAATAGAAGTATGACTTCTATGAGAGAAATGTAATTTTAATTTATGAATGTGTTCTTAAATTAAAAGTTGGCCAAATAAATAATGTATTTGAAAATTGTGATTTTCATAAACATTATTATGGACTAAATTAAATTAATTCAAGTGTTGAATTAATTAAACACTAATGGACCTAGTAGAGTCCAAATAATTAAATTAATTTAAGTGTTGAATTAAATTGAATCTTGTGGAGCTCAATTTAAATTAATTATTTAACTAGTGAGACTTGGGTAAATTCAAGTAATATTTAATTAGTCTCAAATATGTTTGAGATAATTAAATTTATTCCATGGATTTTTATTTGTTAAAAATCAAATTAGATATGCATGCATGGGAGATGAAAGGTTGGGGAGACAACTTTTGCAACATCCAAGGCATGGCATTGGAATGCACCACAACTTTTTCTACTACCAAGAAAAGTCTTCCTCCCTTGTCAAGAGATGCATATGGCCGAAATTTCTAAGATAGATACACAAGTTTTCTCTCATTTTTCTCTTCAAGTGTTGAGGAAGAAAAATACTTCTCTTTGAAAAATCCTTTTATTTTTCTAGTGCAAAATAAGAGGGGTTCTAGTTTGCAAGTGGTGGGCCTAATTTGAAGGAAAGAAAGGAGTCCAAGGAAGCTTGTAGATCTTCATTCCATTCAAGAGCCAAGTTGTTTACAACTTGGTTGGAGCCATCATCAACCTTAAGAGGTTGATAGGTAACTATTTCTAAACACACTATGAATGTCATTTTGGTGTTTTATTGTATTTCCAACACAAACTCAAGGTGGCCGAAATTTATATGCTAAAATCGAAAATTTTGTGCTTCCGTTGCGTTTTCGGCCACCGTAACCGATCCCCTTTCAAGTGGTATCAGAGCTATGGTTACGATTTTGTGTAGCAAATACAAGATATTATATTGAGATTGATTTCTAACCGCATGGGAATGAAATTTGCAACAAAAATCAAGGCATGACAATGGGGAATTTCGGGCAGCACGGGCTGCCCGAGGGGCTGCCCGTTTTGGGCAGCAAGGGTCGCCCGAGGGGCTGCCCGAACAGCCCCTACTTTTAAACAAAAAAAAAAAAATTTGTTGCCGGAATCCGGCGACGACGAAGACGATTAGGGTTTTCCGAATGTGTTTTGGATTATCAAAGTATCATGGGCCTTGAGTTGCTGGGCCATTGGATGGCTAACATATTTGTGAATTTTAAATGAGCCAAAAATGTTTTTGGTGAAAAATGAATTTTTTGGGCCCTTAAGTTTAAAATTACAAAAGTTGCAAATTTTTCTCATAAAATAAATAAATGAAGTTGGAATTTAATTATTTATAGTAAATTGTGATTTATAAGAAATTCGGTTATAAATAAATTAATTTGAAAGTAGACAAAGGTGTTTGTATACTTTGTTAATTTAGTTTATAATCGTGGCGGTTAGTGATTGGATATAATATTGGATCAATTAATTATTGTGATAATTAATTGATGGTGTATGATATGTGATATTATGCATGAAGGATGATCAAAAGCCCAAGCCCAATTTGCTAGGTGTATGCTAGGATATTTTGTGTTGAATGATTGTTATAATTATCAATTTATAAAGTGGGCTTGGTTTATGGCCCGTTCCCACCCCATGAGATGTATCCCTATTTGCCATGGATATTTATTTGTAAATATTAGTATAGTGGATGATCAAGATTGGAAGATGGTGGCCATGATGATTATGAAGATCGAAGACATGTAAATATTGGAAGCTTATGTAATAGTTGCATTTGCATCCCGTGCATTTCCTTAGGATTGGACCTAGGCCCGTGTTTAGCTCACACGGTCCGTTAGTATTGGGGCGATTGATCATCCTTTTTTGTTTACTGTTTATAATATATGCATGATATGTTATAAATAATGAGTATGTGCGTTATTATTATGATAATAACAAAGTTGCATGAATCCGGTGTTTTGTGACAACACGGGAGCCATTGCTCAAGCAAAGGAGCCAAGGTCTCATCAGAAGTCCAAACACGTATTGAGAAAGTACCACATCCTCAGAGAGATCGTGGAGAGAGGAGATGTCACGATTGACAAAGTCGGCTCCGCAGATAATGTTGCTGATCCGCTTACTAAGCCTTTACCTGGACCATTATTCGAGAAGCATCGCGAATCGATGGGTTTGAAGCATATGGGTAGTTGGATCTAGTGCAAGTGGGAGATTGTTAGAGTAGGTGCCCGTCGAGCCAAGTGTTGGCCGAGGGTTCATGATTAAACTCTATGTATAAACAGTCTTTATTTTAATAATATTTGAATTTATCGTTTTGGCACTTCTTTATCTGTATACCCATGCTAGTTGCATAGATAAAGCCCTTGAATATACAAATAATAGAAAGAATATGAGATGCTCATATAATGAGTATCATGAAACTCGTATTTGCAATACTGTATATTCTAAACGGTTCCTAGTCGATTCAGCCGCCATTAAGAAGGATATAGGCCGCTCGAGTTAGAGACTAGTATCTGCGATGTGAGTACCATGTTTCATTGGTAGGGGACATTGTGATGTCCGAACATGCAGATAGGTGCTCCTTGTACAGAGTGCACTGAACAACCCTCTATAAAAGGACTTTCCAAGTGTTTCTCACTTATCGAGTGGAAAAGTCCTGGTTTATGGTTGTACACCATTAGTCCTTATGACCCGGGACAACATTGAGACTCTATGTGCTAGAATTACACTTTGACTTGTTTACCGACTCTCATGGGGTCATCAGGTGGCAAGGTTGGGTGTTCTGTCGAAACATATAGGAGTCGATGCATTGTAGTCGGGGATTCACCGCTTACCTTCGGGTATGGATATCCTATGTGTTCTCATGTATGTGTAGGTTGAAATCTCTGATCAGAGTATGGTGGTAATTATGAAAGGGGTTTCATAGATTACACCATCGATGCAACTACAACATGACACATAGTATCGATTCATTGACAACTCTCGATAAACCAATGGTTGTCGAATCGGTCGGGATATATGAGTTGAAGGGACCATACTGTACGCTAACCATAATTGAATGGTTCTTGCAGGCACTATCATTTGATACCTAGGGAATCATGTAAGCGATGCTGCTAGGCGTTTAACATGATTGGTTGGGTACTATCAGACTTGAGTTCTGACGTTCTTGTTATCAAGGAGTTGATAAATAAGAATGGAGCAATTGGGGTATGCTCATATAAGGACATGTTTAGTCCGAATCACATGGAGATGTGAACGCACGGTTAGTTGTATCAATGAACCATTGAGGGCCACACAAGTACTAGCTTTCTAGATCCCGTTGAGAAGTAAAATAGTTCAATGTGTTGAACGGCTTATAAATGAGTTTATAAGCGTAAGGAAAAATAGAAGTATGACTTCTATGAGAGAAATGTAATTTTAATTTATGAATATGTTCTTAAATTAAAAGTTGGCCAAATAAATAATGTATTTGAAAATTGTGATTTTCATAAACATTATTATGGACTAAATTAAATTAATTCAAGTGTTGAATTAATTAAACACTAATGGACCTAGTAGAGTCCAAATAATTAAATTAATTCAAGTGTTGAATTAAATTGAATCTTGTGGAGCTCAATTTCAATTAATTATTTAACTAGTGAGACTTGGGTAAATTCAAGTAATATTTAATTAGTCTCAAATATGTTTGAGATAATTAAATTTAGTCCATGGATTTTTATTTGTTAAAAATCAAATTAGATATGCATGCATGGGAGATGAAAGGTTGGGGAGACAACTTTTGCAACATCCAAGGCATGGCATTGGAATGCACCACAACTTTTTCTACTACCAAGAAAAGTCTTCCTCCCTTGTCAAGAGATGCATATGGCCGAAATTTCTAAGATAGATACACAAGTTTTCTCTCATTTTTCTCTTCAAGTGTTGAGGAAGAAAAGTACTTCTCTTTGAAAAATCCTTTTATTTTTCTAGTGCAAAATAAGAGGGGTTCTAGTTTGCAAGTGGTGGGCCTAATTTGAAGAAAAGAAAGGAGTCCAAGGAAGCTTGTAGATCTTCATTCCATTCAAGAGCCAAGTTGTTTACAACTTGGTTGGAGCCATCATCAACCTTAAGAGGTTGATAGGTAACTATTTCTAAACACACTATGAATGTCATTTTGGTGTTTTATTATATTTCCTACACAAACTCAAGGTGGCCGAAATTTATATGCTAAAGTCGAAAATTTTGTGCTTCCGTTGCGTTTCCGGACACCGTAACCGATCCCCTTTCATATAGAACCCTGCATGTCCTAGAAAACTACGCACTCATCTGATGTTCGTTGGGGCTGGGAGTTTCTCTATTACTTCAATTTTTGCCTTATCGACTTCAATCCCAGTTTCAGAAATTTTGTGCCTCAACACTATTCCTTCTCTCACAATGAAATGACATTTTCCCAATTTAAGACCAGATTTGACTCCTCACATCTCTCTAAGACCTAAGACAAATTAATCAAAAAAGTATCAAATGAAGATCCAAAGACAGAAAAGTCATCCATGAATATTTCTATAAAATCCTCAATCATATCATGAAAAATCGCCATCATGCAGCGTTAAAAAGTTGCTGGTGCATTACATAGACCAAATGGCATTCGTTTATATGCAAATGTCCCGTAAGGACATGTAAAAGTGGTTTTCTCCTGATCTTCAGGGTCAATAGGAATTTGCATATAACCCGAATAACCATCCAGGAAACAGTAAAAAGAGTGTCTAGCTAACCTTTCCAACATTTGATAAATAAAAAAAGAGGGGAAAATGGTCTTTACGGGTGGCATCGTTAAGTTTTCTATAGTCAATACAAACACGCCACCCTGTAACAGTTCGGGTGGGAATTAATTCATTATTTTCATTCTTCACAACAGTGATCCCACCCTTTTTCGGAACAACTTGTACTGGACTTACCCACCTACTATCAGAAATCGGGTAAATAATACCTGCGTCCAGTAGCTTTATCACCTCCTTCTTGACCACCTCTTGCATAGCTGGGTTCAAAAGTCTTTGAGGTTGGGTAGATGTCTTGTGATCAGCCTCCATCAGAATTTTGTGCATGCACATGGAGGATCTGATTCCGTTTATGTCTGCAATACTCCATCCTATGGCTTTGATATTATATCTCAGAACTCGCAGCAGCTTTTCTTTCTCCATACCTGTCAAAGTAGATGAAACAATTACTGGCAATTTATCATTATCAAGCAAAAAAAAACAGATATTTTAAGTGCGAAGGAAGAGGTTTCATCTCTAGGATTGGGGCTTCTTCGATGGATGGCTTTAAAGGTCTTGGGACATGCCCAAGCTCCCCAATCCTAGAGTTTACCGTTTTTGAGATTGGTCTGCTTGCTTCCAGATAATGCATGTATTCCTTAATATCCTCATTCTCTAACTCTCCTGGAAATGAATCAGTCAAATAAATCTCCAAAGGATCTTCACCTATCAATCCCTGAAAACTACACTCAACGAGCTCGTCAGTAGCATCAATTCTAAAACAATCAGATGTGTCATGAGGGTATTTGATAGATTGAAAAACATTGAATATCACACTCTCATCATTCAGTCTTAAAACTAACTCACCCTTATGCACATCTATCAAAGCCCTTCCGGTGGCTAAGAATGGTCGCCCTAAAATAAGAGGAATCTCACGATCCTCTTCCATATCCAACACAACGAAATCAACCGGAAAAATGAATTTGTCAACCTTCACTAACACATCCTCTACAACTCCCCTAGGGTATTTAATTGATCTATCAGCTAACTGTAGGGAAATTGTAGTAGGCTTAACTTCACCTATTCTCAGCTTCTCAAAACATGAATATGGCATCAAGTTAATACTTGCTCCTAAATCACACAAAGCTTTACTAAAATTTGACGTTCCAATAGTACAAGGAACAGAGAAACTACCTGGATCCTTAAGCTTCGGTGGTAATTTATTTTGTAAAATGGCAGAACATTCCTCCGAAAGCTTAACTGTCCCAAAATCTACCAGTTTCCTCTTGTTTGATAAAATTTCCTTAAGAAACTTTGCATAGAAAGGCATTTGAGCTAAAGCTTCTGCAAACAGGATATTTATGTGCAGCTTTTTGAAAATCTCAAGAAATTTTGAAAATTGAGTATCCAGTTGCAGTTTCTTTGCTCTTTGGGGAAACGGGAGTGAATTAATATCAATATTGGAGTTTGAGTTTAGAGATTTACCTTTCTCCCTTGCGTCATTGGACCCTTGATTGGATGGCCTCTTTTCCTTCACATCACTTTCACCATCAACTTCCTTTCGCTTCATGGGAGATGTCACTGTGATGGCATTGACACCTTTCGGATTCTTCTTCGTGTCACTAGGTAGTGAACCCGGAGCTCGTGTAGCCAATTGTGTCACTAGCTGCCCTAGTTGAGTCTCCACTCTTTGCATCATCGCAATATGGTTTTGTCATCTCATCTTATTCCCAGCTATGTACTTGGCAAGCATATCTTCAAGGTTCGACTTGCTATCCTGTGGCTGAAACCTGGTGGCATAGAAGGTCCCGCACCTTCCGGAGGTTTAGGTGGTTGCTGAGGAGGCTCTTGTTGTGTGGGATGTTTCGGAGGATTAAACTGTAGTTGCTCAATAGAATTTTCTGTCGGTCTCCACCCAAAATTTGGATGATTTCTCCAGCCTGGATTATATGAGAAACTGTATGGGTTGTATTGTTTCCGACCTTGGTTTCCCACATAATTCACTGAGTCCTCTCCAAAACACTGTATTCCCTCACAAGACATATCTGGCAAGAATGGCATGTCACTAGATGATCCGCCAACTATCTCAGTACTTCCTTGAATTTGATTCACTGACTTGACTGGTATTGATTTATTTGCCTGTAACTGTGCCATCTGATGTGTCAACCCATCGAGCTTTGCTGTGATCGCTGTTAAAGCATCCATCTCAAGAAATCCGACTTTCTTCTCCATGTGGTTGTCTTGCCAACCCACATTGCTCTCTACCATATTGGATATGATTTCAAGCGCTGCAGTTGGCGTTTTCCTGTACAAGCTACGATTTGCTGCCGCATCAAGCATAGATCTAACAGATGGATCCACCCCATAGTAGAACGTCTCAACCTGCTGGCCTACTGAAAAACCATGTCTTGGGCACATTCTTAGCAACTTTTTAAACTTTGCCAATGCTGAATTCAGTGATTCCCCATATCTCTGTCTAAATGATGTGATTTCGTTTCGTAACTGTGTAATATTAGTTGGGGGAAAATACCTATGCATGAAGACCTTGACTAATCCATCCCATGTAGTGATAGAACCAGCAGGAAGGTCTCGAAGCCACTCCATAGCTTCTCCTTGCAGGGAGAATGGATGGCATCAGTACTCACCCCATTGCACTTGATTGTGTCACAGATTGACAGAAAGTTCTCCAGATGTGCATTAGGATCTTCAAACGGTGATCCTTCAAATTTGACTTGGAGTTTAATCATCTGGATGATGGCTGGCTTAAGTTTGAATGTGTTTGCCTGAATTGTAGGGCGGAAAATACTAGAACCATAACCTCCAAAAGCGGGCCTATGAAGTCCATTAAGGTACGATTATCCTCTTTTCCGGCCATGTCTTCAAATTATGGTTTACGGTCTATTTCAGATTCTGCTTCAGATTCAAATTCCAGAGTCAAGTTGTTGTTCCTTCGAGCTCTGCGGATACTGCGGAGAGTGCTTTCAATCTCAAGATCAAGTGGCACTAGATTCCTGACGTCTTGAGCAACGCCCATATAACACGAGCTAACCCCTGAAATCAAAAATTTAAGTGCACAATCTAAGATCCAAAAGAGTATAAAAATCTGAAACAAAATTAATTAAAATGCTAAAGAAAAATGAAAAATTGAAAACTAAGAATAAAAGCCAAGTCTCAAACAAATAATTTATCCTAATATTAAATAAATAGTCCCCGGCAACGGCGCCAAAAACTTGACCGACTTTTTCGGTTGGGATTAATTCTAGCAAGCGGACTAGGTCAAGTTATAGTAAATGGACGAACAGTCCAAGTATCGATCCCACAGAGAATATTATTTAAATACTAAGATTTAGATTATTCGATTTAATCTTGGCAACGATAATAAGTGATTTGAAGATTATTTAAACTAATTAAATTAAACTAATTTATGCTAAATTAATGATTAAAATCAAATTGGCAGAAAAGCTTTGAACTTGGGGTTTTCAAATTTAAATAAAATGACCTGGACACACGACGGTAACAAACTTTGATTAAAATCATGCACTGGAATTATTTAACTACAGATTATTCGAAGTCACGATGCAATTCTCTAATTTAATTATAAACCTATTTCTAGAATTTATAATCATATTCTCATTTAACAGTCCAACTATTTCTAATTGAATTTAATTAAACAAGAACACATTTATCAACGATAGAATTACAGATGTCGCCTAAAATCGCACATCGAAACCGAATACTATTTCTAGTCGGTTTAACTGTGTGTTGATTAATATTTTTTACGCTAAATTCAATCTATTCCCTTTCGAGTCAAGATCGAACGACAAACATGCAAATAATTGTCAGATCAGAAGCACGAAAATTACGCAAATATTAATCAATAACATAAGATAACTTTATAAATCAAACAATCCAACGAATAAACAAAATAAATCGTGTGTCCCTATCGTGGTCCCGATCACAAGAAAAAATACTCCATAAACTCGAAACTAAAATCAAATCTAATATTCGAATTAATGAATAAAAATAAGAAAACGAAAGAGAGGAGGAAATCTCAGTGATGGTGCGCGGTTCTTGCGTGAGAAGTGCACGAATTTCACTCGTTTTTCCCAAAGCCGTCACCGTCCTCAAAAAGTATCAAAGTTCTCCCTTTTCTTCCTCTCCAAGTCGGCTCTCTGTAAAAATTCAACAACCTGGTTTCTTCTAGGTTTTTCCTTTTTATCTATTTTCCAAAAATCACGAGCAAATCTTCGCCAAAATCTGACTTTGATCTAAAGGGCACGGACCCCGTGTCTGCATCAGGAGAGGGGTCCGTGTAGACTCGATCCAAACTTTCTTCCGTAATACTGGACACGGACCCCGTGTCGAGGTCCGTCTCTGGGTGCGTGTACACTCTGGATTTTTCTTCTCTCGAGGATAGCTGACACGAACCCCGGGTACAGGTCCGGCAGGGGGTCCGTGTAGACTCGGTCGATGTCTTCCTTTGGCTTCTGAGGTACAAACCTCTACACGTGGTCCGTGTATGGGTACAGGTGTTCTTTTGTGCTATTTTTCCGGGTGTTTTCTGACATGGCATAGCGAAGTTTGACTTCTTTCCATTTCTTTGACTTTTATCATTTTTTTGGTCAAACCTACAAATAGCCATAATGAGACGAAATAACCACAAAACTCGGAATAAAAACGCCAAATAAGCACGAATACGACAAAATAAAGTTCATAAAATGCTATTTAATTCGTGCTTATCAGTTATTCTTGCAAAAAAAACTTTTAATTGATTATTCTAAATAAATTCGAGATTATTTTAATCACAAGTACTAATATACATTTATATACACATTCCTCGTGAGATCGACACTTATACTCGAAAATACATTTTACTATAACTTGACGTCGTGCGCTTGCGAGCAATCAAGAAAACACGCAACAAGAATTGAACTAAACAAACTAATATTCTAAAAAGTATTAATAAGTCTCAAAAATGATGATTCAAAGATAGACAAATTGAACGATACAAGAATTGAAGAGCATAATTGAATGTGAACTGTATAGTACAAATGAAAATTGAACTGAAACTATAAAACGTTCAAACGGAAAGGACATCAGTTAGGACTAATATAAGCCAGCTGAACTGATCAGTTAACCAGTTTGACTCCTGATCAGTTGACCATGTCATCAGTTACAGTTTTGAAACATAGAAAACAAACTAATACTCCATATCAAAGCAGAACAGACGAAGCACAAAAGTCTAATACATCGTACCTTTGTTAGAAAAAGATAACAACATGGACTAAAAGACAATTCAACGAATATTAATCACTAAATGCATCCAACGTGACCGTTGGAATCGAAGAATATATATAGCCGAGGCGTTCAGTTGTGAAACAAGTTAACAATTACGAACAATAATAACAACGAGAACAATCATTTATCATTCAGTTGTGATTTATTTTGAAACACATATTCAGTTTTCAAATCGCAATCTCAAGCTCACACTTCACTAAGTTATTTGTAGTAGTCAGGCTACTCATTTGAGCTATTCAATTTTCAACTGATAAATTTTGTAAGAAAAGCTAAGAGTTTCTGTTTTGACAGTGTGTAAGTCCAAATTGAAGTGAGTTATTACATTTTATTGTAATTGATCAATGTCTTATAATGAATACCTATCCTTAAAAGACGTAGCCAACAACTGACAATTTGTACAAGAGCAATGGGAAAACTGCATTTTAGAAAAGCTATAGTATACGATTGTCAGAAGGATGTTGACGTGGCTATTCAACGGATATAAAGATTCAAAATGCATTCATTGTTACCATTGGAAGCAAAACCTATAAATGGCCGAGAAGATCAGCTTAAGTAGAGTAACAAAGGTTATCCAAGCGACACTGATTTATACAAGGTTAGCAAAAACTCTGTGCATATTCTTTCAAAGCTTAGTTTTACAAAAGATCACACTTATTATACATATCAATAGCTTTCAAGCTATACTTTGAGCTTCAAGCACAAACACTCATTGTTGTTTTATTTGATCTTTGTAAGATCAGTTGTGCTAAGAAATTACACATAAGTTGAGTACTGATAAATTGTATTGAGACTAATAGTTTCAGTATTGGTAATGTTAAGTCCAAACTGAAGTGAGTTTGTACAAAGAATTGTATAGATCAAATCCTTTTAATGAAAATCATATCTTCGAGATAGAAGGTGTGACGTAGTAGTAATTGAAATCTCCAAACATCCACAAATGTTGTGTTCTTTCTTATCAGTTATATTTTATCTGTCTTTCATTTATTTCCGCACTTTTATTAAGTTAACTGACTGACATTGACAACAATATTCTTGAATTCAGTTTGTCACTAAACTCATTCATCCATCGAAAATTTGTTAAAATTGTCGAGTTGTAACGTCTGAAAAACCAACCTACGTAAACCACAAGCATGCAAATTTATTTTAATTGCTTAATTGTGTTATTTTATTGATTTTAAATACTAGCATGATGTTTATTATATGATTAAATATATGATTGCATCATTAAATGATAATATGACATGATTACATGAAATTAACGATTTTACCCGAATATTTGATAATAGGCAGGGGAAAGGAGACCGGGGACGACCAAAACAATAATATGTATTTTTATTTAATTAATGGCAAGGTTTCCTAATATGATTTAAAAATGATTTATTTTTCTAAAAATGTTAGAGTTCGAATTATTTTACGAGTCGAGCTCGATTTTTCCCGATAATCTGGTTTTGGATAAACAAGGAGTTCTAAAAGATCAAAAATATTATTTTATGGAAACTAAATTTATAAACTTTTATGTTTATTTAATTAATTGTTACTGGGCCAAATTTAATTATTTTAATTAGGCCCAATTACCCTTAAGTTTCAAGCCGAAAACCAAAGCCCGTTTAACTTGTTAATTAAATTGTAAATAGGTGTATTAGGTCTTCAAAACCTCAAAATCACCATCAATCAGCCGATTTCACTCTCAAGCACACACCATAATTTTCGAAAAATAGGAGGAAGAAAAAGCTAGGAGTTCTTTGTCGTCCGGTCGGCGAAAGTCGCACCCTCGCCAACGATCGAATAATCGAGCGTTATAAACGCAAAGGCACATTTTCTAAACCCTTTTAAACATCTTACAAATCATAATATGCTTGATTTAATTGTTTATACATGCAAAATATGTGGGTTTGATTATTTTACGGTATGTTGCATATTTTCAAAGTTTTAACGATTTTGCGCTTAATTTGAAATGTTTTTGAATCCAACGAGTGCGCTGCCAAACCATGATAAAAATATGAATATATTAGGGACAAAACATGATAAATTAATCAAGAGAACATACTGGAACCGTAGGAGAATTTTAGAATTTGAACTGAGGGTTTTGTTGGGTTTGTCAAGGTGCAAGGTTTCGGTTCTTATGCATGGGGCTAGTTGGCTCGAGCAGGGCTGGTTAAGGGGTAGGGGTGATCTCGGTCTAGGGATGGTTGTGTCCTAGGGCGTCTAGGGTTCGAGCTTGGGGCTGGGGAAGAGTCCTCGCTGCTTAGGACACTTCCCGTAGGGTGATGGAGTGTTGGCCGAGAGTTTTCAGAGTGTGGCTCGGTCTAGGGGCGAGCTACGTGGTCTGGGTGTTGGCTTAGGTTGGTTTTGTGAGGGTTAGGAAGGGCTGGGCGTGGAGGTGGCCTGGGTAGAAGCCTCCACGCAAAGATGACAGTAGTAGCGGGAAGAGCATGCCTGCGCGCAGCTTAGGTCTTCTGATCTATGTGCTTTGATTCTTGGGTTCAGGGCTTGGGCTGGTTTGGGTAGGGGCTGGCCGTGGTCCAGGGATGGTGAGGGTCGTGTGGGCTCTGTGGTGGCTCGACTGGAGGTGACTAAGCTAATTAGGAGTCTTGTAGCGTGAGTTCATCCATGTGCAGGTTGTGTGGCTTGGTTCCAGAAGAATTTGGGTGAGCTAGGGGCTGGTTCTTTGGGTTGGGCTTGGTCAGGAGGGTGCCTAGGTGGTTTGGATAGATTTGGCTCAAGATGGCTCGGTCGTGGCTCGAGTATTTTGGGAGATGGCTCGGTGTGTTCCTCGAAGGGTCAAAAACGAGAATTTAATAACAAAAATTGAATCCATGGGTCCATGGGCGTGGCTCATGACTTAGAAGGGTAGAATAAATACTAAAAATGTTATGCTTAAAATATGAGATCAAAATAATAAATTTTGGAATTTTCAAGGATTTTATCGCCGCACGAAACGTTAATTAAAGAATTAATCTGAAAGCCTAGTTTTATTCTTTATAAAATTATGAAAATTATATTTAAGCTTAAATAATTATTTAGAATAATCTCATGTCATTAAAAGTGAGAAAAGATTAATCGATAATTTTTACGTCCAAGGGCAAAACGGTAATTTTACACTTAAGAAAATACAAAAATGCTTGGCAGCGTCCTGAAGGATCATAACACATCTTAAATGATATAATATGATTTAAAATGATAATTTTGATGATAATATGTATTTTTATGATTTATGGTAAAGCTGTGCAATTTATACTGTTTAAAATGTTATTTTTAAAAAGCTGTCTTGTTTTATGAATTTTAAAGAAAATGAAAAATATTTTGAGGGATATTAATTGACTGTGACAAAAGATATGATATATGATATTTGATTTTGTGGGGATGACATGAGGGCCAAGGCCCAGAGGGATCCCATATACGAGCCAAGGCCCTAGAGGGACCCCGTGTATGGGAAAAGGCCCCAGAGAACCCCGATGATCGTATTTCCCCGGTAGAGCCTAGAGCACACTCCCATGGACCATGTGGAGCTAAGATTGCAGTCGACCAAAGGATTAAAAGATAGTCACTTTCAAGGATCAAAATTCACCCAAATGATATATGATTGAAAGCTTATGATAAAAATGATTTTATGATATATGATACATGATGATGATTAAAGCTATTTTTAAAATGGTTTATTTATGCTCAAAGCTTATTTTAAATGGTTTAATTATGTCCAAAAGCTATTTTAAATAAAAATATGATTTTAATGCATGTGAATGTATATGTATTATTTGCTATCCATGTTTATAATGTGTTGAGTCTTTAGACTCCCTAGGTTTCTATTATGCAGGATTTAATGATTTTTGGGGGCGCTGACGATTGAGTCGATCGAGTACCAATAACCTTTATGTTTCCGCACTAGCTTATAAGATTAAGGATTTAAATATTTATGTTCATGATTTTTATTAGACTTATTTTTATGATTTAATTTATTGTTAGTGATCTTTTCAAATGTCGATTTAGGAATTTTGGTTAGGGGATGATTTAGGATTTATTTTATGCACTTGAGATTCCATATGCTAAATTAATATGATGGTTGATTATGTTAAATTATTTTATTTAGTAATTTAGAATTTATGATTTAAGAGTAGAAGAAAAAAAAAACGAGGTCGTTTCACAAGTGTTTATTCAAGTCCCCCCTTCTAAACACTTTTTCACACCCAACTGACCCTAACAAGTGGTATCAGAGCGGTTGAATGTTGTTTCTGAATATTTCCTATCTACAAATCTGATTACCATGTCTTCTTTCAATAAAATCACAATGTTTTCCAAAGAGGAATTTGACTATTGGAAGATTAGAAAGAAGACTCACCTAGCAGCACAAGATGATGATATGTGGTATGTTATCACTGATGGGCCATGAAAATATTGAAAGCAAATACGGTTGTTGCCATAACTGAAGGTGCACCACATCACATTGAAAATCCTTAAGAAGAATGGACAGCAGAAGACAAAAGAAAAACCAATTTGGACAATGTGACTAAAGCTATATTGTACTTTTTATAAGGTTACATTCAGTAATATCAAGCTTTGCAAGACAACAAAAGAAATTTGGGAGAAATTAATTCAATTGTGCGGGGGCAATGAACAAACGAAAGAACATAAACTATCAGCTGCAGTTCAGAAGTTTGACAATATCAAAATGAAGACTGGAGAGTCTATGAACGATTACGATGAAAGAGTCAGCAGCATTGTAAATGAACTGAATGCACTTGTAAAAGTGTATTGCGCTGAAGGTAGTTCGAGGTCTTCCCAAGGAGTGGGATGTCAAGACCATGGCTATGAGAGAATCTAAGGACCTAAATAGGGTCGAACTACATGATCTATTTGCTGATCTCAAAGCTTATGAGTTTGAGCTACAAACAAGAAAAAGAGAACCTTCCACACCAGCAGTTACAACTGCTCTTAGTCCTCACAAACTGGAACTAACCGGTTCAGTTGAGAAAACTGCTGATCAGCTAAGTAATGACGAAATGTCATTATTTGTAAAGAAATTTGGTAAATTCATGAAAAGAAACTAAGTTTCATTCCAACAAAATTATAAAAAATACAATTCAAAGGAAGAACAAACTCTTGCTTCAACTATGGAAAGCTAGGACACTTCATTGCTGACTTTCCAAAACCAAAGAAGGACAGTAAACATTCAACTGATAAAGGGAAGAAATTAGTTGAATAAAAAAGAAGGGACATGAATGATAAAAGATAATTCAAGAAGAAACATGAAGTCCTGCCTGCTGAAAAAAGCAAATCTAAATGGGCAGGGACTGAGAGTGAAGAGTCAGAGGCTGAAAGCTCGAGTAGTTCTAGAAATGATGAATAAGAAGTCAAATGCTTAATGTCAGATGACGCAGAACTAGAGTCAACAAGTGAACATGTATTTGACTTCAACTCTACTAATTTTACACGAGAATAACTCATTACCACTTTGCATGACATGATGAATGAGTATCACAAACTTGCTGTCTCATTTGAAAGAGCCAAAGCTGAGCAAACTGATCTCAAAGATAACAAAACTTAAACTGATGAGTCAGTTGAATTGTTAAGTCTAAAAAAAGAGATTTCTAAGCAAAAAGCTGAAATGATCGAGAGTCAACCCTTAATTTATTAGTTGTAAAATGAGATTTCAATACAAACTGACTTGATTCAGGCTTGGAATAAGTCATCAATCACTCCGACTGAAATGCAGAGTTTTCAAAAATCAGTTGCTGATAAAACTGGTTAAGGCTTCAATAGCATCGATGAAACCTCTGCCAGTGATATTATGCCAAAGTTGAATTAACACAAAGGAAAATACATTAACTTTGTGAAATCAATAGTGGTACAAGAAATCTTTGAACCGAGTAAACCTACCATCCAACCGATTGAACATAAGAATAAAGCTAAGCGGTTTGGAATTTGATATAGCCCGAAGAGTTCAACTGATTCGAAAAGCTGGTAACCTAAAAGGTTCAGCTAAAAAAATCATAATTCTAAGGACGACTATTACAATTACTACAATTGTAAGCCAACTCAAAAGAGATATCGAGTGAACAAGCGCTTGAAAAAAGTTAACAATCATATTGTTTCATCCACACACATCACACAAAACACACACAAGTCAGGGAAAATAATATGGAACATAACGACTGGAAAGTCAGTCAGACTGATCCATGTCTGGGTTTCTAAAGGACTAATCAGTTAGGACCCAAATAGATATGGGTACCAATATTACATACCTTGTGTGATTGCAGGTAACAGGTACAACAAAAGAATCAATTTGGTACTTGTACAGTGGATGCTCGCGACACATGACAAGGGATGCTAATTTGTTATCCCAACTGATCAAATACATGGTCCAAACATCAGTTTTGGAGACAACTCTAAAGGTAGAACTGTGGGTAAGGGTAAGCTTATCCATGGTAACATTATTATTCAAGATGTCTTATTGGTTGATAATTTGAAGTATAACTTGATTAGCATCAGTCAGTTATGCAAAAATAATTTCTCAGTTCAGTTCCACAAGCACACGTGCACAGTTAAGAACTCAATTGATGATATTATAACTGGCAATTGTTGTGGCAACACTTACAAAGTCCGTTGGACTGATCAACCTAATGCACCAGTATGTTTTGTAGCTTCAAAATATTCTAATAACTGGTTGTGGCATAAAATGTTGAACTAATTGAACTTTAATTCTATTGCTCATTTCAGCAACCGTGATATTGTAACTGGTCTGCCTAAAATAGATTTTTCAAAAGACAAAGTTTGTTTAGCATGTCAGTTTTGTAAACAAGTAAGATCTTCATTTAAAAATAAGGGTAGTAAATATTCTTCCAGTTGCTTAGAACTGCTACATATGGATATTTTTGGTCCTATATCTATATCAGTCATGAGTTTAGAGGGAATGAAATACACCTTGGTAATCTTTGATGATTTTTCAAGATTTACTTAGGTTATCTTTCTTAAATCAAAAGACCAAACTGCTGCACAACTAATTAAGCTTGTCAAAAGATTATTAAATGAAAAATCAGTTGGAATTGATAGAATAAGGTCTGATCGAGTGACTGAATTTGTCAATCAAAATCTTTCACAATTTTTAGAAAATACTGAAATTAAGCGTGAATTCTTAGCAGCCAGCTGATACTTCAGCAAAATGGTGTAGCTCAGAGAAGAAATCGAACTCTTAAAGAAGCTGCTAGAACAATGCTTGCTTATTCTGGTATTTCTCAAAGGATTGGGCATTAGTAGTAAACACTGCATGTTGCACTCATAACAGATAATTTATTAACAAAAATCATTTGAAAATGCCATATGAGATCTGGCATGGACATAATCGTGTGGTATCCTATTTCAAAATATTCGGCTGCAGATGTTTTATTCACGATAATGACAAAAATCATTTAAAAATATTTGATGCAAAATCTGCGGAAGGAATATTTTTGGGTTATTAATCAGTTAGTAAAGCTTATAGAGTTTTTAAGTAATGTACCTTGAATGTAGAAGAATCGATTCACATTATACTTGATGAATCAAGATTAACTGATAAGGCAAATGATCCATTTGAGCTAGTTGATCGCTTTACAGATATAAGTTTGGAGGATGTTAGTGAAGAAGAAGTTAATATCAATCGAAATATCCTTCAAACACCAGAACAAGAAGTAGTGAATCAATAAGTTGAACAAGAAATTGTTCCTGATAATCAGGTGGTGGAGCAACACGATGATACTCAAATACCAACAGAAGCAGCAGCAACTGAAACTGAAGAAAACATTCATTTACCAATCGAACCAATTGCTGAAATCGATCCAACCGATGCTGAAGACAGATGGAAGAAATCACATTCACAAAAATTGGTGATAGGTAATCCATCTGATCCGGTAAAAACTCAGAATCAAATGATTAACTTATTTATTCATTCAGCTTTTGTTTCCCAACTGGAATCAAAGAAAACTGATGAAGCACTTCCTGATCCTAGCTGGATAAATGCTATATAGAAGAGCTAAATCAGTTTATTCATAACAATGTCTAAAATTTAGTTCCAAGACCAGTTTCTAAAACCATTATAGGTACAAAGTGTGTCTACAGGAACAAACTGAACGAAGAAGGTTCAGTTGTGCACAATAAAGTGAGGCTTGTAGCATAATTATATAGGAAAGAAGAATGAATTGATTACGACGAGACATATGCACCAGTTGCAATACTGGAAGAAATTAGAATATTCCTTGCTTATGCCTCACTTAAAGACTTCAAATTCTACCAAATGGATGTCAAATGCATTCCTAAATAGTCAATTGCAGGAAGAAGTGTATGTTTAATAACCACCAAGATTTGTTAATCACTATCTTCCTTATCATGTTTATCACCTGAACAAAGCTTTGTATGGTTTCAGACAAGCTCTCAGAGCTTGGTATGAGACTTTGTCAAAAAATTTAACTGATCACAATTTTACTGTTGGAATAGTTGACAAAACTTTGTTCAAATTCTCTAAAAGTGATCATATTTTACTTGTGCAAATATATTTTTATGATATTATTTTTGGGTCAACTAACCCCAAATTATGTGACAAATTTTCCTAGTTAATGCAGGAAAAATTTGAGATGAGTATGATGGGTGAGCTGACATTCTTTCTTGGTTTGCAAGTGAAACAACTGGAAACTGGTACTTTTATCATTCAGACAAAATACACGAAAGAATTGCTTAAGAAATTTGGCACGGAGTCATGTTCAACTGCGAATACTCCCATGAGCTCATCGATTAAATTAGATAAAGATAAAGGAGGAATATTAGTTGAGACAACATCCTACAGAGGCATAATAGGTTCTTTATTATACTTAACTGCTAGTCGTCCTGATATTGTATTTGTTGTTCGCATGTGTGCTAGATTTCAGGCAGATCCTAAGCAATCGCATTTTTCAGTTGCCAAATGCATATTGAAATATCTTAAAGGCACATAAAATGTGGGCATATGGTATGCTAAAAACTTTCTTTCAATTTAGTTGGCTATTCAGATGCAAATTATGCAGGATGTAAGCTTGATCGTAAAAGCACCAGTGGATCATGTCAGTTTTTAGGAGACAGACTTATTCCATGGTTTTGCAAAAAGCTAACATCCATAACAATTTCCACATCTGAATTAGAATATCTAGCTACTGCACTGCGCTCAACTGCTCTGGATTCAACAACAACTGATAGATTAAGGACTCATTGCAGAAGAATCACCAAACTTCTGTGACAATACAAGCACGATTGTGATCACATATAATCTTGTTCTTTATTCCATGACCAAACACATTGATGTCAAATATCATTTCATTAGAAACCATTCTCTAAAGAAGGCAATCAGGCTGGAGTAAATATCAACTGAACAACAAGCAGCTGACATCTTCACCAAGCCATTACCTGAGACTAAGTTTTCTTACTTTCGTAATATTCTTTGTTTAATTGATTTGTCTTGATTTTAGCTGCATTATTTTATGTCAGCTAGTGGAGTCAGTAAATGGCTATGGTGTTGTTACTAATTGTTTTTAGTTAGTATCAGTTAGATTGCAGTAAATAAAGCAATAAAGAATATAAAAACATTGACTGAAATAAAATTTTTATTGATTGTAACGACTAGCTATTACATTGTTTATTTCCCTTCCTATTGCATTTAGCTAGGAGGTCATCCATGCGGATAACCTGCTAGTGGCAGTCCTCATGAACTCATCTGAAAAAGTAATCTCTTTCATAGTACTCTGCTTCTTGAGAAGCTTGAGATGATAGACACCTTCATATGTGAAAATTTCTGAAGCATGAGCAACGCCGAGACGCCACATGTACTTAGTTTCAGTTGCTACTCTCTCTCTAGTGACAACCAGTTTTTCCTCTCTGGAGGCCTGCAGCTCCTGGATTTTTGTCTAGGTTTACAATGTCTTTTCAAGGACAAGGTCTTCGATCTTCAGCTTTTGAGAAATTTCAATAGATCGCTTAAACTCCTCAGCCAAATATGGTTTTTGTGAACTACCTGCTACGTCCGTTTGTTGTTGCTTTAATTTATACTATTTGCTGAAATAATAACTGATATTGTGACTAATCATTTCATTCTTATTTATAGATAAGCTTCGAGTCATCTGAAGAGACGTGTTTGTTATCTCCGATGATTCATCTTCCAAGGATAATAGTTCTCTTACATTTATCAAAATATGTAAGGCAAAATCGTTGATTTGGCGTAATTTTATTTGCGTTATTTTATGTCAGTTGTTACTAGTTATTATTCAGTTAGTCAACTGTTATCAGTTATTGTGCAGAAAGAAAATAGCAATGAATCAAAATAGAAATTTTATTGATAATATCTCTCTATTATTACACGATTCAGTTCTCTTTCTATTGCATTTAGCCAATCAGATAACCATAGGGACATCTCCTCGGAAAATTTTTCTAAAATCTTCTATGAAGGAAATCTTGTCCAAAATCATATGCTCTTTGCTGAGCATCAGATAGTAGAGACCTTCATCAGTTACAGGGTCTGAAGTGTGAATGACGTCCAGACGGCACTTATATTTGATTTCAGTTGCCTTCTGATCATCAGTGGCAACTAATCACTACAAGAAAAAAAACGAAAGACTATGGTTTTTAACCGTTGTCGTAGGTCAAAAAAACAGTTATTAAAGCCACTGTTGTTAAATGGTGCGCTCAAAGACAACGGTTAAAAACCGTTGTCGTAGACATCAAAGACGACGATGAAAAACTGTTGTCGTAGGTCTTGTAAAACCGTTGTTAAAGGCACTGTGGTTAAAAGGGTGCGCTCAAAGACGACAGTGAAAAACCGTTGTCGTAGCATTGAAAAACCGTTGTAAAAAAAACTTTTGCGACGGTTTTTCTAAACAATGCGACGGTTTTGTGTCCGTCGCTGATTAGCTATGGTTTGTTTTATGATCACCATCGCTAATGAGCGACGGTTCTAGCGATGTTTTTATGCTTTTCGTCGCTATTTTTTTCGTAAAATAAAAAAAATTTACGGTTATAATTTGATAGACCTAACAAAATAAACTAACAATCTTACTAAATTAATATATTTATAATATTTTAACTTAAAATTTAAGTTTAAGGAAAATCGAAGACAAAACGTGGAAGAAAAAAAAATTGAGAAGTGAAACTAAGAAAATGAGTTAGGGTGTGAAGAAAATGACTAAGGACGCGGATATTTATAGACACTTACGCGACAGTATTTGTCTATACCGTCGCACTTAGCGACGGGTTTTGAATAAACCGTCGCTATATAAGATCGGCAACGGTATGCTCAAAACCGTCACTAAATTTAGCGACAAATAGGCGGGAATTCTCTGTCACTAAATTAAATCGGCGACGGTGAGCTTAAAACCGTCGCTAAATATAGCGACGAAAAGGCTGGAACCGTCGCTAAAGTTAGCGACGAGTTTTTAAAACTGTCGCTAAATTTAAATTTAGCGACGGTATTTTATAAAACCGTCGCTAAATATTAACCGATATGTTTTAAAAAAATTAGAAACTACGACAACTTTTTTCAAAAATCGTTGTCTTTAACCAAATAAAACACTAAGAAACGACAACGTTTTAAAAAACCATTGTCGTAGTTGAAAAACCATCCGAAAGACAATGGTTTACACAAACCGTTGTCTTTGACCCTTGACAGAATCTTATATAGACAACGGTTTTTGAAAAAAACGTTGTTGTAGCCCAAAAAACCCATCCAAAAGACAACGGTTTCTCAAAACCATTGTTGTAGTTTAAAAAAAACCGTTCATAGACAACGGTTGTTAAAACCGTTGTTGTAGCAAAAAAAAGGCTCTTAGACAACAAGTTTTAAAAACCGTTGTTATAACCAAAAAAAAAAACGCTCATAGACAACGGTTTTAGACACATCAAACCGTTGTCGTAGACACATAAAAGACAACGATTTTTTAAAAACCTTTGTCTATTAGCGGGGTTTTTTAGGGTACGACAACGGTTTTTGTTAAAACCGTTGTTAAAAGAAAAAAGACAACGGTTTTAAAAAAAACCGTTGTCGTATGAATGTTGTTGATTGAAGCTTTTCTTGTAGTGAATATATCTCTCTTGATAGTCTGCAAATCATGAATCTTCGTCCAGGTAGACATTACATTATCAAAGACAAAGTCTTCGATATCATTCTTCCTTAGTTTCCTTGAATGAAAGCCTTTATGCAGGATTGGGCTTCTTGGAACTGTTTACTTTGTCCATTTGCACTTGATTAATATTATCTTCTAAAATATTTTGTATCTAATAAGTTTGATCTTATTTATAGACAGACTCTAACTGAAGAAACAGAAGAAGATGAAGAAACATCAGTCAAAGAGATGCAATTAACTCATCGAGGATGAGATTCTCTTACTTTTTACTTATACGCATTTATTTAAGGGAAACGTCATTTTAAATTGGTTAACTAATAAGACAATCGTCAGTTGGTCTTCAACTGAACTGATTCCGTTCTCAACTAATCACTCAGTTATTGGCATAACTGATCTCATCATATAAGTTGACTGATTAATAGATAAGAATTCCATATTAAATGATGGGACTGTTAAAATTATCCATTTAATTGATTGAATAGTAATTAATCATGTGGCCCTATGTAGTCCAAGCGATTTTAAGTCACAATTACACATGACGTACACATGTTTTTAACTCAATTCATTTTGGACTGGCATGTGTCAAAAAATTTGAACAGTCACCAACATAAGAAATGAACCCGCTTCACTTCAGTTCTTTACAAGTATTTCAACTTTCAAGAGCATATCAAACACAGAGCTTTTTTCTTCTTACGCAGATCTTCAAAGAACTTTCAGAAATGGCAATCCAAATTCCCGCTTAAATTCTAAATTCTATGGACATTGATTTCGACTCAATCCTTTCTGTTAAGGATGAAACCATTCAAAGCGTTTTTCTGAAACTGGAAGCTGCTGGATTAAAATAATTTCTTGGGTTCAAGACTTCTATGATAACAGCTTCATTTTTGTTGATGGAAAAATCACAACGACTGTCAGCAGCGAGTTGCTGACTATTGATGAAGAATCGTTCAGCACCAAATTCCAACTGCCTTCAGATGGTCTTTCTCACTTTTCTGAAGTAAAAGTATTTGATATTGAGGAGATGCTGACGCTTCTATCTACTAATGGAAAGAAGATAAAAGTTTCTGATCCCAAGAAGGAGCTGAAATATGAATATCAGTTATTGGCTGATATAGAGGTCAAGGGGGTTCTAGCCAAGGCAGGTTCTTTTGCTGTCCTAACCCTTGAGAAATTTCAAATCATGATTGTTGTGGTAAATGGATGTAGACTAAACTTGTCATCCATCTTGTTCAACATTCTGAAGAACATGGTTCAATCGACCAAACAGTCTAAAGGCTATGTTGTGCCAATCAGCTTTATTCTGAAGAGAAAAGGTTTGGTGGATGACTCAGCTGAGAAGTCATCCAAATACAAAGTCTTTACTGCTAAGAATGTTCAGCCACCGAAGGCAAAGCTAGACATATCTCCTGAACAGTTTTTGAAAGTGAAAGACGATATTAGGATGCATGCAGCTCCCAAATCTATCAAGAAGACAAAGGACTTGGCTAAGTGATAAAGATAAAAAATTGTATATTAATTAAATATTTTATAATATAAATTTATAGTTTTTGTTTTATTAAATGTTTAAATATTATATGTTTTATAATAAATTATATAAAATATAAGTTGTTGTGTAATTATAAATTTTTTCTATTTTTGCAGGTTCGATAAAACAAGAATAACATTGACGTTGCAAATGAGATTAAGATGATTTTTGGACCTGTAGAAAGTTGATGTTAATATCTACAATATTGGTGGAAAGCATGAGATAAAAACCATCTCACGAGTGGGATCAAATTAAGCAACAAATAAAGTGACCAAAAAAGTGACAGTTTTACCATGCTCTACAATTTTGACCATATCTCTCAAATTATTTGGTCAAATGGTTAAAAAAATACCACAATTCAAACAGCTCAATTATCTACATGTTTTGTTTTATGTGGAAAAGAAAATTCGGGTGCGAGGATTTTCAAAAGTTATGTGTATTAAAATATAATTTCTTGGAACACTAATGAAGACTTATGTATAAAAATTAATATTTTATTTGTGGTTGTGCCCAAATTTGACTATAAATATGGATGCATTGTAATGAATTGAGATATCTCTCATTTTATGAACAAACTTTTGAGTTCATAATATTTCTCTCATTGTTTTTCTTTTATTTCTTCATTTAAATATAATTAGCATGTTAATTTCATATTCAAAGTTTTACACTTTGAATAATGAGTAGCTAACTTCTCAAAGTTGAGATGAAAAGGTGAAACTCTTGGCATGATATAAGGTTATTAAAAGTTAAGAATCTATGTTTTATATTATTTAATCATTATTTATTGTTTATGTTATATTTATTTCTTTAAGCATTATTATACCCTACTTACAACTGAGAGTTTTGATTTATTGTTGCTATAAGTTACACTAAATTCTTGGAACAATTTAAATGTTAGTTTGGTATTACCAACCATTTAAAGTGGTTGCCTTGATTTCTTATATATGAATATATCATAATATTAATTTCTTGTTACTATTTAAATGTTAGTTTGGTTTTACCAAACATTTAAAGTGCGAACCTTGATTTAGTGCTTACAAATATATATATATATATATATATATATATATATATATATATATATATATATATCACAGTAAATACTTGACAACATTTATAATTTTTGGTATATATACTTATAAGTTAATAATATATAACATAATGTAAATATGATTATTTATTATATTGGAACAATTTTATTAAGTGGATTTCAATAATGTTTATTAATTTTAACTTTATTAAAATACCAAGAGTGGATCTTTTAATCTCAACTACTTAAATTAAAATTTGAAAAATTAAAAATTACCAATTAAAGATTCAAACAATTAAACGAAAAATAAAAAAAAACAAAAAGACATTGTAATGGACTTGTAATTACCTTAACTTCCCTGTGGATAAGATATCCAAACTCACCGAATTATACTACTTCTGGACAACCTGCTCTTGGGTAGTGCAAAAATCAAAGTCGCATCAAGTTTTTGGCGTCATTGCTGAGGAAATAAAATTTAGTTTCAAGTTTATTTATATATTTTATAGTTTATTTTTCTTTATTTGAATTTTTATTGATTTTGTGTGTTTTTATTCTTTTTCTTTTGCATTTGCATAAGCATTTGTGAAACAACCCCCACTCATGACATTGAAATTTAAAAAGAAAAACATACGCGGAAGCATTTAAAATTACACGGGAAAGAACAATAAACCATTTACATCAAAAGCATTTTCAAAAATTATTTAACATAAACATTAACTTTTGTAGTATCCCAAAATAAATCCACAAACTAACATAAGTTTTACTCCATAATTCATTTTACAAAATATGACAATATTTAAACTTCTCATGTTCACCCAAAATAGAATAAAAGTGACATGATCAAAAGTCTTTCCCATTGGCTTTTATATGACTTCTTCCCCTTGGACGATCCGCTTCAATTCTTTTTGTCACCTGCATCACATGATATTAACTGAAATGAGATAAAACTCAGTAAGAAGAAAGCTATACGTAACAAGTACATATACATGTGGTTGGTTTGAAATATAGATATAGCAACGACAATAAACAATGAAACAATGGCAATGGACGATAAATCAATAGCAATGAACAATGAATAATACCATATTCAATGAACAATAGGTAGCAAAGCAATATAGATGGCATTTCATGGCATGAATTAAAGGAAAGGAAATTATAGTTCTGTGACCTGTGACCTGTGGATAGTATCTCTTTGATATATAAATATATCAAAACTGTGAGAGATACTCATAATCATGTGATTGGCCAATGACATGCATGAATTACTATCATTCCTTGGCTTTAGTCATAGGAAACTTCATTGGGACATTTTAGCAAACACTTGGTAAGCAACAATAGAGTACTAGCTCCTTATCAAATAATTCAATGATATTCTTGGCTCAATGAACAAATAACAATACATACATCAATAATCTAACAATGGAAGGAGCTAGACATCAATAAACATGGCTTAGATACATATATATTATGTGAGCATTAGAAGGAAAAGCTTCTACTTACAACCAATCCAACAATATGGTGGCCATGATAAACTTGAATGATTCCTACAAACATCAACACAATGATAACAAACAATCATCAACATTACTCTAAGAAATTCATCAATTCAACTTAACCCTTCAATCATCCAAACACTACTTAACACCAAAATAATAGAACCCTTACCTGGTAACTTGAAGGAATAGGTAGAAATCACTAAGAATACAACTAAAATCCTTGCACTTGGTGTAGAGATTGAAGGAGAGGAAACTAAGAGAAAATGGCATGAATCGATTTTAAGGAAAAGGAAGAAGGTTAGAATGAAGTAGAAGCCTCTAGAACCATGTTATAAGCCTTCAATCCCTTAAAAACGTGTTTTAAAAAAACAATTTCGCATGTCTAGCGCGCGACATAATTGGCGCTTCGGCGCCTACTCTACGGCGCTGGGAGCGCCGCGGCGCTGCCTAGCAGCGCCTAGGCGCCAGGGTTACGGCCCTGGCAGCGCTGCGGCGCTGCTACCTGCACTCCACAACAGTGCTCTGCGCACAGCTCCAACAAAGATCGCTTCCGAAACGACTCTTACCTTCATAATCTTGAAATGTGGTAAACATGAAAGTTGTAGCCCTATGTGTTTTCTTCAATCTCCGCTAATTTCAGGTCATTTGGAGGTCTGAGTAAAACGTTATGCCCATTCTCCCAACATGTGTCAATACAGAAGCAACGATACACATGACACACTTCGGGCAACTTTTGGCTCGTCTTCCCTAATGATTTGAACAAAACTCAAAACATGAAAGTTATAGCCTTATATCATATCTTTCCAATGAAAGTGGCCTAACATCAATTGGATCAATATACAAAACATTATGCTAAAAACAACAACTACTGCCACATTTTTCATACCGTTTCTGCACTTCCATTTCCTATTTGGCTTAAGATCAACTTTCTATTCTACCCATCCACTTCCATAATCATCAACAACTATGAACATGATTCCAAAACAATAACCATAAACAAAGACCATATAACAATCATTCCTAAACATATTTACAACCATCACAATATCCATAACCATAACCAATAATCATTTCCACCATAAGCATTAAAATATTTAAAACCATATCTTATCACCATAAATCATAAATAAAACTGTAAACTATAACATGACAAAAAGGTCGGGATATTACAATCTCCCCTCCTTATAAAAATTTCGTCCCCGAAATTTACTTACCGTCGAATAAAGTTGGATAACGATGTTTCATCTCCTCTTCCGGTTCTCATGTTGCCTCTTCAATAACATGATTCCTCCAAAGAACTTTGACAAGGCCAATTTCTTTATTTCTCAACACTTTAACTTTGCGATCAAGAATTTTAACCGGCATTTCCTCGTAGCTTAAATTAGGCAAAAGGTCTAATGATTCATGTCGAAGAACATGCAATGGATTGGGAAGGTATTTACGTAGCATAGAAACATGAAATACGTTGTGAACTCGATCCATGTCCAGTGGCAATGCAAGACGATAAACTCGGTCTCCAATCTTATCAAGAATTTGGAATAGTCCAATGTATCGAGGACTTAACTTACCTTTCTTGCCAAATCGCATAACTCCCTTGAGAGGAGCTATTTTGATAAATACATGATCACCAACCTCGAATGCTAAAGGTCGTCGCCGAATATCGGCATAACTCTTCTGTCGAGACTGAGCGGTCCTCATTCTTTTTTGGATCAATGCCACAACATCTGCTATCTGTTGAACCAACTCCGGGCCCAACATCTTTCTTTCACCTACTTCTTCCCAATACAAAGGAGATCGGCACTTTCTTCCTTATAAAGCTTCATAAGGTGCCATGCATATAGAAGACTGGTAGCTGTTATTATACGTGAACTCCACCAAAGGCAACATGGAATCCCAACTTCCCGGGAAATCAATCGTACAAGCCTTTAGCATATCTTCAAGAATTTGTATAACCATTTCTGATTGACCGTCGCTTTGAGGATGGTAGGCGGTACTAAAAGCCAATTTCGTTCCCAAGGCTTTATGCAAACTCTTCCAAAATTCTGATGTAAACCTTGGATCACGATCTGAAACTATCGATACCGGTATCCCATGAAGCCTCACAATCTCTTGAATATAAGCCTCGGCATATTGATTCATAGAATACGTCGTCTTGACACAAAGAAAATGAGATGACTTGGTCAATCGATCCACGATCACCCAAATAGAATTGAAGCCTTTCTGCGTCCTTGGTAACCCAACAACAAAATCGATAGTTATGTGCTCCCACTTCCATTGCGGTATAGGCAAGGATTGCAACAATCCTGCTGGTTATTAACCTGCTGACAGATTAGACATTCAGAAACAAATAACATGATATCTTTCTTCATACCTGGACACCAGTAAAGACGTCGAAGGTCTTGATACATCTTGGTACTACCAGGATGTACACAATATGGCGCTGTATGAGCTTCAAGAAGTACATCTTTTCGAATGTCATCACCTATAGGAACACATATTCTACCTCGAAAGGTCAATAAACTATCACAATTCAACCCAAACTCTGAAACTCCTGTCAGATCACTTTTTCTCTTCAATTCTAATAACTTAGTGTCCAGCTGTTGTTCCTTCAAAATTCGATCAAATAAGGTTGAGTGGAGAAACAGTGCAGATAATCGAGCAACTGTACCTGAAGATACCAAATTGATCTCATTTCTTTGCAAATCAAAAAACAAAGGTTTAGAAATCTTGGAACCCAATAATGAACTTGATTTGCGACTTAAAGCATCCGCAACCACATTAGCTTTACCAGGATGATAGCTAATGGTGCAATCATAATCTTTTACCAGTTCTAACCATCTCCGTTGCTGCATATTCAATTCCTTCTGCGAAAATAAATAATCGTATTATCGTAAATCTAATATGATTATCGATAATTAATGAATTTGAAATGTGATTATACAATTGATGTATATTATGATAAACATATTGAGAAAATGAGTATTGAATGTGAATCGAAGTTGTAAGAGTTCGATTGGAGAAGCCGGACGCCAAAATAGTTCAAACATAAATATTTGGTACAGAACATGTGGCGCCCGGGCGGTTAAAAATGACCGCCCGAGCGCCAGTGTGGCACAAAAAGTGTTCTTGGACAGAACATGCTGCGCCCGAGCGGTATTTTTTGACCGCTCGAGCGCAGTACATATTTGACTCGGGGGCAGAACCTCTCGTGCTCGGGCGCGAGAATTCTACCGCCCGAGCGCGAGAGGCGGTGGGATAAGCTTAAATTCTTCTTTTCTTTCCTCCGCCAGTTAAGTTTTAACGATTTCGAGAATAAACGAGAGATTTCGATTTTCTTTCGCCCGAATTGACTTCGAAACGCTGTCTAAACACAAAAAAATTATATATTTGTGATCGTCGCGTCGAGGGCTTCTGACGGAGGTAATTTTCTTCTAGTTCCAGCAGCTTGAAATATCAAAGTGCTGGAATAGCATGTATTTAAAGTTGAATTTCTGATATGTAGTAGAATAACCGACAAGAAACTTATATTCGAAGTCGGAGTTAAATTTTGATATGATTATGATTTGATATGAATTTTTGAAGTTTCAAATGAAATTTGAAACTCATATTAATGATTTTGGAGTATGTTATTGATTTGAATGAATATGTTATTGATGTAGATAAAGTGTAATATCAATATCTTTCGGCTACAACAACTGGAAACGAAGAATAGAGGTATGTTGCGACCGGGTAACATACGACAGGTATCTGTATTATATGATATATGATTGGATTGGAATATGTGTCTATATGCCTATTTGTTGATTTGATGTGGCATACATGACATTATGATTTGAATATTGATGTATAAAATAAATGTTTTGTTAACACACATCATTTTATGCATACATCGATACATGACAGGCACATTGAGCTATGATCCTTCGATACCTTGATATGATTGGATTGGATTCCGGGGTTTGTGAACACAATCGCTATGCCGGTATTATATGACCCGTAAAGCATAGACAATTGTGGCCCATATGATTGGATATGAGATGTGGGATTTGATGGCGCTTTGCCGACGCTATCATACGTGTATTCCCATATCGGCCGGTGTGCCAGCTCGAGCATTGATTTGATTTGATATCGATTCGATTGATTCTGACATGTGCTCACTGGATGGGCATTTGACCTGATACCTCTACGACATACATGCATTGCATACTATATATCATTGTTTAGATATATGTTGTATATATGATTGGTTGTTCCATACGGAGCTTTGCTCACCCCAAGGGGGGCTGTTGTTGTCTTTGTGTGTTGACAAGGACAGGTACTCCAGGATATCAGGAGACTGGAGAGGGTACTTCTGGAGGGAGCCACAGCTTGGGCTGAGGTTTTATGTTTATGTCTTGTTCCCAGTATATATGTATATGTATCTATATACCGGGGCATGTCCCGAGGATATGAGATGTTTGTATGTGATTGGTTGTGATTACGTGTGGGCATGATTATGACGTGAGATGAGATACTATTTTTAGTATTAACATAAAATGACTTGGGCTCATTGTAAAGAAAATTTAAACTCGTTTTCCGCTATGATTAATTAACCCTAATCAGATTGCATTGTAATAACGATTAGGAGCTAAGGGCCCCACACTAAATGGTATCAGAGCATAGCTGGGAATGCTCTATTGAGTCTTGTGTACACTTGAATAGGCACAAATGAATTGTGCGTATGTGTTTGACTTATTTGTATTACTTGCTCTTATGTGATTTGATTTGAGTAAGTATTTGATGAGATTGATGATATGAGGTGATGAGATTATGAAATTGATATTGAATTGTGATATTCATCTTTTGATTTGTAGATGGATCACACAAATGAAACCGCGAGTAGCAGTACTGAGAGGATTGTTGGGCAATTTGAAGGGTTGTCCATGGATGTTGTGATGGCTCGATTCCAGGATCTGAAACCACCGAGGTTCTTTGGCACTAAGAGTGCTGAAAGAGCCGAGGCATGGCTAAAGGATATCGAGCACTTGTTTAATATTGTTGAGTATTCCAAGGCTCGGAGACTGAAACTTGCTTTGTATTAGCTGAAAGACCGAGCTAAATCTTGGTGGGAAACCGCTGAGATTGGATTGAAAGAGGCCGGGACTGAAGTCACATGGGATGTCTTCAAGGCCCAGTTTTTGGAGCAGTATTCCCCTCCTTCTTATTATATTGCTCAGGAGAATGAATTCATTAATCTGCAGCAGGGAACGATGACTGTTGCAGAGTATGCTTTGAAATTTTCTACGTTACTGAAGTATGCACCTCACGTAGCTGGAAATGCGAGGGCAAAATATAACAGGTTTGTAAATGGTTTACATCCTACTTTGTATACCTATGTTGTTTCTGGATTGCCTACCAGCTACGCAGAGGCAGTTGAACGAGCCAAGGCAGCCGAGGCTGGACTTAGGCGGGGAGGCCAGCAGTATACTCCTCCGGTGTCAGCTCAGCAGCCTACTTTGCGGCCGAGGGGTAAGAAGTTCAAGAAGACTGGTTCTGCTTCTTCGTCTTCTTCGAGTTCTAGTGGATCTCAGAGAGGGAGTCCTGTGATTGCTCCCTATTGTAGCCATTGTGGAGGCAAACATACTATCGAGCAGTGTCAAGGTATGTTTGGTACTTGTTATCACTGTGGGCAGGAAGGCCATTTCTCTCGAGTATGTCCGAACAGGGGTACGACTTCTGCTCAACCCCAGCCAGGATTTAGAGGTGGCCCTAGTATGATGAGACCTTGCTGTTCTTGTTCCATCTTTTCAGCTGTCAAGTGTGCCACGATATCGAGGACCGGGTGGTCAGAGTGCCCAAGTTCCTCCTCAAGTGAGAGTGTACGCCATGACCGAGGATCAGGCGAGAGAAGCTCCTGGTGGTGTGATTGCAGGTATTTGCACGCTTTGCGATTATCCTGCACGTGTTTTAATTGATACAGGAGCATCTCATTCATTTATATCTCATGCATTTGTTGCATCTCACGATATCGAGTGTATCCCGTTGTATGATACTTTGTCGATAGCCACGCCAGCAGGGAAGATTATTTTGTCTGAGAAAGTTGTGCATAAACCATCACATTTATTGTTTAAAACATTATTCAGTTTTCGCTGCTATGTTTGTGTTAAACCATTGGGTTATTTTATGAAAGTTTTTATACATTGCAAGTTTATTTATTTAAAGAGAAAATTTTTAATAATTCCGAAAAATTATGAATATGAAATACGGGCCCTCACAGCATGTGTATCTTTATGGAGCTGTGGACATTGAAAATCCTAAAAATGGTGATATTTTTAAAGTAAATGGACAAAGACTTAAACCATTTTTAGAAAATGAAATCTTTCAAGAAGATTTTATTTCCCTTTCTGATCCTTGATTTTTTTTTGTGTTGTAATTAATTTTGTTTGTTTCTATTTGAGGTTTCCTTAATCTTTTTATTTTCCCTGTTAAATGGAGGATAACGGTACTCTGTGACTCTCATATTCGGTTAAATAAGTTTTCCACAATTGCTGATAAACAAATAAAAAAATAATAATTTATTTTCTTTTCAAAATGGATGAAATTTTCTAAAAAATTTGTAAATATTTTTTCTCTGTTTCTAAAACTGTTCTAAAAAAATTTTATGCAGGTAGGTGTGAAAGATTGAGATTGCTAATGCAAAAAAGAATTCCAGAAATATTCGTCTTGTAATATAAGATAAGGTCCGATTAGGAGGAGAAGTTCCACAATCATTGCTCATTCGGTATTTTCCTGGATTAGGAAAAAGCCCTTGTACAAAAAAACGAAAGGACAAAAGGTTAGGAGTTTGTCATAAGTGTGCTATATAGACTTGTGACAAACGATGCATATTTTTGAGATGTGTTTCCAACAACAGAGAAGATAAAATTAGTTTCATTAAGAATGGGCTGAGTAAGGAGTCTTTAGATAATATATTATTGACTCTTGAGACTTATTCTAGTGGACACATGCATATTGAATTTCTCCGTTTATGGAAACAATTCCAAGATGAGTGTCATAGTCTTGGGAATCCGACTAAAAAAGATCATGTTTTCCAATTTATAAGAAAATAGGATGGGAATCATATGCTCGACTCATACAAGGCGTTGACTCCGTTTCTGGACGTAAAACCAGAGGAAAATAGTGAGCCACAATCACACTACAGTTTATATGCATGTGTGTAATTATTTTTTTTATTATTTATTTTGCTTACAGTTGTGACCCATAGTTTTGTCATGATAACATATTATCCCTATAAAATCTCTCATCTTTCTCTCTATTTTCGCAGAACAAAAAGAAAGTAAAAACATGTGTGGATACTCAGCACAAACATTGAAAAATATTTGTGTATTTTGTGGGTCGAGTCCTAGAAAAAATGAAGTGTTTGTAGAAGCAGCGAATAATCTTGGAAAGATATTGGCTGAGAGAAAAATTCACTTGGTATATGGGGGAGGTAATATTGGGTTAATGAGATCTGTTTCCAAATCTGCTCATCTTGGAGGTAGTCAGGTTTTGGGTATTATTCCTACAGGTTTAGCTGAAGGAAATATTACAGGAGTTACGATAGGGTAGGAATTAAAAGTTTCTTCTATGTATGAAAGAATCACCAAAATTATTGAAAAATCTGATGTTTTTATCGCACTACCAGGTGGTTTTCGTACATCAGAAGAAATGTTTCAACATGAAAATTGTAGAACTTTTTGATACCTTCGATTTGACAATAAATTTTAATTATTTGGATAAAAATTGAGTGAGTTATGGCGTTTTTCGTGAGACTACTCAAACTGCGTTTTTCAGAAAATTATGATATTGATGCGTCTTGAAGTTTTAATATTGGAGGCTTCGTTGGGAATCGACGGTTGATCGTTGCTGCGTATAGGTATTCCTAGTATGATGTTGGGTTGGTATTTGGACTACCGGTTAGTGTCGATAAGCACTTGAATTCACTAGAAGTCGTAGGAAACGATTTGGTGTCAATTGACATATTGTTTTGAATTGTATGTGTCGTAGAGTGGACGTCGTTGCTTTGGGGTGTTTGTACGAGGTTGGTTCAATGTTAGGGTATACTAGAATGGGTTTCGGGGTGTCGGTTCATGGTCCGTACAATCGAGTCTAGAATGATAAGCATCGCATGCATTAAATTTTCGTGAGTCTAGAATGGGTTTTTGGGAAAAAATTATTGAATGCTTTGTGGTCCGGTGGCTTGGTTTAGTGCAATGGTTAACAAGGTCGAGTCACGGGAATTTTAGAAGTCCTAAGGAAAATGAATGAGCTTGGGTGTAAGGAAAATGAATGAGCTTGTGCAGCAGCGGCCCCAAGCGAGATCCAACGAATCCCTCAACGCCAAGTAAGTATGTTCGACGTGCATAAAAAATATATTCATGTTTTTTAGGTATGCTAAATGGCTTATGACCAATTTATGTATGGGATTTGAAAGCATTAAATCATGAACGGAGACCAACCCACCCCGTTAAAGCATGAACGGGTTTAGATCAGGATTGGAAAGCGTTAAATCATGAACCGAGACCAATCCACCCGCTAAAGCATGAATGGGGATCTCATGTATGTGGCAGTTGATTTTTCCCTGTCAGCCCAGTACTGTGGTTTAGTCTGATCAGGCAATTATGTTATGGGTCATTTGCTTTGAAACATGCCTCTACGCAAAATGATGAAGTTTATGTATGTGAAAGGGGATCAGTTTTAGGTGTTCTAATGCGCAACGGAAGTTTCAAAAATTCGAACACCATCAACTATGATGTGTAGCAAATACAAAACACCAAAATATGACATTCACAGGGTGTTTAGAAATTTACCTATCAATCACAAGGATTGATTATGGCTCCAACTAAGTTGTACTTATCTCTTGATGTAGACAATCTACAAGCTTCACCTTGCTTTTGGACTCCTTCCTTCAAAATTAGGTCCACCACTAACAAGGTAGATCCGCTCTAATTTTGCACTAGAAAAATTAGAGAATTTTTTCTTTGAGAAGTGTGTGCTTTCATCAACAATTGAAGAACCGAATTTGAGGAGAATTCCCCTTGAATTTTCGTCCATGGTGAGGGGAGGAGAGAGAGAGGAGTGTTTTTCTTGGTTGTGGAAAAAGTTGAGTCAAAAAGTTGCATGTGCATGCCATGCCATTAACTCAAAAGTTGTCTCCAATCCTTCACCTTCCAAGCATGCATTTTACTTGGGCTTGTAACAATTACAAGGCCCATGGACTTTTATTTAAATGTCTCAAACATATTTGAGACCATTTAACATTTACTTGATTTAACTCAAGTCCACTAGTTTAATAGTTATTTCTAATTTGGCTCTACAAGGCCCAATGTTATTTAATTAATCCAACACTTGAACTAATTTAATTATTTGGCACTCTACTATGTCCACTAGTGTTTAATTAATTCAACACTTGAATTAATTTAATTTAGTCCATAATAATGTATATGAAAATCACAATTTTCAAATAGATTATTTGTTTGGCCAATTTTTAATTTAGGAACACTTTTTCAAATTAAAACTTACATTCTCCTTATAGAAGTCATACTTCTATTTTTATTTACACATATAAACTCCTTTATAAGCCGTTCCACACATTGAACTATTTTACTTCTCAACGGGATCTAAAAAGTTAGCACTTGTGTGACGCTCAATGGTTAATTGATACAACTAGCCGTGGGTTCATATCTCCATGTGATTCAGACTAAACATGTCATTATACGAGCATACCCCAATTGCTCCATTCTTACTTATCAACTCCTTGATAACAAGAACGTCAGAACTCAAGTCTGATAGTACACAACCAATCATGTTAAACGCCTAGCAGAATCGCTTACATTATTCCCTAGATATCAAATGATAGTGCCTGCAAGAACCATTCAATTATGGTTAGCGTATAGTACGATCCCTTCAACTCATATATCCCGACCGATTCGACAACCATTGGTATATCGAGAGTTGTCAATGAATCAATACTATGTTTCATGTCTTAGTTGCATCAATGGTGTAATCTAAGAAACCCCTTTCTTAATTACCACCATACTCTGATCAGAGATTTCAAACTACAAACACATGAGATCACATATGATATCCATACCCGAAGGTAAGCGGTGAATCCCCGACTACAACGTATCGACTCCTATATGTTTCGACAAAACACCCAACCTTGACACCTGATGACCCCTTGAGAGTCGGTAACAAGTCAAAGTGTAATGCTAGCACATAGAGTCTCAATGTTGTCTCGGGTCATAAGGACTAATGGTGTACAACCATAAACTAGGACGTTTCCACTCGATAAGTGAGAACCACTTGGAACGTCCTTTATGGAGGGTTGTTCAGTGCACTCTACCAGGAGCACCTATCTGCATGCTCGGACATCACAATGTCCCCTACCAATGAAACATGGTACTCACATCGCAGATACTAGTTTCGAACTCGAGCGGCCTATATCCTTCTTAGCGGAGGCTGAATCGACTAGGAACTGTTTAGAATATACAGTATTCCAAATATGAGTTTCATGATACTCATCATATGAGCTTCTCATATTCTTTCTACTATTTGTATATTCAAGGGCTTTATCTATGCAACTAGCATGGGTATACAGATAAAGAAATGCCAAAATAATAATTTGAAATATTATTAAAATAAAGATTGTTTATACATAGAGTTTCATTGTGAACACTCGGCCAACACTTGGCTCGACGTGCACCTACTCTAACAGTATGTTCATGTATGTACAAGTACGCAAGCACGTTTAAGAAAAGTTTTATGTTTATGGCATGTCTACGTATGTACGTATGTAAGTTCAATTTTAAGTGCAAGTTCAAGTTTCAAGTTATGTATGCTCTATTTTAAAGTTGCATGTGGTTTTATTATGTAGTACTTGTTACTCCCAGTTTATACGTGTTGATTTTTTAGACTCACTAGACTTTATCGATGCAGGTGAGGATGATTTCGAGGAGATGATGGGTGGGGAACAAGGAGCAGGCTTGGACTGAGCAGGTGGCTAGACCCGAGGACCGCCCAAGTTTTAAGCTTTATGAAATGTTTAAAAATACTCTGATTTCTTGTTATCCGTTACTGATATTTTTAGCAATTATTTTGGTAAACTTTACTTTGAGATCTTTTGTTTCATTGGTTGAGGGATGTACGGTTTACATTATCAGCAGTTTAAGGGTTCACTTTTTATTTAAGAAAATTTTTAAATTTTTCGCAAATTTCAAGTAGTAAAAAGTACGGTACGTTATAGTTGGTATCAGAGCGGTGTTCTTGTAAAGGGTTATGCCTACTGCCAGTCACAAGAAGTTCACGAAGTCACACCTCAAGTCTGTCAGCATTAAATCATGATTTCAGAATGTCCATGTTTTAAGCTCAAATTACGTGCATCTGATGTCATTGATATCACGTTCATGCATGTTGGGTTTACCTGTTGGGTAAATTGTTGGAACAGTATGCCTCCTAGACGTGTGATTGACCGTGAAGCAAGGGAAGAGTGCCAAGAGCCTCGAGATGAGGAGAAGGCCAATCCCACACCTCCACCACCAGATACGCAGGCACAGATGCTTGTAGGTATGACTCAGTTCTTCACACATTTTGCGGGGAACCAGGCAGCAGTGAATACAGGGGCGAGGCCCGGACCGGAAGCAGTGTATGAGAGGTTCAGGAGGATGAACCCAAAGGAGTTCTCGGGGACCACTCACCCAATGTTAGCTGAGGGATGGATTAAATCCATCGAGGTGATTTTTGCCTTTATGGAGTTGCAAGATGCAGATAGGGTCAGGTGTGCCACATTTCTACTGACGAAGGATGCCAGACTGTGGTGGGAGAGCGCGTCAGTGGCAGCGAACTTGCAGACCCTCTCTTGGGATGGCTTTAAAGAGGTATTCTACTCCAAGTACTTCCCTTAAGAAGTACGATCCAGATTGACCAGAGAATTTGTGACCCTACGACAGGGAGACAGTAGTGTTGCAGAGTTTGTCAGGAAGTTTGAGAGCGGGTATCACTTTGTGCCCCTGATAGCTAATGATGCCTAGGGGAAGCTGAGGCATTTCATGGATGGATTGCGGCCGATCTTGCGCCGTGATGTCGGGTTGCTGGACCGACTACCTATGCCGTGGCAGTATCTAGAGCCTTGCAGCAGAGCAGGATCAGAGAGATATCGAGATTGATAGGCAGGGCAAGAAGCCCTATCAGGCTCCACAACAGCCACAGCAGCAGCATCAGCGACCCCATCCTAAGAGGCCTTACCAGGGGCCGCCAGAGAAGAAGCCATATCACTGACCGCCAAAGGGCAATGGTCCAATTCAGCAGCACGTGGCGCCTCAGAAGCCCAGTAATTTCCCAGTGTGTCCTAAACGCAACCGCTAGCATTCGGGACAATGTTTGAATTGGTCGGGCAAGTGTTTCAAATGTGGAGCCAGTGACCACATGTTGAAAGAGTTCCCACAGTGGAGGCAAGCAACTCAGGGAAGAGTGTTCGCCATGCATGCACAGGAGGCGAACCCAGACATGACATTACTGACCAGAAAACTTATCTACCTAAGCTCAGTAATATTTTGCCTTGCGTGTTGAAATTTTATTTGGGATTATTAGTGTGCTAGTAATATTTTTGAGTGACTTGGGATATTAATTTCTACTATGCTTGAGGTTAATGTTAAAATTTTTGGGGATATAAGTTTTGTGTTGTGCTAACGTCTCTCAGGAAATATTTTCATTAAGAGAATAGCTACTCAGGCCCTGATAGATTCCGGGGCCACCCATTCATTTATCTCGGAGATGTTCGCTAGTCACTTGGATATCAAGACCATTGGACATGATGTGAATTATTCAGTAAAAGTCCCATCAGGGGAATAGCCGTCAGCTACTAACATGGTCAGAGACATTGATCTGGAATTGCACGAACACCTAGTGTATGCCGACTTGATCATCTTGCTGATGCCGGAAATTCGACATTATTTTGGGAATGGACTGGCTGACAAAGAATAGAGTCCTTATCGACTTCCAGAAAAGGTCAGTGTTAGTAAGACCTTTGGGTATTGAGCAGTTTGTCTTCGAGCCAGCTAGACGGAGGAGTTTTCCTCGCATGATCTCATGCATGCAGGCGCGGAGACTCATTCACAAAGGGTGTCAGGCGTTCTTGGCCAGTGTTATTTCCGCACGTGACGTACCCGCTCTGTCTTTATCAGATGTGCTAGTAGTCAGAGACTTCCCAGACGTATTTCCTGATGACGTCACAGGTCTCCCACCAGAGAGAGATGTGGAGTTTGCGATTGATCTCATGCCAGGCACCGTGCAAATCTCTAAGGCACCGCATCTATTGGCTCCAGCTGAGATGTTAGAGCTCAAGCAACAGATACAGGAGCTTCTGGACAAGGAATTCATTCGCCCTAGTTTCTCACCGTGGGGCGCACCAGTGATCTTTGTGAAAAAGAAAGTGTAACACCTCGACCGATTTTAATAAAATAGCAGCGGAATTTAAAATTTTCTTAAAAGAAAGAAGGATTTAAAATACATTTCAATATATAATCAAAAGTATATACATGATCAATAAAATGATACAACAAAATTGTTAGAAACTGAATTCCGGTGTTTGACAAAAAGATAAACCAATTGAACTACGCAACTGAATTTAGCTAACTAATTGACGCAACTGAATTATAACTGAACAGCTAGCTGCTCTTTCAGTTGAACAACTCTTTAGTCATTCTCGTCAACTGATATCTCAGTTGTACACATCATTAGTTGAAAGCAACAACCGACAAATAGTGCAACTACCTGCAACTTATAGTGGAACGCCGCATTTCAGAAAAAGCAGTGTACGACTGGCAGAGTTTATCGACGTGGCAATCAACGGTTAGAATATTCAAATATCCTTTAATGTTACCGTTGAGAGAGACTCCTATAAATAATCGAAGATAGCAGCCGAAGAAATAACGACTGATTTCAGCTATTACATTCTGCTTGCTATTACGCTGGAAAAATATCTACTCACATTCAGAAGTTAAAAGCTCACGTTTACTAGTTATATCAGTAGCATTTAAGGCTACATTCTCGAGCTAAAATAGCACTGTGTAATCTTTGATAAGTTTTTGTAAGTTGTGCTAAGATCAGTTACCATCTGTAAAAGTGTTATATACTAAGAGTTTCAGTTGTGGCAAAGTGATAAGTCCAAACTGAAGTGGGTTGTCAGTGCAGTATCTTGTATTTGATCAAAGTATTTTAGTGGATGTCCTATCTTCGTCATAGAACGGGTGACGTAGGAGTTATTCAAGTCTCCGAACATCCAGAAACAAAATGTATTATCTTTACTTCAGTCATTATTTTATTTGTTAGATACTCTATCTTTCAGTCAGTTTATTTTCCGCAACGGTTTCATTCAGTTTAACTATTGTCATTGACCGAGTGATACCTAGTATCAGTTTGTAACAAAAGTGAACTCAAATTTTCGAAGAATATTTAAATGTGAGGAGTGTTTATTCAACCCCCTCTTCTAAACACTCTTTATTCGTTTAACCAATCCTTTCAAGTGGTATCAGAGCGGTTGTATCTCGTCTCAGAATATCTATTCTCAAATTTCTCATTATGTCTTCATTCAATAAGATTCCTATGTTCTCTAGAGAAGTCAGGATACAGGCTCACCTAGCTGCACAAGATGATGATATGTGGTACGTTATAACTGATGGACCCATGAAGATTTTGAAAGCCAACACAGCTGTTGTCATTACTGATGAGGCACCTCATCGTATAGAAAAGCCCAGAGAAGAATGGACCACAGAGGATAAAAGAAAAGCCAACTTGGATAATGTGGCCAAGGACATACTATATAAGACGTTGGACAAAGTAACTTTCAGCAAAATAAAAATGTGCAAGACAGCCAAAGAGATTTGGGAGAAGCTGATCCTGCTTTGCGAAGGGAACGAACAAACCAAAGAAAACAAACTTTCTGTTGTTGTTCAGAAGTTTGACAATATCAAAATTAGAGTTGGTGAAATGATGCATGATTATGATTAAAGAACCAACTGCATCATCAATGAATTAAATGCACATGGAAAAGTGTACACAAACAAAGAAGTTGCATTGAAGATAATCAGAGGTCTTCCCAAGGAGTGGGATGTGAAGACCATGGCAATGAGGGAATCCAAGGATCTGAACAAAGTTGAACTTCATGATCTATTTGCTGATTTGAAAGCCTACGAGTTTGAGTTGCAAACTCGAGAAGGAGAATCTTCTACTCCAGTAGCCACGACTGCCTTAGCTGCTGTTAGAACAGAACCAATTGGTTCAATTGAAAAAGCTGCTGATCAACTAAGCAATGATGCCATGTCATTGTTCATAAAAAAATTTGGAAGATTTATGAGAAAAAATCAAGGAAACTTTCAAAATAAATATCAAAGAAGCAATTCCAAGGAAGAATCAAACGCTTGCTACAACTGTGGCAAACCAGGTCACTTCATTGCTGACTGTACCAAACCAAAGAAAGACAGTCGAGCAAATCAAGGAAGAAGCATGAAGTGTTCTTGGCTGAAGAGAGCAAATCAAAGTGGGCAGACACTGACAGCAAGGAGTCAGAACCAGAAATTTCATGCAGTTCTAGTGACAATGAAGAGGAAGTGAAATGTCTGATGGCTGGTGACACAGAACTGGAATCCGGCAGTAAACAGGTATTTGACTTTAGCTCAACTGATTTACAAGAGAAGAACTTATCTCAACATTGCATGACATGGTCAGTGAGTATCATAAGCTTGCCTTATTATTTGAAAAGGCCAGAGCATAGCAAAATGATCCTATTGACAGTAAAACTACAACTAATGAATCAGTTGACATGTTGAGTCTGAAAAAGGAGATTGCTGAACTCAATACTGAAAGAAGCAAGGATTAGTTAAAGATTCAAAAGTTGATGCTTGAAAATTCAAAGCAAACTGAGCTTATTCAGGCTTGGAACAAATCATCTGCTGCATTGACTGATACACAGAACTCACAGAAATCAGTTATTGATAAAACTGGTTTAGGGTTCAGTAACCAAGATGAAATGTCTCTCAAAGATACTCGACAAAAACTGAATATGGATAAAGGGAATACATTCACTTTGTCAAATCAGTTATGGCACAAGAACAATCTGAGTCAAGTAAACAGATTGAACAGCCCACTGTAAGTATGAACAAGGGCAAAAGATGTGGTATTGGTTATAGACCAAAAGTTGTGACTGACTCACGAAGTCAGCCACCAAAAATTTTCAGCAAAAATTACTCAAATGGCTACTCAAATTACTATAACAGAAAGCCAGTTCAGAAGAGATACTGGCTGAACAATCAGTTGAAAAAGGGCAAATCACATGCTGTTTCTTCTGCACACCTTACACCAAGCACACACAGATCGGGAAAGACCATCTGGAATACAGCAACTAGGCGGTCAGTCAGACTGATCCAAGTCTGGATTCCTAAAGGACTAATCAACTTTGGACCCAAGTAGAAAAGGGTACCAGAATCTTATTTTTTGTGTGATTGCAGGTAACAGGTACAAGCATTGAATCTATATGGTACTTGGATAGTGGATGTTCACGCCACATGACAGGAGAATCAGACCTATTATCTCAACTAATTAAGTACACTAGACCAAACATCAGTTTTGGAGATAATTCTAAAGGTAAAACTGTGGATAAGGGTAAGCTTATCCATGGTAACTTCATCATTAATGACGTTTTACTAGTTGAGAATCTCAAGTATAATCTGATCAGCATCAGCCAATTATGCGATAATGGATTCTCAGTTCAGTTTGACAAACATTCTTGTTCAGTCAAAAACTCAACTGAAGAGATCATTCTAACTGGCAAAAGGTGTGGAAACACTTACAAAGTCAGTTGGAATGATCAACCTTATGCACCAGTTTGTTTTATTGCTTCAAATTCCTCTAAAAACTGGTTGTGGCATAAGAGATTAAACCACCTGAATTTCAAATCTATTGCATATTTGAGTAATCACGATCTTGTTACTGAATTGCCCAAAATGGATTTTACCAAAAATAAAATTTTCTCAGCATGTCAGTTTGGTAAACAAATCAAATCTTCTTTTAAGAACAAGAGTCGTAAATCTTTTTACCGATGCTTAGAGCTGTTACATATGGATCGATTTGGTCCAATACCAGTCATGATCTTAGGGGGAATGAAATACACCTTGGTGGTTGTAGATGATTTTTCAAGATTCACTTGGGTTATATTTCTCAAGTCCAAAGACCAAACTGCTGCTCAACTGATTAAGCTTTTCAAAAGATTATTAAATGAAAAATCAGTTGGAATTGACAGAATCAGATCCGATCGAGGAACTGAATTTATCAATAAAATTCTTTCAAATTATTTAGAGAATGCCGGAATTAAGCATGGGCTCTCAGCAGGCTAGAACTCATCAGCAAAATGTTGTAGCTGAAAGGAGAAATCGGACCCTCAAAGAGGCTGCTAGAACAATGCTTGCTGATTCTAGTATCTCTCAAAGGTTTTGGGCAGAGGCAAGTAAACACTGCGTGTTACACTCAAAACAGATCAATGATTAATAAGAATCATATGAAAACACATTATTAGATCTGGCATGGAAGAAAAAGTGTGGTTTCATATTTTAAAATATTCGGCTGCAGATGTTTTATACTTGTCAATGATAAAACTCATTTAAAAGCTTTTGATGCTAAATCTGCAGAAGGAATATTTCTTTGTTATTCTTCAGTGAGTAAAGCTTATAGATTTTTCAACAAAATTACTTTAAATGTTGAGGAATCTATCCACGTTGTTTTTGATGAAAGTGTACTAACTGACAAGCCAACCGATCGAGTTGAGCTAGCTGATAGATTTACAGATATAAGCTTGGATGATGATGATGAAGAAGACATCCATATTAATCAAAGCAACCTCCAAACACCTGAACCAAAAGTGCTAGAACAACCAGCTGAACCAGAAGCTGTTACTAACGACCAGTTGATAGGACAACCAAATGACATTCAGCTACCAACTGAAACTGCTCCAACTAAAACTGAAAACGTTCAGTTGCCCACAGAATCAGTTGTTTATTTAGAAGTAATAAATGCTGAATTCAGATGGAAGAAATCACATCCTCCAAAGTTGGTAATAGGTAAACCATCTGATCCAGTGAGAACAAGAAATCAGATGCTCAATTTATTCATTCATTCAGCCTTCGTATCACAACTAGAACCCAAGAAGAGTGATGAAGATCTTGCTGATCCAAACTGGATAAATGCAATGCAAGAGGAGCAAAATCAGTTTATCCATAACAATGTCTGGAACTTAGTTTTCTAGACCAATTTCAAAAACTGTTATAGGTACAAAATGGGTGTACAGGAACAAACTGAACGAAGATGGTTCAGTTGTGCGCAACAAAGCAAGGCTAGTAGCACAAGGATATAGGCAAGAAGAAAGAATTGATTACGATGAGACATATGCACCAGTTGCAAGACTGGAGGCAATCAGAATATTCCTTGCCTATGCTTCATTCAAAAACTTCAAAGTCTATCAAATGGATGTAAAGAGTGCATTTCTAAATGGCCAGTTACAGGAAGAAGTCTACGTTGAACAACCTCCAGGTTTTATCAATCATCACCTTCTTGATCATGTCTACCATTTGAACAAAGTCTTATATGGTCTTAAGCAAGCTCCAAGAGCTTGGTATGAAACTCTTTCGAAATTTCTAACTGATCACGATTTTTCTGTTGGATCAGTTGATAAGACATTGTTCAAATTCTCCAAGAATGATCATATTCTACTCGTTCAAATTTATGTTGATGACATTATTTTTGTGTCAACTAACCCCAAATTATGCGAGAAGTTTGCTAAGTTAATGCAGGAGAAATTTGAAATGAGCATGATGGGTGAACTGACATTCTTTCTTGGATTACAAGTGAAGCAACTGGAGTCAGGCACTTTCATTAGTCAAACTAAATACACGAAAGAATTACTGAAGAAGTTTGGCATGGAATCGTGCTCAGCTGCAAGTACTCCCATGAGCTCATCGGTAAAACTAGATACTGATCAAGGGGGAATATCGGTTGAGACGACAATTTACAGAGGTTTAATAGGTTGATTATTGTACCTAACTGCTAGTCGTCCTGATATTGTATTTGCTGTATGTATGTGTGCTAGATTTCAATCAAATCCTATGCAATAACACTTTGCAGCTGCCAAGCATATTTTAAATTATCTTAAAGGCACACAAAATGTTGGGTTATGGTATTCTAAAGATTCATCTTTCAATTTAGTTGGTTATTCAGATGCAGATTATGCAGCATGTAAGCTTGATCGTAAAAGTACTAGTGGATCATGTCAATTTCTACGGGACAGACTGATCTCCTGGTTCAGCAAGAAGAAAACATCCATAGCAACTTCCACAACTGAAGCAGAATATCTTGTTGTCGTAGGTTGCTGTGCTCAACTGCTCTGGATTCAGCAACAACTGAGAGATTATAGAATTGATGCTAAAGAATCGCCCATATTCTGTGATAATACAAGTACGATTGCTATGACCTACAATCCAGTTCTTCACTCCAGGACCAAGCATATAGATGTCAGGCATCACTTCATCAGAGATCATGCCCTGAAAAAGAACATCAGACTGGAATATGTCTCAACTGATCAGCAAGCATCTGATATCTTCACCAAACCACTGGCTGAGACTAAGTTTTCTCATTTTCGCAATATACTTGGATTAATTGATTTATACTAATCAGTCTTGTTGCTATGTTGGTGGTTAATTCTTTTGTCAGCTTTACTGTCTTTTACTGATCACTCAGTTAGTTCTTTATTTTTTTTATGTCAGTTAATCTTCTTTCAGTTCATTGTATTCAGTACTTGTGCTTATATTTTCTAATCAACTGATGAAATCAAGTAATGCAGGAAAATAACAAGACAAATATAAACTGATAACTTCATTTCATTCATTTGAAGAAATTGTTGTGAATTACTTTATACAATTCCTCCTGAACAAAAACCCTCCATTTGGCCATCCATTGATTTATATCTCCAGTGCAAGTCTTATGAAAGCTATCAGACTGAGATATGAGCTCCAGAATCCTCCTCTCCTTGTAAAGCATCAGCTCGTAAATATTGTCTGGTTCGAAAATATTCACAGCATGGGCAACATGCAAGCGTTCCCGATATTTCTCCAGTTTTTCCAGCAAAATGGGAGTGTTTGTCATCTCATTCTCCCAAAGAAACTGAAGTTCTTGGAGATTCTCCTAGAAGCGTAAAATTTGATGGAAAACATCATCTTCCATCTCAACCTTTCTCTTCTCCAGAGCTGCTTTCATGAAATCTTCAGCCATGTCCGGAGACTTTGAACTGCTTGCACCCGCCATTCTCTTTACTGAATTTAATTTGCTAATATATTTGCGACTAACTGAGCTACTCTTATTTATAGAACATGACAAAGAAGATGAAAGGACTATTTCATTATAACAGACGTTTACACTACCAAACATCAGGATTTCTTTTAATTAATCTCGTTTATTTTCTCGAAATTTTCTTTTATGCATTTAGTAAGGGGGAATATTGGTTTTAAGAAGTTAACTGAGAAGACAATTGTTAGTCAACTCTCGACTGAGGACTCAGTCTCACAACTTATCATTCAGTTGAGCTTTTCACTAATCTTCTCATATAAGTTAACTAATTAACCATATTATGTTCCAAATCAAGTGATGTGACTGTTCTCCAAGCATTAAATGCTACCCTTCAGCAAATGATTAGTGGAAACGTGGACACCTTTTCAACCGCTTAAATTACACACGCTTACAGCACACGTACACAAGTTGTAATTCAGAAATTCTATGGACTAACACGTTCCAGAATTTGAATAGTCACGTACATATGTACCATTCCCCGCTCCATTTCAGTTTTACTTTACGTTTATCTACAAACTCTTGAGAGCAAAAACAAATCTAATCCTTCTATTTTCTAGGAATTCATTCAGTTCCAAATGGCGGATCAAACTCCCGCTTATTTGCTGAATGCAATGGCTATCAACTTCGGATCGATTCTATCCTTCGGCGATGCTGATGTCAAGAACGTATTTCAAAAACTCGAAACTGCTGGGTTAAGGACATTCTTGGGACAATCATCACAAGAGATCTACACCAAAGAACTTCAGGAATTCTACTCTAGCGGTATGATCAATTCTGATGGAAACATCACCGCTACTATCAATGGTCAGTTGCTGACCATCTCCGAAGATTCATTTCGAGAAATCTTCTATTTACCATTTGAAGGACTGGCACACCTCTCTGATGTAAAAGCATCTGATGTTGAAGAAATGCAAAACTCACTTTCTGATGATGGACGGAAAATCAAAGTTTCCGATCCAAATAAGGAGCTAAAGCACGAGGTTCAGTTACTTGCTGATATAATCGCCAAAGGAATTTTGGCGAAAGCTGGATCTTTTGCTGCACATACATTGGAAAAATTTCAGGCCATTTCTATCATTATGGCTGAACGTAAACTCAACTGGAAGCATCTCATATTCAATATTTTCATGAATATGTTTCTATCATCCAAACAGTCCAAAGGCTTTGCCGTGCAACTGAGCTATTTGCTGAAAGTGAAGGGGTTAGTGGCAGATGATTCAGAAAAATCATCCAAATTCAAAGTCTTCAATGCGAAGAATACTATGCCACTCAAGACCAAATTAGACATCTCTCATACTCAGTTTGTAAAGATGAAGCAGGAGATTGGGACCCAACAGGCGGCCCCTAAATCAGTGAAAAAGGCCAAGACATTGGCTCAACTGAAGTCAGCAAAGGGGAAATTAGTTGTGAGAGAATCAGATTCAGAGAAAATTCCTTCCCCAAAGATCGCCAAAGAAACCAAGGACCCAGAGAATTAAGCCAACAACTACAGAGGAATCTATTCCTACTGACAAGCCAATTTCTTCAGATGTTCAGCAGCCAATTGACGCAGTTCCTCTGAAGATTATCCCACCAGAAAAATCAGCTGGTGCAAAGAAAGAAACAGTTAGGATCAAAGCTCCTCTAACTAATATTGCCCGTCCTACTGTTCTGGCACCTGCCCGATCCAAAGGCATCACTATTATAGAACGGGTGGATGCTACTCGAACTGGTCTAGAAATTCCACACATTCTCAGTTCTGATAAAGGCAAGGGCAAATTGATTGAAGAGCCTAGGCCTTCCAATGCCATTCAAACCCACATTGACCTTGTTTGGGATAGGGTTAACAATTTTGCTGCATCAAAACTTCAACTGTATGATGCTTGGACAGCTTATCGTACTCATATTTTTGCCAAGCAACTGAAAAAGAAATCCCAGCTGAACAAGTACATCAAACTGGAAGCATTTGTCCTCAAAATGGTCAAAGCGGCAAAAATTGTTCAAGCTCTGGGGCGAAAAACTAATTTGTTTGATTAGATGAGAGCGAAGAAGTTAGCACAAATTCTTGAAAAACTAAAGGCTAACTACGTTCCAACAAATCCTCCTGCCTATGCTGATCATGCGGTGATCACTTAGCTAGACACCGATCTGATTGGTTTGCTCTCTCAGATAAAGTTTTGGGAAATGGATCAAGAATTAGTCCTTCATCAAGGAGATCCTGACAATGATGAGGAGGAAGTAGATGAAGAAACTTGCTCTCAAAAGAAAGAATCACCCTCAGAACAAGCCAATATTCCAACTGAAGAACCAGTTCACGATTTGCCGCAATCATCCACTGGTGAGCATCAAATGTATACACTGAAGCCGAATCATCTTTCGCAAACATTGATGAAAGTATCCAAGCAGTAGTGCAGGAATCCAAATTGAATGAACCTATTTCTAATCCAGTTGATCAGCCCATTGATAAATTCATCCAGAGGTTCCTATCTCTTTAGAAGAACCAGTTCAGCAAGATCTATCTGCTGAACAAGCTATTCCAACTGTTGTGCCAACTGATTCTCACGATCACCCTCTAGAAACACTAGTTTTGGCTTCATCAGATTCTATTACTCTTCTAGGAAGCTATCTGCTGGTCAGAATCCACCTTCTCCACCTCCAATTCCAGAAGAATTTGCTGCAATCATGTCAGTTCAGAATGTTGCTGAAATAGTAGCAACTGATCAAAAGTTGATTTTATTTGATCAAACTACAAGAGGACCGGAAACCACTCATCATTCTCCTCCTTCATTATCAGATTTTGATCTTGTTCTCGAAGAAATTCAGAATATGCAGGACAGTATGAATCAGATGCTCTCAGCCATCTCAAAGATTCAGAATACGCAACTGTCTCACACTCTCAAATGGGAAGACTCTCAACATCTGAAAAGCTGAAAGCTATCCAAACTGCTGTTACCTCTCTCTCATTAGTAGTTGAAGAAATCCAGAAGAATAAGGGGATAGCCATGAGTCTCAGTGCAACTCAAGATTCTATTAACAAATGAGTTGATAGTGTCGAGACCCTCGTCTCCAGGAAGATAGATTTGCTGCAAGTAACAATGACCTCTGCCATTGAAAACATTTCCACCTCTGTTCGGCTTCTAGCTACTAACGTTCGGAAATTATCTGTCAAGATGGAGATGTTTGACAAAAAGGGAAAAGAGCTCAAAGAGATTCTAGAACAGTAGAAGAAATCTCTATAAGCAGCAGTCTTTCTTGTATTTGTGAAGCATATGAGTTCAGTTGCTACCACTTATTTTATCTACTATGAAGTTCAGTTATACGACTTTCTTTTACTCTGGTTTTGTCAAAACACCATAAAGGGGGAAATTGTTAGAAACTGAATTCCGGTGTTTGACAAAAAGATAAACCAACTGAACTACGCAACTGAATTTAGCTAACTGATTGACGCAACTGAATTATAACTGAATAGCTAGCTGCTCTTTCAGCTGAACAACTCTTTAGTCATTCTCGTCAACTGATATCTCAGTTGTACACGTCATTAGTTGAAAGCAACAACCGACAAATAGTACAACTACCTGCAACTTATACTTGAACGCCGCATTTCAGAAAAAGCTGTGTACGACTGGCAGAGTTTATCGACGTGGAAATCAACAGTTAGAATATTAAAATATCCTTTAATGTTACCGTTGAGAGAGAAGCCTATAAATAATCGAAGATAGAAGCCGAAGAAATAACGACTGATTTTAGCTATTACATTCTACTTGCTGTTACGCTGTAAAAATATCTACTCACATTCAGAAGTCAAAAGCTCACGTTTACTAGTTATACCAGTAGCATTCAAGGCTACATTCTCGAGCGAAAATAGCACTGTGTAATCTTTGATAAGTTTTTGTAAGTTGTGCCTAAGATCAGTTACCATCTGTAAAAGTGTTATATACTAAGAGTTTCAGTTGTGGCAAAGTGATAAGTCCAACCTGAAGTGGGTCAGTGCAGTATCTTGTATTTGATCAAAGTCTGTTAGGGGATATCCTATCTTCGTCATAGAATGGGTAACGTAGGAGTTATTCAAGTCTCCGAACATCCAGAAACAAATTGTGTTATCTTTACTTCAGTCATTATTTTCTTGGTTAGATACTCTATCTTTCAGTCAGTTTATTTTCCGCAACTGTTTCATTCAGTTTAACTGATTGTCATTGATCGACGTGATATCTAGTATCAGTTTGTAACAAAACAGAACTCAAATTGTCGAAGAATATTTAAATTTGAGGAGTGTTTATTCAACCCCACCCCCTTCTAAACACTCTTTATTCGTTTAACCGATCCTTTCTGTGGGGACCCGGACGCTAATCCTCTTCTTATTAATCATCTTTGGGATTTAATTATCAGTTCTGATAAAATAGGGTCTAAAAATTTTTCTTTTTAAAAGAAAGTGCGGAAGGTAATGGCATCTACATAATATACATATCTGTATAAAAACTACAGTTCAGTAGAAAAGTACAATACTGTACAACCTAAGTCTAAGGTTCAATTACTAAATTCAAGTAATAACCCAAGTCTGCTGCAAGTCCGGAATCACCACGCTAACTCGTCTTCTCTTATCGTCATCTCGACCCTGATCCAGCCCCACCTGTTGTCATGCACACATACAAAACAAGACAACAGCCGGATAACTCCGGTGAGAATAAATCCCAGTATAAAACATGGTAAGCATGTATATAAATAAACTAATTCATAAAACATGCCGTCATGTAGAACACAATATATTTCATAATCTATGAAATTAAGCATGCAACTCCAATCAGATAAACATGCATATAAACAATCTAAATCATAAAACATGCTAGCACAACTGGAAGCAATAACGATGGGTCCCACGATCTAGGAGCCACATCCATATAAACATGAAGTCCTAATCAAATCATGTCTAGACTTGACTCGATCTATAACTCTAGGGATCCCGGGGTGAATAAGACGTCACTGTCTGTCACCTACCCTACCAATCGAGGTGCTGTACGTCTTATTCCTAGACTTCGGCCTGATCTGTATCCGCATCTACAATAGGGGCGGTGATCTTCCCCTAAGCTGTGATATCGCCGAACATCTAGAAGTCTGGATGATCTCGCAGACTTTCCTATCTTAATGCATGAATACACAATCTGTAAACAAGCATAATCATCTTAATGCAATGCAACATGATCTGTAAACAAGGCATAATTAGATAAAACATAAACAAGAATATAGTATGTGATTTATTGGGCAACTCAAGGATGATCTCGATTGAGTTGTTTCTTCCCGAATATCACATGAATTATACCTTTGTCGTCCCCGTCCGAGGAAGACGAAGTCTTGAAGTCCAGTCTGTCCATATCCGATCTGAAATGACAAAATCAAATACACTGTATCACTGTGTAGTTCAATTCACAATCTGTTCTGATCAATACTCACTCAGTACATAATCTGATCTATCTGAACCAAACACAATCTGATCATATCAACAATATCACGATATAATCTAAATCATATCTGAATCTGATCAATCTGTTTCCAGCATATGAATATCTAACAAATACATCTTCAGAGATGCTGAAATACAAAACACAGACATACGGTATTCTTTCTTCGATCTGACTTCACATATCTACTGAATAATCTATCCAGACATACAAGAATAATCATCTCTCTATTCTTCAATCAAGAACAATACAAATCTAGTGTTTAATCTCAATCAATATCTTCTGAAAATCATAACAATTACAGAAACAGTCTGTTCTTTAATCTGACTTCAATTCTACAATGTCTACGGTAGTAGAAACACCATATCTGAATCCCATGCAATTCTAGCAACATCATATTTTCAAACACTACAAAACGTAATAAAACTTACGTCCTTGTGTAGCTCTAGTCGAGAGGAGTACGATACTGCGTTCGGATTCGAATTCTGATACACGGATTCTTCGTAAACCAAATTCTAAGCTTAAGAACTAAACTTTCTCTCCCAAGCTATCGATTTCCCCTTTGAATTCTGAATCAAACGTGTCATGCTTCTATATATATACTGCATGCACCAACTGAAACGTGGCATCATTCTCCGCATTGCACATCACACCGCGGGTGCGGTCCCTGCAGCATCGCGGGTGCGCTTCATTCTCGGCAATTCTATCTAAAATGCACAATTCATGACCGCGGGTGCGGCCCTTCCAATACCGCGGGTGCGGTCTGGCACCGCGGGTGCGGTGTACACAAGGGCGCGGGTGCGGTCTTGCACATTCTAAAATTTATAGTTTTGATCCGAGCAACATCCCTTAATCTTATCTGATCAATTCTACAAGTCTGGGGATATTTCATTAATCTTGTCTGATCAATTCTACGACAATTCTGGGGCATTACATTTCTCCCCCTCTTAGAACTGAGTTCGTCCTCAAACTCGCAACCAATCAATCCCAGTCTAATAGAGGAAATGTATAACAGAGTTTACCATCCAAACTCCTTTTAATAACATCATTCGGCAATATCTCCCTTGTATCCATTCTTGATTCTAATCAGGAATACAAAGTCAAAAAGTATCCTATCACAGTACTTCTCACAATCCTTCTGACTGAATTCATCTCACAATATTGGTTATACAACATCCGTATATACCAACCTGTAATCTATAACAAAACAATACCATCTGTAGTTGTTATCCTATCTGTTTATCCCAATCCAGGACATATTCAATCTTCATCTTCAATTACCAATCGTCATTATCTAACGTTGGTTTCTTAAATCTGTCCATTCTGAACTATCTTGATAGCTATTGTCATACAGTCAATCATATCATGACAATAATCTGTATCAACTAGTACTAACATCCAGTACCAAAGCTCTACAATTATCTGTCAATATCCGGTAATATACTCTGACTATCTGTCAATCTGTAATAAATCTGCACAAGAGAGCTTATGATATAATCTATCACAAGTACAACTCCATCAAAATCACAACCTGATATCATCTAATTTTGGCATTCTCGTCAATCTGACTATTTCTTTGACATTGATCTATGCCATCTGGTTCTGTTTGTATGTAATCTGGTACAAACTGATAGATATGGATTGAGTAATCTGTCAATCATAATCATATCATCTCATAATCTAAAGAAAATGGCGGTAATTTCATAACGAAAGCCATAGAAATGCACTCCCATTTCTATTCAGACCTATACAAAATCTGTAATAATCTTCTGATTTCTATCTCTTTGTCTTCTTCTGTTAGCAATTCAGACTTGTCAGTACAATTTCTGCCAACATTTCTGTACACATTCTGTTATAACTGATCTGATCTGTTTATATCACCACTATCTGTTCGAATAACGTACATTCACAACTATCTGAATGAAAACTGAATCCATAACTGTTCGGTTCTGACGTTATCTGTGAATTCATATTCGAACCATGCTGTATAAACAAATCAGTGAATAATCATAAATTAAAGAAGAAATACATACCTGGTATTCGGCTCTGACTATCAATATCAAAATCTGTAAACAATTCTGAAACATTCTGATATCACAAAATAATCAGTCCCATCCAACACAAAATCACAGATCTGTTAATTCTGACTGACGCTCTGTTCTGATTATTACAAACAAATTCTGAACATTCTGATCACATGTCTGACTGTTTACACAAATCTGTATCAAACACTGATTCACAATAACAGTAATATCTCATCAGGTTCAGAATAGAAAGACCCTATACAGATCTAGTGAGTTTAGGAAAACTCATAAAATAATAAAATTTCTGGCAACTGATGCTTCTAACTATCCTCATACTGCTCATATCAACTGCTATATCTTATCTGCAATTACAATATGCTCCCAACAATATAAGATATCGCAAATACTGATGTAGAACAATAACAATACTCAACAGATATATAACAACGAGAGAATAAAATAATCAGAATAAGATAATCTGCAGATAATAATTTCTGACATTTCTGGAATTTTTGATCTTTCTGTCTTAACTGTCTAAATCAATCGATCTTCAGATACTGCATATTCTGAATAATCACTGTATCAATAACTGCATACCGGATTCGTACCTGACCCATTTCTGTATACAATGATCATAGTTCTCTGAATATTTATCACAATCATCAAATATTCAATATAATCAATCAAATGCTGCAATATATCAATAAATCATAGATATACCAAGCAAAATTTTCAAAATACCTCTGAACATAAAATCTATCAATTTAGAAACAGAACGGAAAGGTCTTCAAGAGAAATACTCAGTCAACTGGATTCTTCAGCCCATGCATGAATCTGCCAATTCTTGCTGATATAAAACACATCTGACATCTTATTTAGGCAAACACCAGTCAACTATTGTATTACTAGCAACTCTGTCACTGCTAGACTCGATTTCAATAAATCTATTGAATACATAAGGATACCATCTGTTCCTTTTTGTAATAATCGAGTCATAAACAGTACAATAATTTAAGGAATTCTGGATCTAGAGTCCTTACCGGAAAATCTCCGTTTATCAGCCAGATCTGGTCTGAATCTTACCGTTTCTGGCACACATTTTACGATAATTCTGTACTTGTTTAGCATATACATGTCAGTAATGCAATCAGAATCATTTAACACAAGTACATCACAATCTAGTTCAATCTCATTCTTATCTAACTGTAGTATATCATATGTCACAGACATTTCTGATATCAACATATTCCTCAACCACCAAGGAATCAATACTACAGTAAACACAGATCCAACAGATATAGCATATCTCCATGCTACTCAATCACAGGTATTCATAAATAATGCATTAGTACATATCAATACCTATTCATATAATCATACAAGAAATAGTACCTGTTGTGAATTCTGAGTCTGTTCTTCAGTCATTACCACTACTGACCCTGCTCTTTAAAATCTTCGAGAACTCTTATGGGGACAAACCTTAGCAAAGTGTCCCGTTTGCTTACACACATTACATTTAACAAGCACTCCTTTACATTGTTCTGTGGAATGTCGCCCTTCACACGTCCTACAATACACTCCGGTATAACTCGGACTAGGACTGCTGGAACTAGAGGAATCACTTCCTAACTTCTTGAACTGTTTCTTTTGAATCTTCAATGTTTCTTTCTTCCTATCACTGCTCCTGCCAATCTCAACTCTAGAAGGCAGTTGCTGTGGATTTGATGTTGGAAGATCATATGAGACTCCCTGTTGTCCTATCAGAACCGTTTCTGCTCTTTTGGCCTTGTTCAAGGTATCAGCAAAACTACTCGATTGCTTCACATTCACCAATGTACGTATTTCTGGATTTAATCCCTGAATGAACTGACTAGATATAGCATGATCATTTCTAGCTATAAGAGGGGCAAAACGTAACAAGGTGAAGAACTGTGCCAAATACTCATCGATACTCATCTGTCCTTGTCTTAGGTTCGTGAACTCTGCACTTCTGTCCTCTCTATATGATACGGGGAAGAATCTTTTGTAGAACTCAACCTTGAAGATCTTCCATGTAATCACTGAACAACTCTGCTCTAAAGCTCCTTTGGTGAGTAACCACCATCTTCTTGCAGTCTCATGCAACTGGTTCTCAATAAGCCTAATTCTACACTCATCTGTGAAATTTAGGAATTCAAATAACATTTCTGTCTCCTCAAGCCACTTCTCACAATCTGCTGACATCTCATTTCCCTTCAGAACCGGCGGCTGAAACGACTGGAACCTCTGTACCTGTGTTTCCATCTGAATTTCTGACACGTCTATCTGAGGTTCTGACCTACCTGTCTGATCATATGAAGTACTGCCTCTTTCTGGAATTCTTTTGGGCGGTACATCTGATTACCAAACACATTAGTAATCTAGTACTACAAATCTGTACCAATCTTTCTCTGATCATGATCATCTTACTGCTGATCATGAATCTGATCTGATTCATACTTAAGAATACATAATACCAATTCCAATCACATAATCAGGTAAACATGTATCTTAAAGCAGTAACACATAGTCTCATGCCAGCACTTAATGTCAATCAACATTAAATCAATCTCATGCTAGCACACACATGCAAGGAAAGAAAATTCAATCTACCCCGCTCATTCTCTGCTATCTCAATCTAACTCAGTCTAAAGGATCTATCAGTTCTGACTATCTTAATCTAAAGGATCTCTCGCTCTGATACCACCTGTTGTGGGGACCCGGACGCTAATCCTCTTCTTATTAATCATCTTTGGGATTTAATTATCAGTTCTGATAAAATAGGGTCTAAAAATTTTTCTTTTTAAAAGAAAGTGCGGAAGGTAATGGCATCTACATAATATACATATCTGTATAAAAACTACAGTTCAGTAGAAAAGTACAATACTGTACAACCTAAGTCTAAGGTTCAATTACTAAATTCAAGTAATAACCCAAGTCTGCTACAAGTCCGGAATCACCACGCTAACTCGTCTTCTCTTATCGTCATCTCGACCCTGATCCAGCCCCACCTGTTGTCATGCACACATACAAAACAAGACAACAGCCGGATAACTCCGGTGAGAATAAATCCCAGTATAAAACATGGTAAGCATGTATATAAATAAACTAATTCATAAAACATGCCGTCATGTAGAACACAATATATTTCATAATCTATGAAATTAAGCATGCAACTCCAATCCGATAAACATGCATATAAACAATCTAAATCATAAAACATGCTAGCACAACTGGAAGCAATAACGATGGGTCCCACGATCTAGGAGCCACATCCATATAAACATGAAGTCCTAATCAAATCATGTCTAGACTTGACTCGATCTATAACTCTAGGGATCCCGGGGTGAATAAGACGTCACTGTCTGTCACCTACCCTACCAATCGAGGTGCTGTACGTCTTATTCCTACACTTCGGCCTGATCTGTATCCGCATCTACAATAGGGGCGGTGATCTTCCCCTAAGCTGTGATATCGCCGAACATCTAGAAGTCTGGATGATCTCGCAGACTTTCCTATCTTAATGCATGAATACACAATCTGTAAACAAGCATAATCATCTTAATGCAATGCAACATGATCTGTAAACAAGGCATAATTAGATAAAACATAAACAAGAATATAGTATGTGATTTATTGGGCAACTCAAGGATGATCTCGATTGAGTTGTTTCTTCCCGAATATCACATGAATTATACCTTTGTCGTCCCCGTCCGAGGAAGACGAAGTCTTGAAGTCCAGTCTGTCCATATCCGATCTGAAATGACAAAATCAAATACACTGTATCACTGTGTAGTTCAATTCACAATCTGTTCTGATCAATACTCACTCAGTACATAATCTGATCAATCTGAACCAAACACAATCTGATCATATCAACAATATCACGATATAATCTAAATCATATCTGAATCTGATCAATCTGTTTCCAGCATATGAATATCTAACAAATACATCTTCAGAGATGCTGAAATACAAAACACAGACATACGGTATTCTTTCTTCGATCTGACTTCACATATCTACTGAATAATCTATCCAGACATACAAGAATAATCATCTCTCTATTCTTCAATCAAGAACAATACAAATCTAGTGTTTAATCTCAATCAATATCTTCTGAAAATCATAACAATTACAGAAACAGTCTGTTCTTTAATCTGACTTCAATTCTACAATGTCTACGGTAGTAGAAACACCATATCTGAATCCCATGCAATTCTAGCAACATCATATTTTCAAAACACTACAAAACGTAATAAAACTTACGTCCTTGTGTAGCTCTAGTCGAGAGGAGTACGATACTGCATTCGGATTCGAATTCTGATACACGGATTCTTCGTAAACCAAATTCTAAGCTTAAGAACTAAACTTTCTCTCCCAAGCTATCGATTTCCCCTTTGAATTCTGAATCAAACGTGTCATGCTTCTATATATATACTGCATGCACCAACTGAAACGTGGCATCATTCTCCGCATTGCACATCACACCGCGGGTGCGGTCCCTGTAGCACCGCGGGTGCGCTTCATTCTCGGCAATTCTATCTAAAATGCACAATTCATGACCGCGGGTGCGGCCCTTCCAATACCGCGGGTGCGGTCTGGCACCGCGGGTGCGGTGTACACAAGGGCGCGGGTGCGGTCTTGCACATTCTAAAATTTATAGTTTTGATCCGAGCAACATCCCTTAATCTTATCTGATCAATTCTACAAGTCTGGGGATATTTCATTAATCTTGTCTGATCAATTCTACGACAATTCTGGGGCATTACATTTCTCCCCCTCTTAGAACTGAGTTCGTCCTCGAACTCGCAACCAATCAATCCCAGTCTAATAGAGGAAATGTATAACAGAGTTTACCATCCAAACTCCTTTTAATAACATCATTCGGCAATATCTCCCTTGTATCCATTCTTGATTCTAATCAGGAATACAAAGTCAAAAAGTATCCTATCACAGTACTTCTCACAATCCTTCTGACTGAATTCATCTCACAATATTGGTTATACAACATCCGTATATACCAACCTGTAATCTATAACAAAACAATACCATCTGTAGTTGTTATCCTATCTGTTTATCCCAATCCAGGACATATTCAATCTTCATCTTCAATTACCAATCGTCATTATCTAACGTTGGTTTCTTAAATCTGTCCATTCTGAACTATCTTGATAGCTATTGTCATACAGTCAATCATATCATGACAATAATCTGTATCAACTAGTACTAACATCCAGTACCAAAGCTCTACAATTATCTGTCAATATCCGGTAATATACTCTGACTATCTGTCAATCTGTAATAAATCTGCACAAGAGAGCTTATGATATAATCAATCACAAGTACAACTCCATCAAAATCACAACCTGATATCATCTAATTTTGGCATTCTCAGTCAATCTGACTATTTCTTTGACATTGATCTATGCCATCTGGTTCTGTTTGTATGTAATCTGGTACAAACTGATAGATATGGATTGAGTAATCTGTCAATCATAATCATATCATCTCATAATCTAAAGAAAATGGCGGTAATTTCATAACGAAAGCCATAGAAATGCACTCCCATTTCTATTCAGACCTATACAAAATCTGTAATAATCTTCTGATTTCTATCTCTTTGTCTTCTTCTGTTAGCAATTCAGACTTGTCAGTACAATTTCTGCCAACATTTCTGTACACATTCTGTTATAACTGATCTGATCTGTTTATATCACCACTATCTGTTCGAATAACGTACATTCACAACTATCTGAATGAAAACTGAATCCATAACTGTTCGGTTCTGACGTTATCTGTGAATTCATATTCGAACCATGCTGTATAAACAAATCAGTGAATAATCATAAATTAAAGAAGAAATACATACCTGGTATTCGGCTCTGACTATCAATATCAAAATCTGTAAACAATTCTGAAACATTCTGATATCACAAAATAATCAGTCCCATCCAACACAAAATCACAGATCTGTTAATTCTGACTGACGCTCTGTTCTGATTATTACAAACAAATTCTGAACATTCTGATCACATGTCTGACTGTTTACACAAATCTGTATCAAACACTGATTCACAATAACAGTAATATCTCATCAGGTTCAGAATAGAAAGACCCTATACAGATCTAGTGAGTTTAGGAAAACTCATAAAATAATAAAATTTCTGGCAACTGATGCTTCTAACTATCCTCATACTGCTCATATCAACTGCTATATCTTATCTGCAATTACAATATGCTCCCAACAATATAAGATATCGCAAATACTGATGTAGAACAATAACAATACTCAACAGATATATAACAACGAGAGAATAAAATAATCAGAATAAGATAATCTGCAGATAATAATTTCTGACATTTCTGGAATTTTGATCTTTCTGTCTTAACTGTCTAAATCAATCGATCTTCAGATACTGCATATTCTGAATAATCACTGTATCAATAACTGCATACCGGATTCGTACCTGACCCATTTCTGTATACAATGATCATAGTTCTCTGAATATTTATCACAATCATCAAATATTCAATATAATCAATCAAATGCTGCAATATATCAATAAATCATAGATATACCAAGCAAAATTTTCAAAATACCTCTGAACATAAAATCTATCAATTTAGAAACAGAACGGAAAGGTCTTCAAGAGAAATACTCAGTCAACTGGATTCTTCAGCCCATGCATGAATCTGCCAATTCTTGCTGATATAAAACACATCTGACATCTTATTTAGGCAAACACCAGTCAACTATTGTATTACTAGCAACTCTGTCACTGCTAGACTCGATTTCAATAAATCTATTGAATACATAAGGATACCATCTGTTCCTTTTTGTAATAATCGAGTCATAAACAGTACAATAATTTAAGGAATTCTGGATCTAGAGTCCTTACCGGAAAATCTCCGTTTATCAGCCAGATCTGGTCTGAATCTTACCGTTTCTGGCACACATTTTACGATAATTCTGTACTTGTTTAGCATATACATGTCAGTAATGCAATCAGAATCATTTAACACAAGTACATCACAATCTAGTTCAATCTCATTCTTATCTAACTGTAGTATATCATATGTCACAGACATTTCTGATATCAACATATTCCTCAACCACCAAGGAATCAATACTACAGTAAACACAGATCCAACAGATATAGCATATCTCCATGCTACTCAATCACAGGTATTCATAAATAATGCATTAGTACATATCAATACCTATTCATATAATCATACAAGAAATAGTACCTGTTGTGAATTCTGAGTCTGTTCTTCAGTCATTACCACTACTGACCCTGCTCTTTAAAATCTTCGAGAACTCTTATGGGGACAAACCTTAGCAAAGTGTCCCGTTTGCTTACACACATTACATTTAACAAGCACTCCTTTACATTGTTCTGTGGAATGTCGCCCTTCACACGTCCTACAATACACTCCGGTATAACTCGGACTAGGACTGCTGGAACTAGAGGAATCACTTCCTAACTTCTTGAACTGTTTCTTTTGAATCTTCAATGTTTCTTTCTTCCTATCACTGCTCCTGCCAATCTCAACTCTAGAAGGCAGTTGCTGTGGATTTGATGTTGGAAGATCATATGAGACTCCCTGTTGTCCTATCAGAACCGTTTCTGCTCTTTTGGCCTTGTTCAAGGTATCAGCAAAACTACTCGATTGCTTCACATTCACCAATGTACGTATTTCTGGATTTAATCCCTGAATGAACTGACTAGATATAGCATGATCATTTCTAGCTATAAGAGGGGCAAAACGTAACAAGGTGAAGAACTGTGCCAAATACTCATCGATACTCATCTGTCCTTGTCTTAGGTTCGTGAACTCTGCACTTCTGTCCTCTCTATATGATACGGGGAAGAATCTTTTGTAGAACTCAACCTTGAAGATCTTCCATGTAATCACTGAACAACTCTGCTCTAAAGCTCCTTTGGTGAGTAACCACCATCTTCTTGCAGTCTCATGCAACTGGTTCTCAATAAGCCTAATTCTACACTCATCTGTGAAATTTAGGAATTCAAATAACATTTCTGTCTCCTCAAGCCACTTCTCACAATCTGCTGACATCTCATTTCCCTTCAGAACCGGCGGCTGAAACGACTGGAACCTCTGTACCTGTGTTTCCATCTGAATTTCTGACACGTCTATCTGAGGTTCTGACCTACCTGTCTGATCATATGAAGTACTGCCTCTTTCTGGAATTCTTTTGGGCGGTACATCTGATTACCAAACACATTAGTAATCTAGTACTACAAATCTGTACCAATCTTTCTCTGATCATGATCATCTTACTGCTGATCATGAATCTGATCTGATTCATACTTAAGAATACATAATACCAATTCCAATCACATAATCAGGTAAACATGTATCTTAAAGCAGTAACACATAGTCTCATGCCAGCACTTAATGTCAATCAACATTAAATCAATCTCATGCTAGCACACACATGCAAGGAAAGAAAATTCAATCTACCCCGCTCATTCTCTGCTATCTCAATCTAACTCAGTCTAAAGGATCTATCAGTTCTGACTATCTTAATCTAAAGGATCTCTCGCTCTGATACCACCTGTTGTGGGGACCCGGACGCTAATCCTCTTCTTATTAATCATCTTTGGGATTTAATTATCAGTTCTGATAAAATAGGGTCTAAAAATTTTTCTTTTTAAAAGAAAGTGCGGAAGGTAATGGCATCTACATAATATACATATCTGTATAAAAACTACAGTTCAGTAGAAAAGTACAATACTGTACAACCTAAGTCTAAGGTTCAATTACTAAATTCAAGTAATAACCCAAGTCTGCTACAAGTCCGGAATCACCACGCTAACTCGTCTTCTCTTATCGTCATCTCGACCCTGATCCAGCCCCACCTGTTGTCATGCACACATACAAAACAAGACAACAGCCGGATAACTCCGGTGAGAATAAATCCCAGTATAAAACATGGTAAGCATGTATATAAATAAACTAATTCATAAAACATGCCGTCATGTAGAACACAATATATTTCATAATCTATGAAATTAAGCATGCAACTCCAATCCGATAAACATGCATATAAACAATCTAAATCATAAAACATGCTAGCACAACTGGAAGCAATAACGATGGGTCCCACGATCTAGGAGCCACATCCATATAAACATGAAGTCCTAATCAAATCATGTCTAGACTTGACTCGATCTATAACTCTAGGGATCCCGGGGTGAATAAGACGTCACTGTCTGTCACCTACCCTACCAATCGAGGTGCTGTACGTCTTATTCCTACACTTCGGCCTGATCTGTATCCGCATCTACAATAGGGGCGGTGATCTTCCCCTAAGCTGTGATATCGCCGAACATCTAGAAGTCTGGATGATCTCGCAGACTTTCCTATCTTAATGCATGAATACACAATCTGTAAACAAGCATAATCATCTTAATGCAATGCAACATGATCTGTAAACAAGGCATAATTAGATAAAACATAAACAAGAATATAGTATGTGATTTATTGGGCAACTCAAGGATGATCTCGATTGAGTTGTTTCTTCCCGAATATCACATGAATTATACCTTTGTCGTCCCCGTCCGAGGAAGACGAAGTCTTGAAGTCCAGTCTGTCCATATCCGATCTGAAATGACAAAATCAAATACACTGTATCACTGTGTAGTTCAATTCACAATCTGTTCTGATCAATACTCACTCAGTACATAATCTGATCAATCTGAACCAAACACAATCTGATCATATCAACAATATCACGATATAATCTAAATCATATCTGAATCTGATCAATCTGTTTCCAGCATATGAATATCTAACAAATACATCTTCAGAGATGCTGAAATACAAAACACAGACATACGGTATTCTTTCTTCGATCTGACTTCACATATCTACTGAATAATCTATCCAGACATACAAGAATAATCATCTCTCTATTCTTCAATCAAGAACAATACAAATCTAGTGTTTAATCTCAATCAATATCTTCTGAAAATCATAACAATTACAGAAACAGTCTGTTCTTTAATCTGACTTCAATTCTACAATGTCTACGGTAGTAGAAACACCATATCTGAATCCCATGCAATTCTAGCAACATCATATTTTCAAAACACTACAAAACGTAATAAAACTTACGTCCTTGTGTAGCTCTAGTCGAGAGGAGTACGATACTGCATTCGGATTCGAATTCTGATACACGGATTCTTCGTAAACCAAATTCTAAGCTTAAGAACTAAACTTTCTCTCCCAAGCTATCGATTTCCCCTTTGAATTCTGAATCAAACGTGTCATGCTTCTATATATATACTGCATGCACCAACTGAAACGTGGCATCATTCTCCGCATTGCACATCACACCGCGGGTGCGGTCCCTGTAGCACCGCGGGTGCGCTTCATTCTCGGCAATTCTATCTAAAATGCACAATTCATGACCGCGGGTGCGGCCCTTCCAATACCGCGGGTGCGGTCTGGCACCGCGGGTGCGGTGTACACAAGGGCGCGGGTGCGGTCTTGCACATTCTAAAATTTATAGTTTTGATCCGAGCAACATCCCTTAATCTTATCTGATCAATTCTACAAGTCTGGGGATATTTCATTAATCTTGTCTGATCAATTCTACGACAATTCTGGGGCATTACATTTCTCCCCCTCTTAGAACTGAGTTCGTCCTCGAACTCGCAACCAATCAATCCCAGTCTAATAGAGGAAATGTATAACAGAGTTTACCATCCAAACTCCTTTTAATAACATCATTCGGCAATATCTCCCTTGTATCCATTCTTGATTCTAATCAGGAATACAAAGTCAAAAAGTATCCTATCACAGTACTTCTCACAATCCTTCTGACTGAATTCATCTCACAATATTGGTTATACAACATCCGTATATACCAACCTGTAATCTATAACAAAACAATACCATCTGTAGTTGTTATCCTATCTGTTTATCCCAATCCAGGACATATTCAATCTTCATCTTCAATTACCAATCGTCATTATCCAACGTTGGTTTCTTAAATCTGTCCATTCTGAACTATCTTGATAGCTATTGTCATACAGTCAATCATATCATGACAATAATCTGTATCAACTAGTACTAACATCCAGTACCAAAGCTCTACAATTATCTGTCAATATCCGGTAATATACTCTGACTATCTGTCAATCTGTAATAAATCTGCACAAGAGAGTTTATGATATAATCAATCACAAGTACAACTCCATCAAAATCACAACCTGATATCATCTAATTTTGGCATTCTCATCAATCTGACTATTTCTTTGACATTGATCTATGCCATCTGGTTCTGTTTGTATGTAATCTGGTACAAACTGATAGATATGGATTGAGTAATCTGTCAATCATAATCATATCATCTCATAATCTAAAGAAAATGGCGGTAATTTCATAACGAAAGCCATAGAAATGCACTCCCATTTCTATTCAGACCTATACAAAATCTGTAATAATCTTCTGATTTCTATCTCTTTGTCTTCTTCTGTTAGCAATTCAGACTTGTCAGTACAATTTCTGCCAACATTTCTGTACACATTCTGTTATAACTGATCTGATCTGTTTATATCACCACTATCTGTTCGAATAACGTACATTCACAACTATCTGAATGAAAACTGAATCCATAACTGTTCGGTTCTGACGTTATCTGTGAATTCATATTCGAACCATGCTGTATAAACAAATCAGTGAATAATCATAAATTAAAGAAGAAATACATACCTGGTATTCGGCTCTGACTATCAATATCAAAATCTGTAAACAATTCTGAAACATTCTGATATCACAAAATAATCAGTCCCATCCAACACAAAATCACAGATCTGTTAATTCTGACTGACGCTCTGTTCTGATTATTACAAACAAATTCTGAACATTCTGATCACATGTCTGACTGTTTACACAAATCTGTATCAAACACTGATTCACAATAACAGTAATATCTCATCAGGTTCAGAATAGAAAGACCCTATACAGATCTAGTGAGTTTAGGAAAACTCATAAAATAATAAAATTTCTGGCAACTGATGCTTCTAACTATCCTCATACTGCTCATATCAACTGCTATATCTTATCTGCAATTACAATATGCTCCCAACAATATAAGATATCGCAAATACTGATGTAGAACAATAACAATACTCAACAGATATATAACAACGAGAGAATAAAATAATCAGAATAAGATAATCTGCAGATAATAATTTCTGACATTTCTGGAATTCTTGATCTTTCTGTCTTAACTGTCTAAATCAATCGATCTTCAGATACTGCATATTCTGAATAATCACTGTATCAATAACTGCATACCGGATTCGTACCTGACCCATTTCTGTATACAATGATCATAGTTCTCTGAATATTTATCACAATCATCAAATATTCAATATAATCAATCAAATGCTGCAATATATCAATAAATCATAGATATACCAAGCAAAATTTTCAAAATACCTCTGAACATAAAATCTATCAATTTAGAAACAGAACGGAAAGGTCTTCAAGAGAAATACTCAGTCAACTGGATTCTTCAGCCCATGCATGAATCTGCCAATTCTTGCTGATATAAAACACATCTGACATCTTATTTAGGCAAACACCAGTCAACTATTGTATTACTAGCAACTCTGTCACTGCTAGACTCGATTTCAATAAATCTATTGAATACATAAGGATACCATCTGTTCCTTTTTGTAATAATCGAGTCATAAACAGTACAATAATTTAAGGAATTCTGGATCTAGAGTCCTTACCGGAAAATCTCCGTTTATCAGCCAGATCTGGTCTGAATCTTACCGTTTCTGGCACACATTTTACGATAATTCTGTACTTGTTTAGCATATACATGTCAGTAATGCAATCAGAATCATATAACACAAGTACATCACAATCTAGTTCAATCTCATTCTTATCTAACTGTAGTATATCATATGTCACAGACATTTCTGATATCAACATATTCCTCAACCACCAAGGAATCAATACTACAGTAAACACAGATCCAACAGATATAGCATATCTCCATGCTACTCAATCACAGGTATTCATAAATAATGCATTAGTACATATCAATACCTATTCATATAATCATACAAGAAATAGTACCTGTTGTGAATTCTGAGTCTGTTCTTCAGTCATTACCACTACTGACCCTGCTCTTTAAAATCTTCGAGAACTCTTATGGGGACAAACCTTAGCAAAGTGTCCCGTTTGCTTACACACATTACATTTACCAAGCACTCCTTTACATTGTTCTGTGGAATGTCGCCCTTCACACGTCCTACAATACACTCCGGTATAGCTCGGACTAGGACTGCTGGAACTAGAGGAATAACTTCCTAACTTCTTGAACTGTTTCTTTTGAATCTTCAATGGTTCTTTCTTCCTATCACTGCTCCTGCCAATCTCAACTCTAGAAGGCAGTTGCTGTGGATTTGATGTTGGAAGATCATATGAGACTCCCTGTTGTCCTATCAGAACCGTTTCTGCTCTTTTGGCCTTGTTCAAGGTATCAGCAAAACTACTCGATTGCTTCACATTCACCAATGTACGTATTTCTGGATTTAATCCCTAAATGAACTGACTAGATATAGCATGATCATTTCTAGCTATAAGAGGGGCAAAACGTAACAAGGTGAAGAACTGTGCCAAATACTCATCGATACTCATCTGTCCTTGTCTTAGGTTCGTGAACTCTGCACTTCTGTCCTCTCTATATGATACGGGGAAGAATCTTTTGTAGAACTCAACCTTGAAGATCTTCCATGTAATCACTGAACAACTCTGCTCTAAAGCTCCTTTGGTGAGTAACCACCATCTTCTTGTAGTCTCATGCAACTGGTTCTCAATAAGCCTAATTCTACACTCATCTGTGAAATTTAGGAATTCAAATAACATTTCTGTCTCCTCAAGCCACTTCTCACAATCTGCTGACATCTCATTTCCCTTCAGAACCGGCGGCTGAAACGACTGGAACCTCTGTACCTGTGTTTCCATCTGAATTTCTGACACGTCTATCTGAGGTTCTGACCTACCTGTCTGATCATATGAAGTACTGCCTCTTTCTGGAATTCTTTTGGGCGGTACATCTGATTACCAAACACATTAGTAATCTAGTACTACAAATCTGTACCAATCTTTCTCTGATCATGATCATCTTACTGCTGATCATGAATATGATCTGATTAATACTTAAGAATACATAATACCAATTCCAATCACATAATCAGGTAAACATGTATCTTAAAGCAGTAACACATAGTCTCATGCCAGCACTTAATGTCAATCAACATTAAATCAATCTCATGCTAGCACACACATGCAAGGAAAGAAAATTCAATCTACCCCGCTCATTCTCTGCTATCTCAATCTAACTCAGTCTAAAGGATCTATCAGTTCTGACTATCTTAATCTAAAGGATCTCTCACTCTGATACCACCTGTTGTGGGGACCCGGACGCTAATCCTCTTCTTATTAATCATCTTTGGGATTTAATTATCAGTTCTGATAAAATAGGGTCTAAAAATTTTTCTTTTTAAAAGAAAGTGCGGAAGGTAATGGCATCTACATAATATACATATCTGTATAAAAACTACAGTTCAGTAGAAAAGTACAATACTGTACAACCTAAGTCTAAGGTTCAATTACTAAATTCAAGTAATAACCCAAGTCTGCTACAAGTCCGGAATCACCACGCTAACTCGTCTTCTCTTATCGTCATCTCGACCCTGATCCAGCCCCACCTGTTGTCATGCACACATACAAAACAAGACAACAGCCGGATAACTCCGGTGAGAATAAATCCCAGTATAAAACATGGTAAGCATGTATATAAATAAACTAATTCATAAAACATGCCGTCATGTAGAACACAATATATTTCATAATCTATGAAATTAAGCATGCAACTCCAATCAGATAAACATGCATATAAACAATCTAAATCATAAAACATGCTAGCACAACTGGAAGCAATAACGATGGGTCCCACGATCTAGGAGCCACATCCATATAAACATGAAGTCCTAATCAAATCATGTCTAGACTTGACTCGATCTATAACTCTAGGGATCCCGGGGTGAATAAGACGTCACTGTCTGTCACCTACCCTACCAATCGAGGTGCTGTACGTCTTATTCCTACACTTCGGCCTGATCTGTATCCGCATCTACAATAGGGGCGGTGATCTTCCCCTAAGCTGTGATATCGCCGAACATCTAGAAGTCTGGATGATCTCGCAGACTTTCCTATCTTAATGCATGAATACACAATCTGTAAACAAGCATAATCATCTTAATGCAATGCAACATGATCTGTAAACAAGGCATAATTAGATAAAACATAAACAAGAATATAGTATGTGATTTATTGGGCAACTCAAGGATGATCTCGATTGAGTTGTTTCTTCCCGAATATCACATGAATTATACCTTTGTCGTCCCCGTCCGAGGAAGACGAAGTCTTGAAGTCCAGTCTGTCCATATCCGATCTGAAATGACAAAATCAAATACACTGTAACACTGTGTAGTTCAATTCACAATCTGTTCTGATCAATACTCACTCAGTACATAATCTGATCAATCTGAACCAAACACAATCTGATCATATCAACAATATCACGATATAATCTAAATCATATCTGAATCTGATCAATCTGTTTCCAGCAAATGAATATCTAACAAATACATCTTCAGAGATGCTGAAATACAAAACACAGACATACGGTATTCTTTCTTCGATCTGACTTCACATATCTACTGAATAATCTATCCAGACATACAAGAATAATCATCTCTCTATTCTTCAATCAAGAACAATACAAATCTAGTGTTTAATCTCAATCAATATCTTCTGAAAATCATAACAATTACAGAAACAGTTTGTTCTTTAATCTGACTTCAATTCTACAATGTCTACGGTAGTAGAAACACCATATCTGAATCCCATGCAATTCTAGCAACATCATATTTTCAAACACTACAAAACGTAATAAAACTTACGTCCTTGTGTAGCTCTAGTCGAGAGGAGTACGATATTGCGTTCGGATTCGAATTCTGATACACGGATTCTTCGTAAACCAAATTCTAAGCTTAAGAACTAAACTTTCTCTCCCAAGCTATCGATTTCCCCTTTGAATTCTGAATCAAACGTGTCATGCTTCTATATATATACTGCATGCACCAACTGAAACGTGGCATCATTCTCCGCATTGCACATCACACCGCGGGTGCGGTCCCTGCAGCACCGCGGGTGCGCTTCATTCTCTGCAATTCTATCTAAAATGCACAATTCATGACCGCGGGTGCGGCCCTTCCAATACCGCGGGTGCGGTCTGGCACCGCGGGTGCGGTGTATGCAAGACCGCGGGTGCGGTCTTGCTTCGCCCAAAATTCTTACCCTACTGAACTTACACCGCGGGTGCGGTGTACACAAGGGCGCGGGTGCGGTCTTGCACATTCTAAAATTTATAGTTTTGATCCGAGCAACATCCCATAATCTTATCTGATCAATTCTACAAGTCTGGGGATATTTCATTAATCTTGTCTGATCAATTCTACGACAATTCTGGGGCATTGCACTTTCAAAAATTCAAAATATCATTTTTGTGATCATCTTCAAAATGCTAGCAAAATAGCCTTCTTCCTTCCTTCTCTTATGCATATGACCCCGGCTCCAATCAGCATTCCAGCTCGTCACTCTTATATGCATCACATGAAAAAACTGAAATGAGTATAAAACTCAGCAAGTGGAACTCTTACATAGCAATGGATACATAGCATACTCTAAAAAACATGACTTTGAAAACATTAAATACCATCAACACTGAAACATAAATATCATAGCATGAATAATAATAACGATAGTATTTCTCTTTTCTATGACGGATTGATATCTAAATAGTATCTCTGTCTCTGTACCTATATCCCATCGATATGAATCGATACTCTGTTGGGATATAAGCATATGGTCGTTGATCAACTAGTTGCATGCAATCTCTGACTATGTATCTATCAATCCAATAAATCCTTTGAACTCTCTTTTGGGCATTAAATCAAACACTTTCCATACTCTTTTCTTTTGTATTCCCTTTGACATAATTGAGACATAAAATTGCCTCTAATATACAACAAAGTGTATTAATACATAGCATGAATCAAATGAAAGGGAATAACATGTTAAAACCATTGAAACACAATACATATATTATCATGTGAGCACAAGGAAATGAATTCCACTTACAACAGACAAGAAGCTTGATTCTAATCTCTTGGTACAAATCCTACAATAATAAACCATATATTGCACCATCAATAACCCAATCATCAAACAACCATACCAATAAATCCATAAAACCAACACCATCAACAAACCCATGATTTATCCCCAACACCAAATCCAAAGAATAAACTAAACCATAAGCTTACCTTAGCTCCTTGAACCAACAATGACCTTTTTCCCACAACAATAATCCAACAATAAGATTGAATCAAAGAAAGGAAGGAAACAAATGTAGGAACCCTAGTATCCCTTGAGCCGCAAACCGAGAAGAGTGGAGAAAAATGAGGGAAAAGTGAACCAACTCATGTATTATATCACTTAAAACCGAAAACACGCTTTTACTATTCACGCACCGTGGGTGCGCTCCAAAATATACCGCGGGTGCGCTAGGTATTCTGTAACACTTTCGAAAATCCAAAGTGACGACCGCGGGTGCGCTGCACCTTGCACCGCGGGTGCGCTGAGCTTACTGGAAAACATCCAACAATCTGGAAGCATCGACCGCAGGTGCACTGACTTTCCTACCGCGGGTGCGGTGCCGCCTCTACCAATCCACCTCGGGCGCGGTGTCTTACTTACCGCGGGTGCACTGCCACCTGAAGCCAACAAAATACTTTGCAACTAAAATCGAATCGCAACGTCACTTATCTTCACAATCTGACAACACTCCCAACAAGAAAGTTGCACCTCTATATCTTATCTAACCACTACAACTGGTCTCATACCAATTGGCTCAACATATGAATTACCATGAATTAAATCGCAACGACGCTAAAATACAATTACACATCATCTAATATTAACAATAATATAAACCATAAATCGCAACTCTTAACATCAAAACTATACTTAAACTTAACCAGAGAGTCAATATTCATACGAAATCTTAAACCGTACTGTTCACCAGGCTTGGCTATTACAATATCCCCTCCTTAAAGTAATTTTGTCCTCGAAATTGACGTCACTGCGCAAACAACTCAGGATACTTCTCTTTCATCTCATCATCTGGTTCCCACGTGGCTTCTTCAATCAAATGATTCCTCCAAAGTACTTTAACAATTCCGATCTCTTTGTTTCTCAACATTTTAACTTTGCGATCCAGAATCTGAACTGGAATCTCTTGGTACATCAAATTCGGCGTCAAATCCAATGGCTCGTGACGAAAAACATGGGAAGGATTCGTAATATACTTCCTGAGCATGGAGACATGAAAAACATTATGAAATCTATCAAGATCTGGCGGTAGGGCTAACCTGTAAGCTCGATCACCAACTCTATCCAAGATCTCAAACGGGCCAATAAATCTCGGACTCAACTTTCCCTTCTTGACGAACCGCATCACACCCTTAAGAGGTGCTATCTTCAAGAACACGTGGTCGTCAACCTCAAACTGCAACGGCCTACGACGCACATCAGCATAACTCTTCTGTCTCGACTGTGCTGTCTTCATTCTCTCTTGAATAACAGCAACAACATCAGCTGTCTGTTGGACCAACTCTGGACCCAACATCTTCCTCTCACCAATCTCATCCCAATATAAGGGAGATCTACATTTTCTTCCATAAAGTGCTTCATACGGTGCCATGCCTATCGTCGCTTGGTAGCTATTTTTGTACGTGAACTCAAAAAGAGGTAATTTGGAATCCCAGCTACCAGGATAATCAATAGTACAAGCTCTGAGCATATCCTCTAAAATCTTAATAACTCTCTCTGATTGACCGTCGCTCTGGGGTGATAAGCTGTACTGAATGCTAACCGTGTACCCATAGCTCTGTGCAAAGTCTTCCAAAAATCTGAGGTAAATCTAGGGTCACGATCAGACACGATCGACATAGGAACACCATGAAGTAGATTACTCTTCGGCATACTGGTTCATGGAATACGTAGTCTTGACTTGAAGAAAATGCGCTGACTTGGTCAATCGATCAACAATAACCCAAATAGAGTTAAAACCTTTCTGCGTCCTGGGAAGACCAGTCACGAAGTCTATCGTAATATGCTCCCATTTCCATTGAGGAATCGGCAATGACTGCAATGTCCCAGCAGGTCTCTGGTGTTTGATTTTCACCTGCTGACAAGTTAGGCACTGAGAAATAAACATGCAATATCTTTCTTCATACCTGGCCACCAATAAAATCTACGAAGATCTTGATACATCTTGGTGCTACCTCAATGTATCGAGTATGGCGTGGTATGTGCCTCTGTCAAGACGTCTTGCCGAATATCATCACCAATAGGAACGCAAATACGGCCTCTGAATGTCATCAAACCATCTCTATTCATCTCAAACTCTGAATTACCTCTCTCCTCTGCTCTGGCTCTCAACTCTGCCAACTGTACATCATTGGCCTGCTCTCTACAGATCATGTCCGTCAAATGTAGCCCGAATGACCAACGCTGAAAAGCGAGCAATGGTTTCTTGCACTACCAAAGCTATCTCCTCTCGAAGCAAGTCCAACAACAACGGCTGCTGAATCATCGAACTCAAAGAAGAACTTGACTTACGGCTCAATGTATCTTCTACAACATTCGCCTTCCCTGGCTGATAACTAATCATCAAATCATAGTCTTTGACAAGCTCTAACCACCGTCTCTGATGCATATTAAGTTCTTTTTGAGAAAACAAATGCTTTAAACTCTTGTGGTCTGTGAAAATTTCACACTTTTCTCCATATAAATAAGTCTCCAGATTTTCAAGGCGAAAACCACAGCTGCCAATTCCAGATCATGCGTAGGATAATTCTTATCGTAGTCTTTCAACTGGCGAGAAGCATAAGCTATAAATTTTCCACGTTGCATCAGCACTGCACCGAGGCCCTTCTTCGACGCATCGGTAAAAACAACAAAGTCCTCTGAACCACTGGGTAAAGCAAGTACAGGAGATGTCGTCAACTTATCTTTCAACTCTTGGAATCCATTCTGGCAATCATTGGACCACTCAAACTTCATAGTCTTCCTCGTCAGATTGGTTAACGGCAGGACAATCTTGGAAAATTCTGCAATAAAACGACGATAATAACCCGCCAAACAAAGAAAACTGCGTACCTCTGGTACAGATAGGCCACTTCTGTATCGCCTCGATTTTCACTGGATCAACATCTATACCATCTTTCGAGACAACATGGCCTAAGAAAGAAATCTGCTTCAACCAGAAATCACATTTCTTCAACTTAGCATACAACATCTTCTCTCTCAGCAACTGAAGAACAACTCTGAGGTGCTCTGCATGAAGCTCTCAGGTCTTGGAATAAATTAATATGTCATAGATGAAAACAATGACAAAGCTATCCAAATACTGCTTGAACACCCGGTTCATAAGATCCATGAAGACTGAAGGAGCATTAGTCAGACCGAAAGACATAACCAGAAATTCATAATGACCGTACCTGGTCCGAAATGCCGTCTTAGGGATATCAGACTCCCTAACCTTCAACTGATAATAGCCAGATCTCAAATAAATTTTCGAAAACACTGCAGCCCCCAACAGTTGATCAAAAAGGTCATCTATCCGTGGCAATGGATATTTATTCTTGATAGTCACTTTGTTGATTTCTCTATAATAAATGCAAAGCCGTAAAGAACCATCTTTCTTCTTGACAAAAAGAACCGGAGCTCCCCAAGGCGAAGAACTCGGCCGAATAAAACCTTTATCTAAAAGATCCTGCAATTGCATCTTCAACTCTTTCATCTCTGTAGGGGCCATTCTGTACGGAGCCTTAGAAATAGGAACCGTACCCGGAACTAGATCGATCACAAACTCTAAGTCTCTGTCCGGCGGTAAACCCGGAACATCATCCTGAAATACATCAGAGAACTCTCTCACCACATCAATATCATCAATATTCAACTTAACCATTCTATCCATATCAACAATCGAAGCCAAAAACCCATCACAACCTCTAAACAACAACTTCTTAGCCTCAAGACAAGAAATAAAAGGAAGGACCAGCGAAGTACCTGCACTGGCGAGCATACCTTCCTTATTGCCATCATCTGCAAATTTCACCGTCTTAGCAACGCAATCAATCACTGCACGATAGGTTGATAGCCAATCCATGCCAAGTATAATATCAAACGCAACCATCGGAATAACAATCAAATCGTCATAAACTACTCGCTCATCAATTTGAACAGAACACACATACACAATAAATGTTGGGCACAACACATCTCCCGAAGGCAATACCACATTAAACTGGAGGGGAAGAATAGAAAGAACTAAACCCAAAGATCTCAAAAATAGTTCAGACATAAAAGAATGAGTAGCACCTGTATCAATCAATGTCGTAGCTACTATGCCTGAAATTAAAATAGTGCTATAGATCATAGAAGAATCATGGTTTATACCTTTCTTCGTCAAGGTGAAGATGCGACCCTGCACCTTCTCTTTACTCAAGCCTCTCGGACAGTCCTTGGAAATATGGCCTGCAATGCCACATCGATAACAAGTATAAGCACCAAATCTGCACTCTCCCCTATGATGCCTACTGCACTTAGGGCACAACGGCTTCTCTGGATCAAATGGAACTGCCGGTGCTTTATAACTCGGTTCCATCTTGCCTTTCCCTTTAAAACTGCCCTTTCCTCTTTGGCTCGAACCCTGACCCCTTTGAGCAATAGCCTGCTGCTTCGCCTGTCTCTCTCTGGCAATGTCTTTCTCATCTTGCTCGGCTAACAAAGCTTTAGACACAATCTCTTTATATGTCACCGCCTTAGACATATTGATATCTCTCCTGATCTCTGCTCGAAGACCTCTAATGAAATGAGCAACCTTGTCTTTGTCATTGGAGGCAATATACGAGGCAAACAGACAGCCCTCCTCGAACTTCAGAATATACTCATCGACATTCATACCTCCTTGACGAAGCTCTAAAAATTCAGTCACCTTCCGAGCTCGAAGTGCATCTGGGAAAAACTTGTCATATAAAATATCAGTAAAATCTTGCCACTTCCATGCCGGAACATCAACACCTTCCTTGGTAGCATTCCACCAAATGCGTGCAGCTTTGACTAACATGAACACTGCACAACTAATTCTGTCCGTGTCTTCATAGTTGAGATGAGCAAATATCGCCTCAAGTGCTTTGATCCACTCTACAGCCACCAATGGATCAGTGCTTCCTGCAAACTTAGGAGAATCCATCCTCTTGAAAGCAGTAAATATCCCATCGGTTCAAATTACTTGAGCCACTTGGCCTCTCCCTTGTCCTCTACCTTGGCCTGTACCTTGCAAACAGAGCAGCTGTTGAATCTGCTCACTATGGACCTTGGCTTGCTCTTTCAATAACTTGCCGAACTCGTCGACAACTCTCGATGAAGAACTATCCTCACCCTCTGAAGCTTTCCTCTTAGGAGGCATTAAATCCTAAAATTTGCTCACATAATACATATCAACCAATAACAATGAACAGATGGAGAAGAAGACATACCCGGACTGTTGAAAGTAGACGAAGTCATATGCATTGGTCTGAAGAACGGTGCTCTGATACCACTAAATGTAACACCTCGACCGATTTTAATAAAATAGCAGCGGAATTTAAAATTTTCTTGAAAGAAAGAAGGATTTAAAATACATTTCAATATATAATCAAAAGTATATACATGATCAATAAAATGATACAACAAAATACAAAATATCATTTTTGTGATCATGTCCAAAATGCTAGCAAAATAGATAGCCTTCTTCCTTCCTTCTCTTATGCATATGACCCCGGCTCCAATCAACGTCCCGGCTCGTCACTCTTATCTGCATCACATGAAATAACTGAAATGAGTATAAAACTCAGCAAGTGGAACTCTTACATAGCAATGGGTACATAGCATACTCTGAATACATGACTTTGAAAATACTAAATACCATCAACTCTGAAATATAAATATCATAGCATGAATAACAATAACGATAGTATTTCTCTTTTCTTTGATGGATTGATATCTAAATAGTATCTCTGTCTCTGTACCTATATCCCATCGATATGAATCGATATTCTGTTGGGATATAAGCCTATGGTCGTTGATCAACTAATTGCATGCAATCTCTGACTATGTATCTATCAATCCAATAAATCATTTAAACTCTCTTTTTGGGATTAAATCAAACACTTTGCATACTCTTTTCTTTTGTTTTCCCTTTGACATAATTGAGACATAAAAATGCCTCTAATATACAACAAAGTGTATTAATACATACCATGAATCGAATTGAAGGGAATAACATGTTAAAACCATTGAAATACAATACATATATTATCATGTGAGCACAAGGAAATGAATTCCACTTACAACCAACAAGAAGCTTGATTCTAATCTCTTTTACAAATCCTACAACAATAAACCGTATATTGCAGCATCAATAACCCAATAATCAAAATACCATACCAATAAATCCATAAAACCAAGACCATCAACAAACCCATGATTTCTCCCCGACACCAAATCCAAAGAATAAACTAAACCATAAGCTTACCTTAGCTCCTTGAAACAACAATGACCTTGTTCCCACTACAATAATCCAACAATAAGCTTGAATCAAAGAAAGGAAGGAAACAAATGTAGGAACCCTAGTCTCTCTTGAGCTGCAAACCGAGAAGAGTGGAGAAAAATGAGGGAAAAGTGAACCAAATCATGTATTATATCACTTAAAACCGAAAACACGCTTTTAATATTCACGCACCGCGGGTTCGCTCCAAAATATACCGCGGGTGCACTAGGCATTCTGTAACACTTTCGAAAATCCAAAGTGACGCTCGCGGGTGCGTTGCACCTTGCACCGCGGGTGTGCTGAGCTTACTGGAAAACATCCAAAAATTTGGAAGCATCGACCACAGGTGCGCTGACTTTCCTACCGCGGGTGCGGTGTCACCTCTGCCAATTTACCGCGGGTGCAGTGTCTTACTTACCGCGGGGGCACTGCCACCTGAAGCCAACAAAATACTTTGCAACTAAAATCGAATCACAACGTCACTTATCTTCACAATCTGACAACACTCCCAACAAGAAATTTGCACCTCTATATCTTATCAAACCACTACAATTGGCCTCATACCAATTGGCTCAACATACGAATTACCATGAATTAAATGGCAACGACTCTACAATACAATTACACATCATCTAATATCAACAATACTATAAAACATAAATCGCAACTCTTAACATCAAAACTATACTTAAACTTAACCAATAGTCAATATTCATACGAAATCTTAAACCGTACCGTTCACCAGGCTTGGCTATTACAGAAAGATTGGAGCATAAGGCTGTGTATCGATTACCGAGAATTGAACAAGATAACGATCAAGAATAAATACCCATTACCTATGATCGAGGACTTGTTCGATTAGTTACAGGGAGCTACAGTGTTCTCAAAGATAGATATTCCATCAGGGTATCATCAGCTGAAAGTGAAAGACACGGATGTTCACAAGAAAGCCTTCAGAACCAATTATGGGCATTCCGAGTTCTTGGTGATGCTGTTTGGACTGACGAATGCTCCAGCAATTTTCATGGACCTCATGATCCGATTATTCCAGCCCTACATAGATCAGTACGTCATAGTGTTCATTGACGAAATTCTTATTTACTCGAAGAGCCACGAGGAGCACAACCAGCATTTGAGGACAGTTTTGCACACTTTGCAGAGTCGCAAGTTATTTGCGAAGTTCAGTAAATGTGAGTTCTGGTTGGAGAAGGTAGCATTTTTGGGTCATATAATTTCTAGCAGTGGCATCGAGGTGGATCCAGCGAAGGTAGCAGCCGTTAAGGAATGGGTTGAGCCGAAGAATGCATCAGAAATCCGCAGCTTTCTGGGTTTAGCCGGTTACTATCGTAAGTTTATTCAGGGATTTTCTTCAATAGCAGTGCCACTCACTTCACTCACCAAGAAGAATGCCAAGTTCGCGTGGAGTGAAGAATGTCAAAAGAGCTTCGATACTTTGAAGCAAGCTCTTATTTCAGCGTCGGTGCTAGCCATGCCATCAGGGCAAGGAGATTTTGTGTTATACACCGATGCATCTAAGCTCGGTTTAGGCACAGTCTTGATGCAGTGGGGTCGGGTAATAGCTTATGCTTCCAGACAGTTGAAGGTGCATTAGAAGAACTACCCGACTCACGATTTGGAATTTGCCGTTGTTGTCTTTGAATTGAAGATTTGGAGACACTACTTGTACGGCGAGAAGTGTAAGATATTCACTGATCACAAGATTCTAAAATATTTCTTCACGCGGAAAGAACTGATTATGAAACAGAGATGGTGGTTAGAATTGGTTAAAGACTGCGACTGCAAAATTAGCTACCACCCGGGGAAAGCTAATGTTGTCGCAGACGCTTTGAGCAGAAAAGTCGCCATTGTAGCACATTTGTTAGTGCAGAGACCTCTTCAGTCTGAGATTCAGATGCTTGGTTTAGAATTTTATCGCAAGGGCAGAGCTCCAAGGCTGTCTAATCTGACAGTCCAATCTTCTTTGCTAGACCATATTCGTGCGGGCCAGCCTTCAGACGAGCAATTGCAGAAATGGAGGCTGAAAGATGAGGCCAAGGGCAGTGTACTCTACATAGTGTCTGATGATATTTTGAGATACAGACGTGGAATGTGAGTGCCTAATGTTGATTCCATCAGAGAGGATATTCTGTCGGAGGCACATGTATCTCTGTATTCCATCCACCCAGGAGGTACCAAAATGTATAAAGATCTGCAGATTTTGTATTGGTGGCTGGGCATGAGCGAGACATCCACAGATTTGTGTCTAAATGCCTCACTTGTCAGTAGGTGAAGACAGAGCATCAGAGGCCAGCAGGAATACTTAAGCCACTCCCCATCCCAGAATGGAAATGAGAGAATATCACCATGGACTTTGTAGTTGGTTTACCGAGGTCAGTTAGAGGATTTAATTCTATTTGGGTTATAGTGGATCGACTAACTAAGTCGGCACACTTCTTGCCAGTGAAGATGACTTTCTCCATAATGCAGTATGTGGAGCTCTATATCAGGAAGATAGTTAGATTGCACGGGATCCCAATTTCAGTTGTGTTCGACAGGCATCCGAGGTTTACATCATTATTTTGTAAGAGTTTGCATGCAACCATGGGGACGAAGTTGCTATTCAGTACAGTTTTTCACCCGCAGACAGATGGCCAATCTGAGCGAATGATTCAGATTTTGGAGGATCTATTGCGAGCCTGTATGATCAATTTCCAAGGGACTTGGGAATCTAAGCTACATCTAGTGGAGTTTACCTAAAACAATAGTTTTCAATCATCCATTGGTATGGCTCACTACGAGGCATGGTATGGGAGGAAGTGCAGATCGCCAATTCATTGGGACGAAGTCGGAGAGAGAGCAGCTTGGTCCCGAGATAGTTCAGCAGACTGCAGATGTGGTGGTCAAGATCTGAGACAGGATGAAGACTGCCTAGAGTCGTCAGAAAATTTATGGTGATAAGAGAAGGAGAGGTCTTGAGTTTGCCGTAGGTGACCAGGTTTTTGTAAAGATAGCACCCATGAGGGTGTTATGAGATTTGGGAAAAGAGGCAAGTTGAGTCCGAGGTTTATTGGACCTTTCCAAAATCTTGACAGAGTTGGGACACTAGCCTATCGTGTTGCCCTTCCGTCGAATCTGGCCGGTGTACACATGTGTTCCACGTCTCGATGCTGAGGAAGTACTTACCTAATCCTTCGCACGTTTTGAGCTATGAACCGTTACAGTTGGCTACGGACCTGTCATATGAGGAAAGACCCATCCAAATCCTAGACAGATAAGAGCGGAGACTTCGGAACGAAGTGGCCAAGTTGGTCAAAGTCCGGTGGCTAAATCAATCAGTAGAAGAGGCCACTTGGGAAGCCGAAGCAGACATGAGATTTCGCTACACGGAGTTGTTCGGTAAGATTTAATTTCGAGGACGAAATTTTTATAAGTGGAGGAGGAACTGTAGTGGCCAAATCCAATACACGTATAACCCATGCATTTATTTAATTATTGAAGCATTTATTTATTTTTAAAATGAGTCTTAGTGGTGCATGATTTATTTAAAGCATTTATTTAATAGTTAAATTATTTATTTAATTTTAAATTGAGTTTTATCCATGCATGAATTATTTAAATGCATTATTTTAAATTATTTAAGTTTAGGTGATGCACGTTAAAATATTTTTTCGAGTTTCATGTTTCAGGCGATTATTCGAGGTGAGATCGAGGAAAATGACCGATGACGATTTTTTCAATTTTAAAATGTGGTAATTTATTTTAATTTGAGGTTGGCACATTTTAAATAATTTATCAAGTTTTAGCATTTTTAAACCTAAATCATTTATTTGGTACTCTTATGAGTTTTTAAAACCTTTTAAGTTTTAGCCATTGTGTATCTCTTTTTATTATTATTAGGTGATTTTATAATTTAGTGGATAAACTCTTAATTAACATTTTTAATTATTAATTTAGCATATTATATTCCCCTAATTAACTAAACTCACGCACACACACACTAACACACACTTTCATGTTTATTCACACAACACACTTCATTCTATTTTCTTAGAGAAAATATTAGGGTTCTTAGAAAAGATCAGCAGCCGCCCCCTTCATCTGAATTTCCAGCAAGGTTTTGTTGTGTTTTCTACAAAGAAAATCGAGCCACCATCGTCCCGGATCAACCTCTCTCTGTCTCCGCTTCGGTATTGCCATATCGTGAGTTTTTCACATCAAAGGCACGTATATTCTGTTATTTCTGCAACGATCTCGTTATATTATACGTTGTGTTGTTATTTATGCGTAAAAATACATGTGTGATGTGTATAAGTTTGAGCAATTATGTTTAGATCACTTTTGAAACCATTTTGAATCTAAAATCACGTTTTTGCTGTTTTTTTAAATACTGCGATTTTTCGGTCGTGATTCTGAGAAAAATTTCAACCAGAAAATTGTAGATCTTTTTGAAACCTTCGATTTGACAGTAAATTCTAATTGTTTGGATAAAATTTGAGTGAGTTATGGTATTTTTCATGAGACTGCTCAAACTGCGTTTTTCCGAAAATTATGATATTGATGCGTCTTGAAGTTTTAATGTTCCAAGCTTCGTTGGGAATCGACGGGTGATCAGTGCTGCATATAGGTATGTCTAGTATGATTTTGGGGTGGTATTTGGACTACTGGTTAGTGTCGATAGGCACTTGAATTCACTAGAAGTCGTAGGAAACGATTTGGTTTCAATTGCCGTATTTTTTTGAATTGTATGTGTCGTAGAGTGGACGTCGTTGCTTTGGGGTGTTTGTACGAGGTTGGTTCAATGTTAGGGTATAATAAAGGGTCTCGGGGTGTAATATCCAAGCTTGTTGAACGGTACAGTTTAAGATTTCTTATGTTTATGGACTATTTGGTTAAGTTTAAATATAGTTTAGATGTTAGGAATTTGGATTTATGATTCATAGTATGGTTGATTATAGATGATGTGTAGTTATGTTGTAGCTTCGTTGCGGTTTAATTCATGGTAATTTGTTTGTTGAGCCTATTGGTATGAGGCCAATGGGAATGGTTAGATAAGATATAGAGTTGCAACTCTCTTGTTGAGAGTGTTGTTGTGACACCCTGACCCGTTACAATTAAAATACAGCGGAATTTTAAATTTTCTTTCAAACGGAAGGAGTTTCAAAATACATTTTATAAAAGTGTTTACAAAATAACAACATGATCATTCCAATGACATAACAAAATACAAAATATCATTAGTGTGATCATGTTACAAAATGGTACAAAATAATCATCCTTCCAATCTTTGTATGCATATGACCCCCATCCACAGTCAACGTCCCGGTCCGTCGCTCTTATCTGCATCACATGAAAATAACTGAAATGAGAATAAATCTCAGCAAGTGGAACTCTTACATAGCAATGATACATAGTATACTCTGTAAAACATGGCTTTTAAATCATAAATACCATCGACTCTGAAACATGAATAACGTAGCAATAACTGTAGCAATAGCATAGCAATAGATAGCAAAACGATGGTATTTCTCTTTTCTATGGTTGGATTGATATCAATAGTATCTGTGACTATGGTTGCCAATATCCCATCGATATAAATCGATAACTGTGAGGGGATAAAAGCCTATGGTCGATGATCATCTAATTGCATGCAATGCTCTGACTATGATTAATCAATCCAATAAAACATTTGAACTCTGAATATCATTTAAAGCCGTCGTTTCGCAATCTCATAATATCTCTTGTATTCCCTTTTTAACAATAGTGAGACATCAATGCCTCCAATAGATAATCAATGAAATCAATACATAACAATGGATCAATGGAAGGGAATAACACTTTGAAACCTTTAAAACACAATACATATAATATCATGTGAGCACAAGGGATGAAATTCCACTTACAAACCAATAGAACACCTCCAACTATACTCTTGGTACACCACCTACAACAATAATCCATAAATAACACCAATATCAAGACTAAATCCAAGAGTCCATGCTAAATAATCCATAGAACCATCAAAACATCAAATCCAAAATAACCCTTAACTCGAAACCTCATTAGAATCGCACCAAAAACTTACCTAAGCTTCCTTATACCACGGAGAACGATGATCTCAAGTCGGAAATCCAAATAACTCCAAGAAACAAAGATAGGAAGCAAAAGAAATGGATGAAAACCCTTAAGAATTGAGAGAATATCGAGAATGGAAGGAAGAAGATAAGGTAGGTATGGCCAACAACTCCCAAAAAGTCACTTAAAATCTCGCCCATACTTACACCGCGGGTGCGGTCACACAAGCACCGCGGGTGCGCTAAGCTCACAGCATTCCAAAATAAATCCCATGCACAATCACCGCGGGTGCGGTGCTACAAATACCGCGGGTGCGGTCCTTGCACTGCCGCGGGTGCGGTGTCCTCACGGCCTTCCAAATCCAAAATGATGAATATTACACCGCGGGGGCACTCATCTAAGAGCGCGGGTGCACTCTACTCACGGCAATGAACAGTAACAAAACAACTAAAATCGATTCGAAACGCTGAAACGAACAATCAACACCAACTAACACCTCAAATAAATAATAACCAATAATACTATAGCCCAAAACACAACTATAATCATCTAATCACATAACCCAATTAACACAATAAAGCTTAGACCGTACCGTACACCGGGCTCGGCTATTACAATCTCCCCTCCTTAGAGGAATTTCGTCCTCGAAATTGACGTCACTGCACGAACAACTCAGGATACCTCTCTCTCATCTCAGTCTCTGGTTCCCACGTAGCCTCCTCAATTAAATGGTTCCTCCAAAGGACTTTAACGATGCCGATCTCTTTGTTCCTCAGAACTCTAACTGTGCGATCCAGAATCTGAATCGGAATCTCATGGTAATACAGACTCGGCGTCAAGTCCAATGGCTCATGGCGAAGAACATGGGAAGGATCTGCAATATACTTCCTGAGCATTGATACGTGAAAAACATTATGGACTCTGTCAAGATCGGGCGGTAGGGCTAATCTGTAGGCTCGGTCACCCACTCTGTCCAATATCTCGAATGGACCAATGAATCTAGGGCTCAACTTGCCCTTCTTGCCAAATCGCATCACACCCTTGAGAGGTGCTATCTTTAGAAAAACATGATCGCCAACCTCGAACTGCAAAGGTCTACGACGAACGTCTGCATAGCTCTTCTGACTGGACTGAGCAGTCTTCATCCTCTCTCTGATAACTGCAACAACATCGGCAGTCTGTTGGACCAACTCGGGACCCAACATCTTCCTCTCTCCAACCTCATCCCAAAACAAAGGAGATCTGCACTTCCTGCCATAAAGTGCCTCATACGGTGCCATGCCAATCGTCGCCTGGTAGCTATTGTTGTACGTGAACTCCACAAGAGGCAACTTGGAATCCCAGCTACCAGAATAGTCAATAGTACAAGCTCTGAGCATATCCTCCAGAATCTGAATGACTCTCTCTGACTGACCGTCGCTCTGAGGATGATAAGCTGTACTGAAAGCTAATCGAGAACCCATAGCTCTGTGCAAACTCTTCCAGAACTCTGAGGTAAATCTAGGGTCACGATCAGACACGATCGACACAGGAACCCCATGAAGTCTAACAATCTCTGCAATGTAATCCTCGGCATACTGAGACATCGAATACGTCGTCTTGACTGGGAGAAAGTGCGCTGACTTGGTCAATCTATCAACAATAACCCAAATGGAATTGAAACCCTTCTGCGTCCTGGGTAAACCAGTCACGAAATCCATAGTGATATGCTCCCACTTCCACTGAGGAATCGGCAAAGAAAGCAATGTCCCAGCAGGTCTCTGGTGCTCAATCTTTACCTGCTGACAAGTAAGGCACTGAGAAATGAACAAAGCAATATCTCTCTTCATACCTGGCCACCAGTAGAGTCGACGAAGATCCTGATACATCTTCGTACTGCCTGGATGAATCGAATAAGGTGCGGTATGAGCCTCTGTGAAGACATCTCTACGAATATCGTCGCCAGAAGGAACACAAATGCGGCCTCTGAAAGTTACCAAATCATCACCATTCAGACTAAACTCTGAATTCCCTCTAGCCTCGGCTCTAGCTCTCAACTCTGCCAACTGAACATCAGTCGACTGCTCTCTACGGATCCTGTCCGTCAATGTAGATCGAATGACCAACGCTGAAAAGCGAGCAATGGTCCCTGGAATCACCAGATCAATCTCCTCTCTGCAAATCCATCAACAATGGTCTCTGAATCAAAGAACTCAATGAAGCACTCGACTTGCGGCTCAAAGCATCAGCCACAACATTCGCCTTCCCTGGGTGATAACTGATCGTCACATCGTAATCCTTGACAAGCTCTAACCACCTCCTCTGTCGCATATTGAGCTCTTTCTGCGAGAACAGATACTTCAAACTCTTGTGGTCTGTGAAGATCTCACACTTTTCGCCATACAGATAATGTCTCCAAATCTTAAGGGCGAAAACCACAGCTGCAAGCTCCAAATCGTGCGTCGGATAATTCTTCTCATAATCCTTCAACTGGCGAGACGCATAGGCAATGACCTTACCTCGCTGCATCAACACTGCACCAAGGCCTCTCTTCGACGCATCGGTATAGACCACAAAATCCTCTGAACCACTGGGCAAAGAAAGAACAGGAGCTGTCGTCAATCTGTCCTTAAACTCCTGAAATGCACTCTGGCAATCGATAGACCACTCGAACTTCACAGTCTTCCTCGTCAGATTGGACAATGGCAGGGCAATCTTGGAGAAACCTGAAATGAAACGACGATAGTAACCCGCCAAACCAAGGAAACTGCGTACCTCAGGAACAGTGGTAGGAATAGGCCAACTCCGAATCGCCTCTATCTTCAACGGATCAACAGCAATGCCATCTCTCGAAACCACATGGCCTAGAAAAGAAATCTGATCCAGCCAAAACTCACACTTCTTCAACTTGGCAAACAACCTCTTCTCTCGCAACAACTGAAGCACCACTCTGAGATGCTCTGCATGAAGCTCTCTGGTCTTGGAATAGATCAGGATATCGTCGATGAAAACAATGACGAAGCTATCCAGATAAGGCTTGAACACACGGTTCATCAGATCCATGAAGACTGAAGGGGCATTGGTCAAACCAAAAGACATGACAAGAAACTCATAGTGACCGTACCTGGTCCGGAAAGCTGTCTTAGGGATATCAGACTCCCTAACCTTCAACTGATAGTAGCCAGACCGAAGATCAATCTTCGAGAACATAGTAGCACCATGGAGCTGATCAAACAAATCATCTATCCGAGGCAATGGATACTTGTTCTTGACAGTTACTTTGTTAAGCTCCCTGTAGTCGATACACAGTCGCAAAGAACCATCCTTCTTCTTGACAAATAGAACCGGAGCTCCCCAAGGCGAAGAACTCGGACGAATAAAGCCCTTGTCTAAAAGATCCTGCAACTGAGTCTTCAACTCCTTCATCTCGGTAGGGGCCATCCGGTACGGAGCCTTAGAAATAGGAACCGTACCTGGAGCTAAATCAATCACAAACTCAACATCTCTATCCGGCGGCAAACCCGGAACATCATCCTCAAACACATCAGCAAACTCCCTCACCACATCAATATCATCTACATTCAACTTAATCAATCTATCAACATCCACAATAGAAGCAAGAAACCCATCGCAACCTATACACAACAATCTCTCAGCCTCAAAGCAAGAAATAAAAGGAAGAACCAGCGAAGTACCTGTGCTGGCGAGCGCTCCTCCCTGGCCATCATCTGCAAAAGTCACCTTCTTAGCAACACAATCGATAACTGCACGGTAAGTCGAAAGCCAATCCATGCCAAGAATAACATCGAAGGCAACCATAGGGATAACAATCAAATCAGCGAATACAACTCGCTCCTCAATACGAACAGGGCACGCAAAGACAATTGATGTCGGGCACAAGACATCCCCCGAAGGTAAAACAACATTAAGCTGGAGGGGAAGAACAGAAGGAACTATACCCAAAGATCTCAAAAATAATTCAGACATAAAAGAATGAGTAGCACCAGTATCAATCAAAGTAGTAGCTACTCTGCCTGAAATCAAAATAGTATTAAGGATCAATGAAGAGTCACGATTAATACCTTCCTTGGTCATCGCAAAGATACGACCCTGCACCTTCCCTTGGCTATCTCCCCTCGGGCAATTCCTGGCAACGTGGCCCGCCGCGCCACAACGAAAACAAGTATGAGTGCCCAATCTGCACTCTCCTCGATGATGCTTACCACACTTTGGACACAGTGGCTTCTCGGGATCAAATGGAACTGGCGGTGGTCTAGAACTCGGCTCCATCTTGCCCTTGCCCTTGAAACTATCCCTGCCCCTCTGATTCGAACCCTGGCCTCTCTGAGCAATGGCCTGGTGTCTCTCCTGCCTCTCCCTGGCGATGTCCTTCTCGTCTTGCTTGGCCAACAATGCTTTGGACACAATCTCCTTGAAAGTAACAGCCTTGGACATGTTGATATCACGACGAATCTCAGCTCTAAGGCCTCGAATGAAATGAGCGCCTTTATCTTTGTCATTGGATGCAACATACGGAGCAAAAAGGCAACCCTCCTCGAACTTCAGAATATACTGGCCAACATCCATGCTCCCCTGTCGAAGTTCCAAGAACTCCGTAACCTTCCTCGCTCGAAGTGCGTCGGGGAAATACTTGTCGTAGAACAAGTCAGTGAACTCTGACCACTTCAGTGTCGCAACATCAACTCCAACTTTCGTAGCATTCCACCAGATACGTGCAGCTTTAACCAGCAAGAACACTGCACAGCTAATCCTGTCTTTGTCCTCATACTGGAGATGATCGAAGATAGCTTCAAGCGCCTTGACCCACTCGACAGCAACTAGAGGATCAGAACTGCCTGCGAATTCCGGTGGATCCATTCTCTTAAAAGCAGAAAAGACGGCATCAGTGCCAACAGCCTGAGCAACTTGACCTCTCACTTGGCCTCGACCCTGTCCTGCTCCTTGCAATCGGAGCAACTGTTGAATCTGATCGCTATGCACCTTAGCCTGCTCCTTAAGCAACTTGCCGAACTCGTCGACAACTCTCGAGGAAGAACTATCCTCACCCTCTGCCGCCTTACGCTTAGGAGGCATACTCTACAATTGCTCACAAGACACCAATCAATAAATAACAATGGATAGATGCAAGAAAACGTACCCGGACAGTTGAAAGTAGACGAAGTCATATGCATTGGTCCGAAGAACCGGTGCTCTGATACCACTAAATGTGACACCCTGACCCGTTACAATTAAAATACAGCGGAATTTAAAATTTTCTTTCAAACGGAAGGAGTTTCAAAATACATTTTATAAAAGTGTTTACAAAATAACAACATGATCATTCCAATGACATAACAAAATACAAAATATCATTAGTGTGATCATGTTACAAAATGGTACAAAATAATCATCCTTCCAATCTTCGTATGCATATGACCCCCATCCACAGTCAACGTCCCGGTCCGTCGCTCTTATCTGCATCACATGAAAATAACTGAAATGAGAATAAATCTCAGCAAGTGGAACTCTTACATAGCAATGATACATAGTATACTCTGTAAAACATGGCTTTTAAATCATAAATACCATCGACTCTGAAACATGAATAACGTAGCAATAACTGTAGCAATAGCATAGCAATAGATAGCAAAACGATGGTATTTCTCTTTTCTATGGTTGGATTGATATCAATAGTATCTGTGACTATGGTTGCCAATATCCCATCGATATAAATCGATAACTGTGAGGGGATAAAAGCCTATGGTCGATGATCATCTAATTGCATGCAATACTCTGACTATGATTAATCAATCCAATAAAACATTTGAACTCTGAATATCATTTAAAGCCGTCGTTTCGCAATCTCATAATATCTCTTGTATTCCCTTTTTAACAATAGTGAGACATCAATGCCTCCAATAGATAATCAATGAAATCAATACATAACAATGGATCAATGGAAGGGAATAACACTTTGAAACCTTTAAAACACAATACATATAATATCATGTGAGCACAAGGGATGAAATTCCACTTACAAACCAATAGAACACCTCCAACTATACTCTTGGTACACCACCTACAACAATAATCCATAAATAACACCAATATCAAGACTAAATCCAAGAGTCCATGCTAAATAATCCATAGAACCATCAAAACATCAAATCCAAAATAACCCTTAACTCGAAACCTCATTAGAATCGCACCAAAAACTTACCTAAGCTTCCTTATACCACGGAGAACGATGATCTCAAGTCGGAAATCCAAATAACTCCAAGAAACAAAGATAGGAAGCAAAAGAAATGGATGAAAACCCTTAAGAATTGAGAGAATATCGAGAATGGAAGGAAGAAGATAAGGTAGGTATGGCCAACAACTCCCAAAAAGTCACTTAAAATCTCGCCCATACTTACACCGCGGGTGCGGTCACACAAGCACCGCGGGTGCGCTAAGCTCACGGCATTCCAAAATAAATCCCATGCACAATCACCGCGGGTGCGGTGCTACAAATACCGCGGGTGCGGTCCTTGCACTGCCGCGGGTGCGGTGTCCTCACGGCCTTCCAAATCCAAAATGATGAATAGTACACCGCGGGGGCACTCATCTAAGAGCGCGGGTGCACTCTACTCACGGCAATGAACAGTAACAAAACAACTAAAATCGATTCGAAACGCTGAAACGAACAATCAACACCAACTAACACCTCAAATAAATAATAACCAATAATACTATAGCCCAAAACACAACTATAATCATCTAATCACATAACCCAATTAACACAATAAAGCTTAAACCGTACCGTACACCGGGCTCGGCTATTACAGTTGTCAAATTATGAGAAGTAGCGACATTGTGATTCGATTTTTAGTTGCTAAGTTTATTGTTGGATACAAAGGAGAGTGCACCCGCGCCAAGAAAGGCACCGCACCCGCGGTGATTGGGCAGAGGCGACACCACACCCGTGGTCGGAGAAGTATCGCACCCGCGGTCGTTGGTTTCGGTTTTTTGGCTGTTGTTCAGTACGCGTAGCCCACCCGCGGTCCAAAGGTTAGCGCATCCGCGGTCGATGAATTGTAAAGTCGTGTTTTGGTGTTTTAAGTGATAAAAGACAAGGATTTTTTCATTTTTCCCTCATTCCACCCATTTCTATCGGTTCTTCAGCTCAAGGAGACCTAGGGTTCTAATTTCTTTTCTTTGATTTCTTTGATTCAAGCATCTTTTTGGTTATTTGAAGGGAGAATAATATTATTTTGGGTTCAAGGGGCTAAGGTAAGCTTGTGGTTTTGTTTATTCTTGGATTATGGTGTTGGGGAAATTATGGAATGCCAAATTGTGTTGGTTTTATGGGTTTTATGGTATGGGTTTGTGATTATTAAGTTGTTGATGGTTCTATTCATGGTTTATTGTTGTAGGATTTTTACCAAGAGATTAGAATCAAGCTTCTTATTGGTTGTAAGAGGAATTCATTCTTTGTGCATACATGAATTATATGTATTGTATTGTTATGGTTTTAACATGCTATTTCCTTCCATTTGATTCATGTTATGTATTAATATACTTTGTTGAATATGAGATGCTTTTATATGTCTCAATTGTTTAAAAGGGAATGCAAAAGAAAAGAGTATTCAAAGTGTTTGTTTTAATGTCCAAGAGAGAGTTCAAATGATTTATTGGATTGATAAATAGATAGCCAGAGATTGCATGCAATTAGTTGATACACGACCATAGGCTTATATCCCAATAGAGTATCGATTTATATCGATGGGATATAGGTACAGAGACAGAGATACTATTTAGATATCAATCCAACAGAGAAAAGACAAATACCATCGTTATTGTTATGTTATACTATGTTATTCGTGTTACAAGAGTTAGATGGTATTTAATGATTTCAAAGCCATGTTTTACAGAGTATGATATGTACAAATTATTATGTAAGAGTTCCACTTGTTGAGTTTTATACTCATTTCAGTTATTTCATGTGTTACAGATAAGAGTGACGGGCCATGACGTTGATTGGAGCCGAGGTCATATGCATAGAAGATGGAAGGAAGAAGGCTATTTTGCTAGTATTTTGACATGATCAAAAATAATATTTTGTATTTTGAGACAACACTTGTTTGATCATGTATATACTTTTAATTGTGTGTATTGAAAATGTGTTTATGTCAAGAAAATTTTAAATCCTTCCTCCCTTCAAATAATTTTTAGAAAAATTCCGCTGTTATTTTATGAAATCAGTCAAGGGCGTTACATTTAGTGGTATCAGAGCAACGTTCTTCGGACCAATGCATATGACTTCGTCTACTTTCATCAGTCCGGGTATGTCTTCTTCTACATCTATTTATTTTTATCAGTTGATATGTATTATGTGAGCACATTGTAGGAGTTAATGCCTCCTAAGAGAAAGGCTTCAGAGGGTGAGGATAGCTCCTCATCGAGAGTTGTCGACGAGTTCGGCAAATTATTGAAAGAGAAAGCAAAGGTTCATAGTGAGCAGATTCAACAGTTGCTTCGTTTGCAAGGTTCAGGTCAGGGAAGAGGCCAAGGAAGAGATCAAGTGGTTCAATCAATTGGAACTGATGGGATCTTTACTACTTTTAAGTGGATGGATCCACCTGAGTTTGCAGGAAGCAGTGATCCATTGGTGGTCGTAGAGTGGATCAAAGCACTTGAGGCGATATTTGATCATCTCAATTATGAAGACAAGGACAGAGTTGTTTGTGCAGTATTCATGCTAGTTAAAGCTGCACGTATCTGGTGGAATGCTACTAAGGTAAGTGTTGATGTTCCGGCATTGAAGTGGCAAGATTTCACGGATCATTTCTACGACAAGTACTTCCCAGATACACTTCGAGCTCGGAAGGTGACTGAGTTTTTAGAGCTTCGTCAGGGAGGTATGAATGTTGAAGAGTACATTTTGAAGTTCGAGGAGGGCTGTCTATTTGCCCCATATATTGCCTCAAATGACAATTAGAGGACTTCGAGCAGAAATCAGGAGGGACATCAATATGTCTAAGGCGGTGACATTTAAAGAGATCGTGGCTAAAGCACTGTTAGCCGAGCAAGATGAGAAAGACATTGCTAGAGAGAGACAGGCGAGGCAACAGGCTATTGCTCAAAGAGGCCAAGGTTCGAGCCAAAGAGGAAAAGGTAGTTTCAAGGGTTAAGGCAAGATGGAGTTGAGTTCTAAAATACCGACAGTTCCATCTGATCCTGAGAAGCCGTTGTGTCCCAAGTGCAGTAGGCATCATGGGGGAGAGTGCAGATTTGGTACTCGCCAAGGACTGCCCTAGAGGATCGATTAAAGAGAAGGTGCAGGGTCGCATCTTCACCATGACGAAGGAAGGTATAAACCATGATTCTTCTGTGATCTCTAGCACTATTTTAATTTCAGGCAGAGTAGCTACGACATTGATTGATACAGGTGCTACTCATTCTTTTATGTCTGAACTATTTTTGAGATCTTTGGGTTTAGTTCCTTCTGTTCTTCCCCTCCAGTTTAATGTTGTATTGCCTTCTGGGGATGTGTTAAGCCTGACGTCTATTTTGTATGCATGTTCTGTTCAAATTGATGAGCGAGTGGTGATGAGCGAGTGGTTTATGCCGATTTGATTGTTATACCGATGGTTGCGTTTGATATTATACTTGTCATGGATTGGCTATCGACTTACCGTGCAGTGATTGATTGCGTTGCCAAGACTGTGAAATTTGCAGATGATGGAAATAAGTAAGGTATGCTCACAAGTGCAGGTACTTCGCTGGTCCTTCCTTTTATTTCATGTCTCGAGGCTAAGAAGCTGTTTTTTAGAGGTTGTGATGCGTATTTGGCTTCGATTGTGGATATGGACAGAATTTTGAAGTCGAATATTGATGATATTGATGTTGTGAGAGAGTTCCCTGATGTATTTGAGGATGATGTGTCGGGTTTACCACCGGACAGAGATGTAGAGTTCGTGATCGATCTAGATCCGAGGACAATTCCTATTTCCAAAGCTCCGTAGAATGGCCCAACGGCCGAGTTCTTCGCCTTTGGGAGCTCTGGTTCTTTTCGTCAAGAAGAATATGGGTCTTTGCGGCTTTGCATTGATTACAGAGAAATCAACAAAGTGACAATCAAGAATAAATATCCGTTGCCACAGATAGACGACATTTTTGATCAACTGCAAGGGGCTACAGTGTTTTCGAAGATTGATTTGCGATCTAGCTATTATCAGTTGAAAGTTAGGGAGTCTGATATCCCTAAGACGGCATTTCGGACCAGGTATGGTCATTACGAATTTCTCGTGATGTCGTTCGGTCTAACTAATGCTCCTTCAGTCTTCATGGATCTTATGAACTAAGTGTTCAAGCCGTTTTTGGATAGCTTTGTCACTGTTTTTATCGATGACATATTGATTTATTGGAAGACCAGAGAGCTTCATGCAGAGCACCTCAAAGTTGTTCTTCAGTTGTTGAGAGAGAAGAGGTTGTATGCTGAGTTGAAGAAATGTGAGTTCTGGTTGGAGCAGATTTCTTTCTTAGGCCATGTTGTCTCGAAGGATGGTATAGCTGTTGATCCAATGAAAATCGAGGCGATTCAGAAGTGGCCTATCCCTACCACTGTATCAGAGTTACGCAGTTTTCTTGGTTTGGCGGGTTATTATCGTCGTTTTATTTTAGAATTTTCCAAAATTGCCCTGCCGTTAACCAATCTGACGAGGAAGACTGTGAAGTTTTAATGGTCCAATGAATGCCAAAGTGGATTCCAAGAGTGGAAAGATAGATTGACGACAGCTTGGGTACTTGCATTGCCTAGTGGTTCAGAAAACTTTGTTTTTTATACCGATGCGTCGAAGAAGGGCCTTGGTTCAGTGCTGATGCAACGTGGAAAGGTTATAGCCTATGCATCTCGTCAATTGAAAGATTACGAGAAAAATTATCCTACGCATGATCTGGAACTGGCAGCTGTGGTATTCACATTTAAAATCTGGAGACACTATTTATATGGCGAAAAGTGTGAAATTTTCACGGACCACAGTAGTTTAAAGTATTTATTTTCTCATAAAGAACTCAATATGCGACAGAGACGCTGATTAGAGCTTGTCAAAGATTACGATGTGACGATTAGTTACAAAACTAGGAAAGCGAATGTTGTAGCGGATTCATTGAGCCGTAAGTAGAGTTCTTCTTTGAGTTCTACGATCCAGAAACCGTTGTTGTTAGGCTTGCAACGAGAGGAGATAGCTTTGGTGGTTCCGGGAACCATTGCTCGCTTTTCAGCGTTGATCATTCGGGCTACATTGACGGACAAGATCCGTAGAGAGCAGGCCAATGATGCTCAGTTGATAGAGATGAGAGCCAGAGTAGAAGAGAGAGGTAATTCAGAGTTTGGGATGAATTGAGATGGTTTAATGACATTCAGAAGCCGTATTTACGTTCCTCTTGGTGATGATATTTGGCGAGACGTCGTAATAGAGGCACATACCGCACCATACTCGATACATCCAGGTAGTACCAAGATGTATCAGGATCTTTGAAGACTCTATTGGTTGCCAGGTATGAAGAAGGATATTGCCATGTTTATTTCTCAGTGTCTAACTTGTTAGCAGGTGAAAATTGAACACTAGAAACATACTGGGACATTGCAGTCATTTCCGATTCCTCAATGGAAATGGGAGCACATTACAATGGACTTCGTGATTGGTCTTCCCACAACGCAAAAAAGGCTATAACTCTGTTTGGGTTATCGTTGATTGATTGACCAAGTCAGCGCATTTTCTCCCAGTCAAGAAAACGTATTCCATGAACCAGTATGCCGAAGAGTACATAGCAGAGATTGTTAGACTTCATGGTGTTCCTGTGTCGATCGTGTCTGATCGTGACCCTAGATTTACTTCAGAGTTTTGGAAGAGTTTCACAGAGCATTGGGTACACGGTTAGCATTCAGTACAGCACATCATCCCCAGAGCGACGGTCAATCAGAGAGAGTTATTCAAAATTTGGAGGATACGCTCAAATCTTGTACTATCGATTATCCTGGTAGCTGGGATTCCAAATTGCCTCTTGTTGAGTTCACGTACAATAACAGTTACTAGGTGACGATTGGCATGGCACCGTATAAAGCACTTTATTGCAGAAAATGTAGATCTCCCTTGTATTGGGACGAGATTGGTGAGAGAAAGATGTTGGGTACAGAGTTGGTCCAACAGACAGCTGATGTTGTTGTTGTTATTCAAGAGAGGATGAAGACAACACAGTCGAGAGAGAAGAGTTATGCTGATGTACGGCGAAGGCCATTGCAGTTTGAGGTTGGCGAACATGTGTTCTTGAAGATAGCACATCTTAAAGGTGTGATGCGGTTTGGCAAAAGAGGAAAGTTGAGTCCGAGATTTATTGGCCCATTTGAGATCTTGGATAGAGTCGGTGATCGAGAATACAGGTTAGCCCTACCGCCAGATCTTGATAGAGTTCATAATGTTTTTCATGTCTCCATGCTCAGGAAGTGTATTGTGAATCCTTCCCATGTTCTTCGCCACGAGCCATTGATTTTCACGCCGAATTTAACGTACCAAGAGATTCCAGTCCAGATTCTGGATCGCAAAGTTAAAGTATTGATAAACAAAGGGATCGGCATTGTTAAAGTCCTTTGGAGGAATCATTCGATTGAAAAAGCCACGTGGGAACCAGAGGATGAGATGAAAGGAAAGTATCCTGAGTTGTTTGCGCAGTAACGTCAATTTTGGGGATGAAATTTCTTGAAGGACGGGAGATTGTAATATCCAAGCTTTGTGAACAGTACGGGTTAAGATTTTTTCTGTTTATGGACTATTTGGTTAAATTTAAATATAGTTTAGATGTTAAGAATTTTGATTTATGATTCATAGTATTGTTGATTATAGATGATGTGTAGTTATGTTGTAGCGTCGTTGCGGTTTAATTCATGGTAATTTGTTTGTTGAGCCTATTGGTATGAGGCCAATGGGAATGGTTAGATAAGATATAGAGTTGCAACTTTCTTGTTGAGAGTGTTGTCAAATTATGAGGAGTAGCAACGTTGCGATTCGATTTTTAGTTGCTAAGTTTATTGTTAGATACAGAGGAGAGTGCACCCGCGCCAGGACAAGCACCGCACCCGCGGTGATTGGGCAGAGGCGACACCGCACCCGTGGCCGGAGAATTATCGCACCCGCGGTCGTTGGTTTCGGTTTTTTGGTTGTTGTTCAGTATGCGTAGTGCACCCGCGGTCCACAGGTTAGCGCACTCGCGGTCGATGAATAGTAAAGTCGTGTTTTGGTGTTTCAAGTGATATAAGACAAGGATTTACTCATTTTTCCCTCATTCCACCCATTTCTATTAGTTCTTCAGCTCAAGGAGACCTAGGGTTCTCATTTCCTTTCTTTGATATCTTTGATTCAATCATCTTGTTGGGTATTTGAAGGGAGAGTAAGATCATTTTGGGTTCAGGGAGCTAAGGTAAGCTTGTGGTTTTGTTTATTCTTGGATTATGATGTTGGGGAAATTATGGAATGTTAGATTGTGTTGTTTTTATGGGTTTATGGTATGGGTTTGTGATTATTAAGTTGTTGATGGTTCTATTCATGGTTTATTGTTGTAGGATTTGTACCAAGAGATTAGAATCAAGCTTCTTATTGGTTGTAAGTGGTATTCATTCCTTGTGCTCACATGAATTATATGTATTGTATTTCAATGGTTTTAACATGCTATTCCCTTCCATTTGATTCATGTTATGTATGAATATACTTTGTTGTATATGAGAGGTTTTTATATGTCTCAATTGTATAAAAGGGAATACAAAAGAAAAGAGTATTCAAAGTGTTTGTTTTAATGTCCAAGAGAGAGTTCAAATGAATTATTGGATTGATAAATAGATAGCCAGAGATTGCATGCAATTAGTTGATCAACGACCATAGGCTTTTATCCCAACAGAGTATCAATTTATATCGATGGGATATAGGTACAGAGACAGAGATACTATTTAGATATCAATCCAACAGAGAAAAGAGAAATACCATCGTTATTGTTATGTTATACTATGTTATTCATGTTTCAAGAGTAAGATGGTATTTAATGATTTCAAAGCCATGTTTTACAGATTATGATATGTACAAATTGTTATGTTAGAGTTCCAGTTGCTGAGTTTTATACTCATTTCAGTTATTTCATGTGATGCAGATAAGAGTGACGGTCCAGGACGTTGATTGGAGCCGAGGTCATATGCATAGAAGATGGAAGGAAGAAGGCTATTTTGCTAGTATTTTGACATGATCAAAAATAATATTTTGTATTTTGAGACAACACTTGTTTGATCATGTATATTGTAATGCCCGAGAATTTGATTACCGTAATCTGAAATGATTTGAGTATAATTACTGTAATCAGACGTTGATTAATTGTCAGAATTGTGATTAGCAAATATCACAGGAACCAAATAAGACATGAGAGGTGAAGCCGGGCGTCGGTACATTATAAGCTAAGATGTTGGACAGAACATCTGGCGCCCGAGCGGTAGAAAAGAACCGCCCGAGCGCCAATGCACCATAATTATAGAATTAGGGCAGAATGTATGGCGCCCGAGCGGTAAAGAATTACCGCCCGAGCGCCAATGAATAACAAGCGTGGTTTCGGAACAGAAGGCTCCGCGCTCGAGCGGTGTATTTTAACCGCCCGAGCGCGAGTCATGCAAAATGTAAAGAAGCCACGTTTGCATACAGGCGTGAGATGTATATATATATATATATATATATATATATATATATATATATATATATATATATGTAAATATATATATATATATATATATACAAACGTTGATAGAGTCATCCGGAAGAAATCGAGAAAAGCTTCTGTATATATATTGAAAATCCCTACGCTTTTTGCGAGAAATCTGTCCGTCTGATTATGAATCCGAGTACAGTACCAAGTTCCTATCGACGTAGACTACAACTTGACGTAAGTTTTGCTACGTTTTGACATGTTTTTAAATTAGACTATTGTCAGAATTGAATAGAATTCATATATGATGTTCTTGTCATGTTAGACATCATATATGTTAGACATCATATAATCGAAATCAGATTGAGAAACAGACTGATTATGTAATTGCTATGATTTTCGGATGCAATTTGACTGAGAATTCATATCAGATATGTATTGTTATTGAGATTATGACTGATATCGATATCTATTATGAGTTCTGGTATTATGTCTGTGGGGCCCTTAGCTCCTAATCGTTATTACAACACAATTTGATTAGGGTCAAGTAATCACAGCGGAAAAAGAGTTTAAAATTTCTTTACAATGAGCCTAAAATATCTCTTCTGATATTTAAATACTAAAAATATTATCTAAATTCAAATCATAAAACACGACCACACATAGTCAAAACCAATCACATACAAACAACTCATATCCTCGGGACATGCCCCGGTATATAGATACATATACATATATACTGGGAATAACATATAAAACAACAACTCAACAGTGGCTCCCTCCAGAAGTACCCTCTCCGGTATCTTGATATCCTGGAGTACCTGCCATTGTCCACACACAAAGACAACAACAGCCCCCCTTGGGGGTGAGCAAAGCTCCGTATGGAACAACCAATCATATATACCACAGATATCTAAACAATGATATATGGTATGCAATGCATGTATGTCGTGGAGGTATCAGGTCAAATGCCCATTCACTGAGCACATGTCAGAATCAATCGGATCGCTATAAAATCAAATCAATGCTCGAGCTGGCACACCGGCCGATATGGGAATACACATATGATAGCGTCGACGAAGCGCCATCAATCCCACATCTCATATCCAATCATATGGGTCCACAATTGTCTATGCTTTACGGGTCATATAATACCGGCATAGCGATTGTGTTCACAAACCCTGGAATCCAATCAAATCATATCAGGGTATCCAAGGATCATAGCTCAACGTGCATGTCATGTATCGATGTATGCATAAAATTATGTGTGTTAACAAAACATTTATTTTGTACACCGATACTCAATCTCAATGTCATGTATGCCACATCCAATCATCAAATAGGCACATAGACACGTATTCCAATCCAATCCAATCATATATCATATAATACAGATACCTGTCCTATGTTACTCGGTCGCAACATACCTCAATTCTTCATTCCAGTTGATGTAGCCTAAAGATATTGATATAATACTTTATCTACATCAATAACATATTCATTCCAGTCAATAACATACTCCAAAATCAATAATATGATATTTGAAACTTCAATAATTCATATCAAATCAAAATCATATCATAATTCAATTCCGACTTCGAATATAAGTTTATTGTCGGATATTCTACTACATATCAGAAATCCACTTTCAAATAAATATTTAAAGCTGCTGAAACTAGAAGAAAATTACCTCAGTCTAAAGCCCTCAACGCGCCGATTACAAATATATAATTTGTTTCGCGTTTAGACGGCGTTTCAAAGTCGATTCGGACAATAGAAAATCGAATTCCCTCGAAATCTCTCGAACTCTCGGTAAATAAAATGAAGAAAGGAGGAAAAGAAATCCATTCTTATCCTCATCTCACTTGCGCTCGGGCGGAGAATTCTCGCGCCCGAGCGCGAGACATTCTGCCCCCGACTTCAATATGTACCGCGCACGAGCGGTCACAAATTACCGCTCGGGCTTACCGCTCGTGCGCGGCATGTTCTGTCCAAAGGCCACTTACTTCGCGCTCGGCGGTCAAATATTACCGCTCGGGCGCGAGGTGTTCTGCCCGAATACTCATTTCAAATACCCTGGCGCTCGGGCGGTAATTTTCTACCGCTCGGGCGCCACATGTTCTGTACAGAATGTTTGATTTTGTACTTATTGGCGTCCGGCCTTTCAAATCGAGCTCTTACAACGTCAATTCATATACAATATTCATTTCACAATTTATTGTCACGATATACATCAAATACATAATCCATGGCAATTTCATTAATTATCGATAATCATATAAGATTTACGATAATACGATACACGGTCCTTACATTCCTCCCCCTCTTAAAAGATTTCGTCCTCGAAATCTTAAACATCACTATATACATAACATTGGCAAACATATATATGTCACCAGTTATAGTACATATCAAAACTAAAATCAGTAAAAGGATCAGAATACATCGAATACAATGGAATAGATGTCTTAGAATCAAACAAATGTGGATACGAATCTCGCATCTTGCTTTCCAACTCCCACGTCGATTCTTCAACACCATGTCGTGTCCATTGCACTCGTACCAGAGGAATCGATTTATTTCTCAATATCTTTTCCTTTCGATCCATAATGCGAACAGGTCGTTCAACATAGGAAAGAGAAGGATCAAGTTCAACCTCATCAGGTGCAAGTACGTGTGATGGATCAGGTTCATATTTCCTCAACATAGAAACATGAAATACATCGTGAATGGCAGATAGAGCTGGTGGCAATGCCAATCGATACGCAAGATCACCAACTCGATCAAGAATCTCGTATGGACCCACATATCGAGGAGATAACTTCCCTCGCATGCCGAATCGAACAGTACCTCTAAAGGGAGATATTTTCAAAAATACTCTGTCACCTTTCTGGAATTCCAAGGGTCGTCTTCGCTTATTTGCATAACTCGTTTGACGATCCTGAGCAGCTTTCATCCGCTGCCGAATCAACTGAACCTTATCATTCATTTCCTGTATCATTTCAGGTCCAGTCAATTGTCTTTCACCAATCTCATCCCAGAATAACGGTGATCTGCATCGTCTCCCATATAGAGCTTCAAACGGTGCCATACCGATACTCGTCTGAAAGCTATTATTATATGAAAATTCAACCAATGGTAAGGCATCTTGCCATCCCATTCGAAAGTCCATCACAATTGCACGCAACATATCCTCTAAAGTCTGAATCGTACGCTCATTTTGGCCATCAGTTTGGGGATGATAAGCAGTACTCATAGACAAACGCGTACCCATCGCTTCCTGAAAACTACCCCAGAATTTAGAAGCAAACCTGGGATCACGATCAGATACAATTGAGATTGGAACACCATGCAGTCTCACAACATTCTCAATGTATAAATGGGCCAGTCTCTTATAGGGATAAGTCCGTTCATACGGAATAAAATGCGCAGATTTTGAAAGCCGATCAATAATAACCCAAATAGCATCACAGCCTTTGGGCGAACGAGGTAAATGAGTCACAAAATCCATAGCAATATGCTCCCAATTCCATTTTGGAATTTCGAGACTATGGAGTAAACCTCCAGGTTTCATTCTCTCGGCTTTCACTTGGTGGCAGACAAGGCATTTCGAAATAAATTCAGCAATGTCCTTCTTCATACGTCTCCACCAGAATTGAGGTCTCAAAGTCAAATACATTTTTTGACCTCCACGGTGAACACTGTATTTGCTACAATGTGCTTCTCGAAGAAGGGCAGATCACAAATCAGAATCATCAGGAACTACCAGCCGACCATTAAGTCGTAAAGAACCATCAGAAGAAATCTGAAATCCAGACTGATGTCCTGCAGATACAAGTTCTTTCGACTTTTGGATCTGAGCATCGCTTCGTTGAGCCTTTCGTATTTTCGATATCAAATTCGGCTCAATTTGCAATGCTGAGACAGTGACAGAATTCCAATTCGAGTGAAAAGTCCAACCAGAAGTACAAATATCCTCGTGTACTTTGGCGACATTGACAGAAGCTAAAACAGAATCATAAACTTTACAGCTCAGGGCATCCGCAGTAACATTCACCGATCCAGGGTGATATTGAATCTCACAATCAAAATCCTTCAGGAGATCCATCCACCTGCGTTGCCTCATATTCAGATCAGATTGAGAAAAGAGATATTTCAGACTCTTATGGTCCGAATAGATAAAAAAATTTCTCCGTACAAATAATGGCGCCAAATCTTCAAAGCGAATACAATGGCAGCCAATTCGAGATCATGAACAGGATAACGTGTTTCATGAGATTTCAATTGACGAGACGCATAAGCAACCACTTTGCCATGTTGCATCAGAACACAGCCCAAACCTTTACCAGACGCATCTGTACACACCACAAATCCTCCGGTACCTAAGGGAATAGTAAGCACAGGTGTTGTGGTCATTCTCGTCTTCAATTCAAGAAAACTAGCTTCACATTCATCTGACCAAATGAATTGCTGATTCTTCTGTGTCAGTTGAGTGATAGGTTTAGCTATCTTCGAAAATCCTTCAATAAAATGATGATAATATCCAGCTAAACCCATGAAGCTACGGATCTCAAGAACATTCGTAGGTCTTGGCCAATTCAATACAGCTTCGACCTTTGAAGGATCAACAGATATGCCATGTCTCGAAATGACGTGGCCTAGAAATACCACTTTGTCCATCCAGAATTCGCATTTGGACAATTTGGCATACAAATGACTAGTACGAAGGGTTTGAAGTACCAGTCTCAGATGTTCAGCATGCTCCTTCTTCGATTTCGAATAAACAAGAATATCATCGATAAACACAATAACGAATCGGTCCGGATAATCTCGGAAGACACGATTCATTAAATCCATAAAGATAGCAGGAGCATTTGTAAGACCAAAAGGCATAACCAGGAATTCATAATGGCCATACCTCGTACGAAAAGCAGTCTTGGGCACATCTTCGTCTCGAACTCGTACTTGATGATACCCAGAACGAAGATCAATCTTCGAGTATACAGAAGTACCCTGAAGCTGATCATACAAATCATCAATACACGGAAGTGGGTACTTGTTTTTCACAGTAGCCCGATTCAGTTGCCTATAGTCGATACACATTCGCATCGTACCATCTTTCTTTCGAACAAATAAAACTGGAGCTCCCCAAGGCGATACACTTGGTCGAATATATCCCTTATCGAGAAGATCCTGTAATTGTTCTTTCAATTCTTTCAGTTCCAGGGGTGCCATGCGATAAGGAGCTTTAGAAATAGGCGCAGTCCCCGGCACAAGATCAATACTAAACTCAACTTCTCGATGAGGAGGAAAATCAGGAATCTCATCGGGAAATACATCTGGAAACTCTTTCGCAACAGGAATCTCAGATAAAGAAGACTCCTTCTTCGAAATATCAATAGCGTAGATAAGATAACCCTCATCTCCGCTAGTCAACAATCGGGACATTTCCAAGGAAGATACCAATGGAATTTTGGCTTGAGAACCCTTGCCATAAAAATTCCACTTGGGTCCATCAATCGGTCGAAATCGAACCACTCCGTGACAACAATCCACATTAGCTCGATTTGTCATCAAGATATCCATGCCAACAATACAATCAAAGTCGTGCATTGGGAGGACAATCAAATTCAGAAATATCACATTATCCTCATATATCAATACACAATTATGCACAACTTTTTCAGACAAAATAATCTTTCCTGCTTCTGAGTCGCAGGGAAGGCTGCTGAGCTGACACTTAAGGTGGAGGAGTATACTGTGGACCTCCTCGCCTTAATCCAGCTTCGGCTGCCTTAGATCGTTCAACTGCCTCTGCGTAGCTGGTAGGCAATCTAGAAACAACATATGTATATAAAGCAGGATGTAAACCATTTACAAACCTGTTATATTTTGCCCTCGCATTTCCAGCTACGTGAGGTGCATACTTCAACAAAGTAGAAAATTTCGAAGCATACTCTGCAACAGTCATCGTTCCTTGCTGCAGATTATTGAATTCATTCTCCTGAGCAGTATAATAAGAAGGAGGGGAATACTGCTCCAAAAACTGGGCCTTGAAGACATCCCATGTGACTTCAGTCCCTGCCTCTTTCAATCCAATCTCAGTGGCCTCCCACCAAGATTTAGCTCGGTCCTTCAACTGATACAAAGCAAGTTTCAGTTTCCGAGCCTTGGAATACTCAACAATATTAAACAAATGCTCAATATCCTTCATCCAGGCCTCAGCTCTTTCAGCACTCTCAGTACCAAAGAACTTCGGTGGTTTCAGATCCTGGAATCGAGCCATCACTACATCCATGGACAATCCTTCAAATTGCCAAACAATCCTCTCAGTACTGCTACTCGCAGTTTCATTTGTGGGATCCATCTACAAATCAAAAGATGAATATCACAATTTCAAATCAATTTCATAATCTCATCATCTCATATCATCAATCTCATCAAATACTTACTCAAATCAAATCAAGTAAGAGCAAGTAATACAAATAAATCAAACACATGCGCACAATTCATTTGTGCCTATTCAAGTGTACACAAGACTCAATAGAGCATTCCCAGCTATGCTCTGATACCACTCTGTGTGAGGCCCTTAGCTCCTAATCGTTATTACAACACAATTTGATTAGGGTTAAGTAATCACAGCGGAAAACGAGTTTAAAATTTCTTTACAATGAGCCCAAAATATCTCTTCTAATATTTAAATACTAAAAATAGTATCTAAATTCAAATCATAAAACATACCCACACATAGTCAAAACTAATCACATACAAACAACTCATATCCTCGGGACATGCCCCGGTATATAGATACATATACATATATACTGCGAATAACATATAAAACCTCAACTCAACAGTGGCTCCCTCCAGAAGTACCCTCTCCGGTCTCCTGATATCCTGGAGTACCTGCCATTGTCCACACACAAAGACAACAACAGCCCCCCTTGGGGGTGAGCAAAGCTCCGTATGGAACAATCAATCATATATACCACAGATATCTAAACAATGATATATGTTATGCAATGCATGTATGTCGTGGAGGTATCAGGTCAAATGCCCATCCACTGAGCACATGTCAGAATCAATCGAATCGCTATCAAATCAAATCAATGCTCGAGCTGGCACACCGGCCGATATGGGAATACACATATGATAGCGTCGACGAAGCGCCATCAATCCCACATCTCATATCCAATCATATGGGGCCAAAATTGTCTATGCTTTACGGGTCATACAATACCGGCATAGCGATTGTGTTCACAAACCCCGGAATCCAATCAAATCATATCAGGGTATCCAAGGATCATAGCTCAACGTGCATGTCATGTATCGATGTATGCATAAAATGATGTGTGTTAACAAAACATTTATTTTGTACACCGATACTCAATCTCAATGTCATGTATGCCACATCCAATCATCAAATAGGCACATAGACACGTATTCCAATCCAATCCAATCAATCCAATCATATATCATATAATACAGATACCTGTCGTATGTTACCCAGTCGCAACATACCTCAATTCTTCGTTCCAGTTGATGTAGCCTGAAGATATTGATATAATACTTTATCTACATCAATAACATATTCATTCCAATCAATAACATACTCCAAAATCAATAATATGAGTTTCAAATATCATTTGAAACTTCAATAATTCATATCAAATCAAAATCATATCATAATTCAATTCCGACTTCGAATATAAGTTTATTGTCGGATATTCTACTACATATCAGAAATCCACTTTCAAATACATGCTATTCCAGCACTTTGATATTTAAAGCTGCTGAAACTAGAAGAAAATTACCTCATTCTAAAGCCCTCGACGCGCAGATTACAAATATATAATTTGTTTCGCGTTTAGACGGCGTTTCAAAGTCGATTCGGACGATAGAAAATCGAATTCTCTCGAAATCTCTCGAACTCTCGGTAAATAAAATGAAGAAAGGAGGAAAAGAAATCCATTCTTATCCTCATCTCACTCGTGCTCGGGCGGCAGAATTCTCGCGCCCGAGCGCAAGACATTCTGCCCCCGACTTCAATATGTACCGCGCTCGAGCGGTCACAAATTACCGCTCGGGCGCGGCATTTTCTGTCCAAAGGCCACTTACTTCGCGCTCGGGCGGTCAAATATTACCGCTCGGGCGCGAGGTGTTCTGCCCGAATACTCATTTCAAATACCCTGGCGCTCGGGCGGTAATTTTCTACCGCTCGGGCGCCACATGTTCTCTACAGAATGTTTGATTTTGTACTTATTGGCGTCCGGTCTTTCAAATCGAGCTCTTACAACGTCTATTCATATACAATATTCATTTCTCAATTTATTGTCGCGATATACATCAAATACATAATCCATGACAATTTCATTAATTATCGATAATCATATAAGATTTACGATAATACGATACACGGTCCTTAGAATATCTGTGATGTTCGGACTGACGGGGATTATCGAGACTGTGTTGTTATACCGTCGAAACATCAGTTGGTTGATATTGATCAGATTCGGTATTGATTTAGATTAGATTGTGATACCGTATGTCGATTGACATTAATCAGATTATGTGTTTTGATTTGAATATTGATCAGAACAGGTTCTGAATTGAGTTGTATATTGATATTATATTTGTTCGATATTGTTATTACCAGATTGGGAATGGACCGAGATAGAGTCGGGATTTCTTCTTCTTCTTCTGAGCAAGAAGATAAAGGTATAACTTAATGTTGAGTTGGGATTGCACAACTCGAGTGAGGTTTGACTCGAGTTTCCCTAAATCACATACTTTACTTATTGCATTGATATTTGCATTGAGTTGATTGATATACTTGTTCTCTTGAATTATAGATAACAGGTGTTAGACGAGTAATCTTGTGACAGAAGTGCCTGATAGTGGTAGGATTACCACGGGCACATTGCACGATGTCATGAGATATTGTATTGGCGGAAGTGCCATAGTCTGTCAATGGGTAATTGGCTATCGATGTGGATAGAATTATAGCTCCTTCTATTACTGATGATCAGTATTGTATCGATGTGGATAGAATTATAACTTCTTCTATTACTGTTGATCGATGTTATATCGATGTGGATAGAATTGGAGTTTCTTCTATTGCTGGTGATCGATACTATACTGATGTGGATAGAAACAGAGCTTCTTCTATTACTGGTGATCGATACTATATCGACGTGGATAGAATTGGAGTCTCTTCTATTACTGTTGGTCGATATGGAATGCCAATGTCTGGAAACTGGGATCCCTAGGCTAGGATTGAGTCTAGTCTAAAACATAGAGTCACGAGTTTGAGTGACAGTTATATTGATTTGTATTGAGGGATGTTAATTTATGTTCCTGAATATGGTTCATGTTCCTTGCTGTTCCTGATATTGGTACAGGTTTAGAATAGGAATTATTCTTGATATTGATTATGTTCCTGAATAGGGTACATGTTTAGAATATGATTTATTCTTGTTATTATTTCATGTCATGATTTTGAGATGGGATATGATTTTCTGTTATATGCTTTTATATTGTTTATATGATTGCATGTATACATGATTTATACTGGGATATGTATATCTCACCGGAGTTATCCGGCTGTTGTCTTGTTTGTATGTGTGCATGACAACATGTGGGACAGGATAAGGGTCAGGAAGAGAACGAGGCTGGACTAGATAGCGTGGAGATCCGGGCTTCAGAAGCAACTTAGGATTCAGCACTGACTTGTAGTTGAACCTAGTTGGATTATTGTAGATCATACAATAATTGTATGTTATGTTTAATATATAATTTGAATTTAATTACATTACGTTTCCGCTGTGTATTTTAGAAAAAAAATTTAGACCCTGTTTATACTAATTGATTAATTAGTCATAATTATGATTTAGAACATGATTAACGTCCGGGTCCCCACAACAGGTGGTATCAGTGCTTAGGTCCTTGAATTGTAGGTTCCTTAGCACTGAGATAGTGGAGAGTGAGCGGGGTAGAATGAGTTTTCTTTCCTTGCATGTGGTTGCTAGCATGTGATTGATTATAATGTGGAATTACATTGTGTATGCTAGCATGATATGATGTTTTACTGCCTGGACTTATATGGCATATGATTGAATATAATGTTGAAACTACATTGTATATGCTATGATTTCAGTATGTTTTATTGTTTAGAAAGCTACATGTTACCTGAATATCTGAGTTGATTTGGTAATATGTTTTATTTGAAACTGGATCAGAACCAATTCTTGACCAGAGGTAAGCTGATCAGGATTGGGATTGAGACGGATTTGTCTCCTGTTACTACTAACGTCTGTGATTTTCAGATATTCCTCCTAGAAGGATTCCAGAAAGAGGTAGTACTTCGTCTGATCAGATAGATGCATCAGAAACTCAGATGGAAATAAAGCTGAGAGAGTTTCAGTTATTGCAGCCGCCGATTCTGAATGGTATCGAGGCCTCCGAAGATTGTCAGAACTGGTTTGATGACATAGAAATACTGTTCGATTTACTGGATTGTACAGATGAACAGAGAGTTAAAATGGTACCTTATCAGTTACGAGAAGCCGCCAGGAGTTGGTGGATTACCAGTAGAAGAATGTGGGAACAGAAAGGTACAGTGATTTCGTGGGAAATATTCAGAACTGAATTCTATCGACGATTTTTCTCAGTCTCGTACCGAGAGGATAAGAAAGCAGAGTTTGAGAATTTGAGCCAAGGTCAGTTGAGTATTAATGAATATACCACCAAATTCTCTACTCTACTGTATTTTACTCCTCAGATAGCTGGTAATGATGAAGCTATAGTAAATCAGTTCATCAGAGGGTTGAATTCGGAGGTAGTTGCATTTATGAATCTGCAGCGACCTTACCATTTTGCTGACATCTTGAGTAGAGCAAAGGGAGCTGAGGCAAGTCTGATTAGACAATTAACAAGTTTGTGTGTGATTCAACCTCAGACACAGCAATCCCCTCTCCGATTTGATCGCGGCAGCACGAGTGGGAAGCAGGATTTGCTGAAAGCTCGAAAGATGTGGGGACCCGGGCTCTAACTCAATTCTTTTGGGATTTAATTGGATCTTTGTTCGAAAATGTGGGTCAAAAATTTGCTTTTAACATTAATTCAAATGTATAGATAAAGCATAACATGTCGTTAACTGAAATAAACAACATAATGTACATACATGTCTGTTCGTACAAACATTCACTAGTGTTCAAATGACAACTACAAACATAAGTAGTACAAGTTTCATAAGGAAACACTAGTAATCTGCAATGCCCGAGATCTCCACGCTATCATCATCTCTCATCTAGCTCGTGACCCCGATCCTGCCCCACCTGTTGCCATGCACACATACAGACACGACAACAGCCGGATAACTCCGGTGAGAACATATCGCAGTATAAAACATGGATGCATGCAATGTAATAAATCATGTACAAATGCATAACATAAATCAAGTAACATGAATATACATCTAAACATGTAGTAGAATACAAATCTGTATTCAACAATTCAAATCTTGACTCGACTCTTTTCTAATCTAGGGATCCCGGTGTGAATAAGACTGTCTGTTACCTACCCAACCACTCGGGGCAACGGTACGTCTTATTCCTAGACTTCGGTCAACTCTGTATCGAGGGTCTACACATATATCAAATCTGCTCCTATGCGTCGATACACCGAAACGTCTAGTTTTGGCAAGTCTGCCAATCTCTCCTATCTCAGGACTCGAATATAAATCAATAAACAAGGCATTACATAATCAAATGTAATAACAATCTAGTATGTGATTTAGGGAAACTCGTATCAAATCTGAATCGAGTTGTGCAATCCCGTGACCACATGAATTATACCTTTCTTGTCAAATCGTCGGTCAAAGTCTCGAAGTCGGAATGTCACTCTGTCAAAACTAATCTGAAATGACAATATAACAATGTGCACTTCAGTCATATATATCTCAATCAACTCAAGGTACAAAGCTGAAGTCGATTTCAAATTAATTCAACGGCGTAACGACATAGTTCTTCGATACTGGTAACTCCACCATAACATGCTCAATCATAATCAACTCATAAACTCATCAACCTCAATACATAAGCTGAAATCTGTACCATTTTAACGTAATACATGCTGGAAACTAACAATCGTAGCAAATAACATCCGTTTCTTGATGCGGTTACGCATATACCATGCTCAATACCTCAAGAACACAATCTAATTAACATATTACAATTTCTACAACATCTATATTTCGAGATAGGCTGGAATTGAACAATACTTACATCCTTTGATAGCCCTTGACGAGGTGAGTTCAAAACCGAAATCGGATCTAAAATCGGATAACCGGAAGTAGCAAAATCTCAAGTGTAAAGATCAAAAGAATGAAAGCTCCTCCCAAAACTTCTCTCGGCTCTTGTTCTGAATAGTTACTGAAATGAAGACACATATCATATATTGCATGCAAAAAGGACAAGTGTTCACGTTTTTCACACGACATGCACTACCGCGGGTGCGGTAGCATAAGGGCGCGGGTGCACTGTGCTCTCGGCAGCAATATTATTTTCTGGAATTCTTAGACCGCGGGTGCGGTCCTTACATGACCGCGGGGGCGGTCTCACACCGCGGGTGCGGTCTTGCTAGCAGCGCGGGTGCGGTGTCTGTTCGCACAAATTCACCAATTTCTGTCACCTACACCGCGGGTGCGGTAGTCTTAGCACCGCGGGGGCGGTGTGGCTTCGGTCATGCCTTCAAAAATCTCATTTAAACTTCATGCATTCTTACCTCTATGATTCTAGCATCAATGCCAGTTGATAATTCTCGAGCCTTACATTTCTCCCCCTCTTAGACAAGAGTTCGTCCTCGAACTCACAAGCAATTATTCATGCAGTTATATACAAAATTGTAAAAGCAAAACGGGAAGAAAGACTCACATCAATGGAATAGCTCGGGATGCCTCTGTCTCATCTCAGACTCTGTCTCCCAAGTTGCTTCCTCGATTCCATGACGATTCCACTGGATCTTCACAAGCGGAATAGTCTTTGTTCTGAGCTGTTTCTCTTTCCGATCAAGAATTTGAATCGGTCGCTCAACATAGCTCAAAGTCTGATCTAACTCGGCTTCTTCAGGTTGAATGACATGAGAATCATCCGGCATGTATCTGCGCAACATCGATACATGAAAAACATCATGTATACCGGACAGTGAAGGAGGAAGAGCAAGTCTGTAAGCTCGATCGCCAATCTTTTCAAGAATCTCATACGGACCGACGTATCTAGGAGACAACTTTCCTCGCTTGCCAAATCTGACAACGCCTCTGAAAGGTGAAATCTTCAAAAATACTCTGTCTCCCTGTTCGAATACTAACGGTCTACGTCTAATATTGGCGTACTTCGCTTGCCTATCCTGTGCCGTCTTCATTCGTTTCTGAATGATCTTCACTTTCTCTGTCATCTCACGAATTATATCAGGCCCTAACTCTGGTACCTCAGAAATATCATCCCAGTACAACGGATATCTGCACTTCTTTCCTTATAAAGCTTCGAACGGTGCCATCTCTATGCTCGTCTGATAGCTGTTGTTGTATGAAAACTCACACAACGGCAATGAATCCTGCCAACTAGTACCAAAGTCTAGTACTACAGCTCTCAGCATGTCCTCTAAAGTCTGGATAGTCCGCTCTGACTGTCCATCTGTCTGGGGATGATAAGCAGTGCTCAGGTGTAGAGTCGTACCCAAAGCCTGCTGCAAGCTGTGCCAAAAGTGAGAAGTGAATCGTGGATCACGATCTGATACGATCGACTTCGGCACACCATGCAATCTGACGACCTCTTTGACATACAACTCTGCCATCTGATCATGTCGATAGGGCATCCTGTATGGAATAAAGCACGCTGATTTGGTCAGTCTGTCTATCACAACCCAAATCGCGTCACAGCCTCGCGAAGATCGAGGTAACTTTGTCACGAAATCCATGGAAATGTGGTCCCATTTCCATTCAGGAACAGACAGACTCTGGAGTAAACCTCCGGGTTTCTTTCTTTCTGCCTTCACCCGCTGGCAATTCAGACATTTAGACACAAATTCTGCAATGTCTGTCTTCATCTGTTTCCACCAAAATTGTGTCTTCAAATCGTTATACATCTTCCTGCCACCAGGATGAATGCTGAACCGACTACAGTGTGCCTCCGACATGATCTGTTGTTTCAAATCTGAAACATCTGGCACCACTAGACGGTTATTCACATACAGAACAGAATCTCTGACCTGATACTCTGACATATGACCAGCTCTGACCATATCAATCGATCTCTGCACGCTCGGATCAGTTCTTTGTGCTTCTTTGATCCTCGAAATCAGATCTGGCTCAATCTGAATCGCAGCAAGTCGCAGCGGTCTACTCTCTGTATCAAATGTCAATCCGGACAAGCAACAATCTTCTACTAAACTCGATACACCTATAGTCGACAAGGACAAAGAACATACCTTTCGACTCAAGGCGTCTGCCGCTGCATTCGACTTTCCTGGATGGTACTTGATCTCGCAATCAAAATCTTTCAGCAGATCAAGCCATCGTCGCTGTCTCATGTTCAATTCTGACTGAGAAAAGAGATACTTCAAGCTCTTATGATCAGAATAAATCTCGAATTTCTCGCCATACAGATAATGACGCCAGATCTTAAGTGCAAACACAATCGCCGCCAATTCAAGATCATGAATCGGATAACGAGTCTCGTGCGGCTTCAGCTGTCTAGAGGCGTATGCTATTACGTGCCCTCGCTGCATAAGAACACATCCTAACCCTCTGTGAGATGCGTCACAGTATACAACGAACTCACCTGTACCTGCAGGAATCGTCAAGACAGGTGCACTAGTCAGCCTCTTCTTCAGCTCTACAAAACTGGTTTCACAATCTTCGGACCACACAAATGGCATATTCTTCTGTGTCAACTGGGTGATAGGCTTCGCTATACTGGAGAAATCTCGAATAAAACGACGATAATACCCGGCTAGACCCATGAAACTGCGTATCTCAGGCACAGAAGTCGGTCTTGGCCAACTGATCACAGCCTCAACTTTACTCGGATCTACCGCAATACCATCTCCAGATATAATATGCCCCAAGAAGACAACCTGTCTCAGCCAGAATTCACACTTGGACAGTTTGGCATACAACCGCTCATGTCGCAAAGTCTTCAGCACAATTCTCAGATGATCTGCATGCTCAGTCAAACTTTTCGAATACACTAAAATGTCGTCAATAAACACAATTACAAACTCATCTAAATATCTCTGAAAAATGCGGTTCATCAAACTCATAAACACCGCTGGTGCATTCGTCAAACCGAAAGGCATAACAACAAACTCGTAATGTCCATACCTGGTTCGGAATGCAGTCTTCGGAATATCAACGTCTCTAACTCGGAGCTGATGATATCCTGACCTCAAATCAATCTTCGAATATACCGAAGATCCCTGTAACTGGTCAAATAAATCGTCGATGCGCGGCAACGGATATTTGTTCTTCACTGTTGCCTTGTTCAACTGTCTGTAATCAATACACAGTCGCATCGAACCATCTTTCTTTCTAACGAAAAGCACCGGAGCACCCCAAGGTGATACACTGGGTCTGATATATCCCTTGGACAGAAGATCATCCAACTGTGCTTTCAACTCTTTCAGTTCAACAGGCGCCATCCTATACGGAGCTCTTTAAATAGGAACACTGCCTGGCACAAGGTCTATGCTAAAATCAACCTTTCGAACTGGATGCAACCCTGGAATCTCATCAGGAAAAACATCTGCAAACTCGCAAACCACTGGCAAATCTGCCAATGCTGGGCTCGACTTCAGTAAATCTACTGAATATACAAGAAAGCCCTCTGCTCCTCTCTGAAGCAATCTACTCATAGTCAGAGCAGATACTAAGGGAATCCGAGATCTGGAACCCTTGCCGTAAAATTTCCACTCGTCTGTCATTTCGGGTCTGAATCTGACAATCTTGTGGAAAGAATCTACTGTGGCCCTGTACTTGGTTAACATATCTATGCCAACTATACAATCAAAATCAGCTAAACCAAGTACTACACAATCAAGATCGATCTCATGCCCCTCAAACTGAAGCATACAGTGTCTAACAGTAGTCACAGATATCAAGCCACTTCCCAACGGAGAAGCTATAGACACTACTGTCGACATCGACTCAACAGGCAATGAATGTCTCAATGCAAAATGTTCAGAGATGAATGTATGTGATGCCCCTGTGTCTATCAACACATATGCAGGATAACCACAAAGGAAACAATTACCTGCAATGACGTCATCTGGCGCCTCCTGCGCCTGCTCCTCTGTCAGGGCAAAGACACGTGCCTGCTGTCTGGGAGGCTGACTCACAGTCTGACTACCTCCTGGTCTTTGCTGAGTCTGTGTGGAGGGTGGCTGAAAGGAGTGTACAGAAGATGCCTGTCTCTCCATCTGTGGCGCTAGTGCTGATGATCCGGTGCTCTGGAATCGTTGTGCACCTCTCTGGGGACAAACTCTGGCGAAGTGTCCCTGTTGCCTACAGATGTTGCAGCGTCCCAGAACTCCTTGACACTGCTCCGTCGCATGTCGCCCTCCGCACGAACCACAGTATGCACCACTATACTCTGACCCCTGACCTCTCTGTCGAAATCCACTCGAACTCGATGAACTGCTCCCAGATTTCTTAAACTGTTTGCCCTTAGCCTTCAGAAAATCCTTCTTGCCACTACCACTAGCTCCACTGTCAAAACGAGGTGGAGGTGGTGGAAACTGTACGGTCGTGGACTGTGGCGGTCTCTCCCCCTGAACACCGTAGGAAGCTCCTCGCTGCCTGATCAAGCCAGCCTCGGCTCCCTTCGCTCGGTTCAGTGCCTCCGAAAAAGTACTAGGCCGGCCCGTGTTCACCAAAGTAAAGACATCGGGATTCAGCCCGTTGATGAACTGATCGGCCACTGCCTCGTCGTTTCCGGCCACATGCGGTGCAAATCGTAACAATGCAGAAAATTTAGCCACATACTCCTCGATGTTCCACTGTCCCTGCTTCAGATTCGCAAATTCAGCTCCATTATCTTTCCGGTAGGAGACGGGGAAGAAGCGCTGATAGAACTCATCTTTGAATACTTTCCACGTGATGTCAATGCCTCGGTGCTCCAAGGCTCTCTTCGTAGTCAACCACCAACTCTTGGCAACCTCCTGCATCTGATGCCCTATCAGTTTCACACGTCGTTCGTCAGTGTAAGCCAAAGACTCAAACAACATCTCGATATCATCGAGCCAGCTCTCGCACTCTACTGCACTCTCTGTGCCCTTCAGGGTAGGCGGATGGAAAGACTGAAATCTCTTCAATAAAGTCTCCATCGGCGTAGCGGTAACATCCATCTGTGCACCTGATGTGCTACCCTGCTCTGGCTGTGGCACTCGTCTAGGCGGCATAAATCTGATTATCAAACTAATTAGTACCCAATCACTATCATCTGTCTCAGCCCTCCTCTGATCATATACTCTGATCGAGAATCGGTTCTGATTCAGGCTTGACAAGTATATGCTGTAAATCAACTCAGATAATGCACAACATATAATAGGGAAAGCAATAAAGCATGCTAGCATCTCAAAAGCAAGGAAGATGACTCGATCTACCCCGCTCATTCTATTCTATCTCAGTCTACAGAACCTACTGCTCTGATACCACCTGTTGTGGGGACCCGGGCTCTAACTCAATTCTTTTGGGATTTAATTGGATCTTTGTTCGAAAATGTGGGTCAAAAATTTGCTTTTAACATTAATTCAAATGTATAGATAAAGCATAACATGTCGTTAACTGAAATAAACAACATAATGTACATACATGTCTGTTCGTACAAACATTCACTAGTGTTCAAATGACAACTGTGACACCCTGACCCGTTACAATTAAAATACAGCGGAATTTAAAATTTTCTTTCAAACGGAAGGAGTTTCAAAATACATTTATAAAAGTGTTTACAAAATAACAACATGATCATTCCAATGACATAACAAAATACAAAATATCATTAGTGTGATCATGTTACAAAATGGTACAAAATAATCATCCTTCCAATCTTCGTATGCATATGACCCCCATCCACAGTCAACGTCCCGGTCCGTCGCTCTTATCTGCATCACATGAAATAACTGAAATGAGAATAAATCTCAGCAAGTGGAACTCTTACATAGCAATGATACATAGTATACTCTGTAAAACATGGCTTTTAAATCATAAATACCATCGACTCTGAAACATGAATAACGTAGCAATAACTGTAGCAATAGCAATAGCAATAGATAGCAATACGATGGTATTTCTCTTTTCTATGGTTGGATTGATATCAATAGTATCTGTGACTGTGGTTGCCAATATCCCATCGATATAAATCGATAACTGTGAGGGGATAAAAGCCTATGGTCGATGATCATCTAATTGCATGCAATGCTCTGACTATGATTAATCAATCCAATAAAACATTTGAATTCTCAATAACATTTAAAGCCGTCGTTTCGCAATCTCATAATATCTCTTGTATTCCCTTTTTAACAATAGTGAGACATCAATGCCTCCAATAGATAATCAATGAAATCAATACATAACAATGGATCAATGGAAGGGAATATCACTTTAAAATCTTTAAAACACAATACATATAATATCATGTGAGCACAAGGGAGGAAATTCCACTTACAAACCAATAGAACACCTCCAACTAAACTCTTGGTACACCACCTACAACAATAATCCATAAATAACACCAATATCAAGACTAAATCCAAGAGTCCATGCTAAATAATCCATAGAACCATCAAAACATCAAATCCAAAATAACCCTTAACTCGAAACCTCATTAGAATCACACCAAAAACTTACCTAAGCTTACTTATACCACGGAGAACGATGATCTCAAGTCGGAAATCCAAATAACTCCAAGAATCAAAGGTAGGAAGCTAAAGAAATGGATGAAAACCCTTAAGAATTGAGAGAATATCGAGAATGGAAGGAAGAAGATAAGGTAGGTATGGCCAACAACTCCCAAAAAGTCACTTAAAATCTCGCCCATACTTACACCGCGGGTGCGGTCACACAAGCACCGCGGGTGCGCTAAGCTCACGGCAACCAAAATAAATCCCATGCACGATCACCGCGGGTGCGGTGCTACAATTACCGCGGGTGCGGTGCACACCGCGGGTGCGGTCCTTGCACTGCCGCGGGTGCGGTGATGCCACGGCCCTCCAAATCCAAAATCATGAATAGTACACCGCGGGGGCACTCATCTAAGAGCGCGGGTGCACTCTACTCACGGCAATGAACAGTAACAAAACAACTAAAATCGATTCGAAACGCTGAAACGAACAATCAACACCAACTAACACCTCAAATAAATAATAACCAATAATACTATAGCCCAAAACACAACTATAATCATCTAATCACATAACCCAATTAACACAATAAAGCTTAAACCGTACCGTACACCGGGCTCGGCTATTACAATCTCCCCTCCTTAGAGGAATTTCGTCCTCGAAATTGACGTCACGGCACGAACAACTCAGGATATCTCTCTCTCATCTCAGTCTCTGGTTCCCACGTAGCCTCCTCAATCAAATGGTTCTTCCAAAGGACTTTAACGATGCCGATCTCTTTGTTCCTCAGAACTCTAACTGTGCGATCCAGAATCTGAATCGGAATCTCATGGTAAGTCAGACTCGGCGTCAAGTCCAATGGCTCATGGCGAAGAACATGGGAAGGATCTGCAATATACTTCCTGAGCATCGATACGTGAAACACATTATGGACTCTGTCAAGATCGGGCGGTAGGGCTAATCTGTAGGCTCGGTCACCCACTCTGTCCAATATCTCGAATGGACCAATGAATCTAGGGCTCAACTTGCCCTTCTTGCCAAAACGCATCACACCCTTGAGAGGTGCTATCTTCAGAAAAACATGATCGCCAACCTCGAACTACAAAGGTCTACGACGAACGTCTGCATAGCTCTTCTGTCTGGACTGAGCAGTCTTCATCCTCTCTCTGATAACTGCAACAACATCGGCAGTCTGTTGGACCAACTCGGGACCCAACATCTTCCTCTCTCCAACCTCATCCCAAAACAAAGGAGATCTGCACTTCCTGCCATAAAGTGCCTCATACGGTGCCATGCCAATCGTCGCCTGGTAGCTATTGTTGTACGTGAACTCCACAAGAGGCAACTTGGAATCCCAGCTACCAGAATAGTCAATAGTACAAGCTCTGAGCATATCCTCCAGAATCTGAATGACTCTCTCTGACTGACCGTCGCTCTGAGGATGATAAGCTGTACTGAAAGCTAATCGAGAACCCATAGCTCTGTGCAAACTCTTCCAGAACTCTGAGGTAAATCTGGGGTCACGATCAGACACGATCGACACAGGAACCCCATGAAGTCTAACAATCTCTGCAATGTAATCCTCGGCATACTGAGACATCGAATACGTCGTCTTGATTGGGAGAAAGTGCGCTGACTTGGTCAATCTATCAACAATAACCCAAATGGAATTGAAACCCTTCTGCGTCCTGGGTAAACCAGTCACGAAATCCATAGTGATATGCTCCCACTTCCACTGAGGAATCGGCAAAGAAAGCAATGTCCCAGCAGGTCTCTGGTGCTCAATCTTTACCTGCTGACAAGTAAGGCACTGAGAAATGAACAAAGCAATATCTCTCTTCATACCTGGCCACCAGTAGAGTCGACGAAGATCCTGATACATCTTCGTACTGCCTGGATGAATCGAATAAGGTGCGGTATGAGCCTCTGTCAAGACATCTCTACGAATATCGTCGCCAGAAGGAACACAAATGCGGCCTCTGAAAGTCACCAAATCATCACCATTCAGACTAAACTCTGAATTCCCTCTAGCCTCGGCTCTAGCTCTCAACTCTGCCAACTGAACATCAGTCGACTGCTCTCTACGGATCCTGTCCGTCAAAGTAGATCGAATGACCAACGCTGAAAAGCGAGCAATGGTCCCTGGAATCACCAGATCAATCTCCTCTCTCTGCAAATCCATCAACAATGGTCTCTGAATCAAAGAACTCAATGAAGCACTCGACTTGCGGCTCAAAGCATCAGCCACAACATTCGCCTTCCCTGGGTGATAACTGATCGTCACATCGTAATCCTTGACAAGCTCTAACCACCTCCTCTGTCGCATATTGAGCTCTTTCTGCGAGAACAGATACTTCAAACTCTTGTGGTCTGTGAAAATCTCACACTTTTCGCCATACAGATAATGTCTCCAAATCTTAAGGGCGAAAACCACAGCTGCAAGCTCCAAATCGTGCGTCGGATAATTCTTCTCATAATCCTTCAACTGGCGAGACGCATAGGCAATGACCTTACCTCGCTGCATCAACACTGCACCAAGGCCTCTCTTCGACGCATCGGTATAGACCACAAAATCCTCTGAACCACTGGGCAAAGAAAGAACAGGAGCTGTCGTCAATCTGTCCTTCAACTCCTGAAATGCACTCTGGCAATCGATAGACCACTCGAACTTCACAGTCTTCCTCGTCAGATTGGACAATGGCAGGGCAATCTTGGAGAAACCTGAAATGAAACGACGATAGTAACCCGCCAAACCGAGGAAACTGCGTACCTCAGAAACAGTGGTAGGAATAGGCCAACTCCGAATCGCCTCTATCTTCAACGGATCAACAGCAATGCCATCTCTCGAAACCACATGGCCTAGAAAAGAAATCTGATCCAGCCAAAACTCACACTTCTTCAACTTGGCAAACAACCTCTTCTCTCGCAACAACTGAAGCACCACTCTGAGATGCTCTGCATGAAGCTCTCTGGATTTGGAATAGATCAAGATATCGTCGATGAAAACAATAACGAAGCTATCCAGATAAGGCTTGAACACACGGTTCATCAGATCCATGAAGACTGAAGGGGCATTGGTCAAACCAAAAGACATGACAAGAAACTCATAGTGACCGTACCTGGTCCGGAAAGCTGTCTTAGGGATATCAGACTCCCTAACCTTCAACTGATAGTAGCCAGACCGAAGATCAATCTTCGAGAACATAGTAGCACCATGGAGCTGATCAAACAAATCATCTATCCGAGGCAACGGATACTTGTTCTTGACAGTTACTTTGTTAAGCTCCCTGTAGTCGATACACAGTCGCAGAGAACCATCCTTCTTCTTGACAAATAGAACCGGAGCTCCCCAAGGCGAAGAACTCGGACGAATAAAGCCCTTGTCTAAAAGATCCTGCAACTGAGTCTTCAACTCCTTCATCTCGGTAGGGGCCATCCGGTACGGAGCCTTAGAAATAGGAACCGTACCTCGAGCTAAATCAATCACAAACTCAACATCTCTATCCGGCGGCAAACCCGGAACATCATCCTCAAACACATCAGCAAACTCCCTCACCACATCAATATCATCTACATTCAACTTAATCAATCTATCAACATCCACAATAGAAGCAAGAAACCCATCGCAACCTCTACACAACAATCTCTCAGCCTCAAAGCAAGAAATAAAAGGAAGGACCAGCGAAGTACCTGTGCTGGCGAGCGCTCCTCCCTGGCCATCATCTGCAAAAGTCACCTTCTTAGCAACACAATCGATAACTGCACGATAAGTCGAAAGCCAATCCATGCCAAGAATAACATCGAAGGCAACCATAGGGATAACAATCAAATCAGCGAATACAACTCGCTCCTCAATACGAACAGGGCACGCAAAGACAATTGATGTCGGGCACAAGACATCCCCCGAAGGTAAAACAACATTAAGCTGGAGGGGAAGAACAGAAGGAACTATACCCAAAGATCTCAAAAATAATTCAGACATAAAAGAATGAGTAGCACCAGTATCAATCAAAGTAGTAGCTACTCTGCCTGAAATCAAAATAGTACTAGAGATCAATGAAGAATCACGATTAATACCTTCCTTGGTCATCGCAAAGATACGACCCTGCACCTTCCCTTGGCTATCTCCCCTCGGGCAATTCCTAGCAACATGCCCGCCGCGCCACAACGAAAACAAGTATGAGTGCCCAATCTGCACTCTCCTCGATGATGCTTACCACACTTTGGACACAGTGGCTTCTCGGGATCAAATGGAACTGGCGGTGGTCTAGAACTCGGCTCCATCTTGCCCTTGCCCTTGAAACGATCCCTGCCCCTCTGATTCGAACCCTGGCCTCTCTGAGCAATGGCCTGGTGTCTCTCCTGCCTCTCCCTGGCGATGTCCTTCTCGTCTTGCTCGGCCAACAATGCTTTGGACACAATCTCCTTGAAAGTAACAGCCTTGGACATGTTGATATCACGACGAATCTCCGCTCTAAGGCCTCGAATGAAATGAGCACCCTTGTCCTTGTCGTTCGAAGCAATATACGGAGCAAAAAGGCAACCCTCCTCGAACTTCAGGATATACTGGCCAACATCCAAGCTCCCCTGTCGAAGTTCCAAGAACTCCGTAACCTTCCTCGCTCGAAGTGCGTCGGGGAAATACTTGTCGTAGAACAAGTCAGTGAACTCTGACCACTTCAGTGTCGCACTATCAACTCCAACTTTCGTAGCATTCCACCAAATGCGGGCAGCCTTAACCAGCAAAAACACTGCACAGCTAATCCTGTCTTTGTCCTCATACCGGAGATGATCGAAGATAGCTTCAAGCGCCTTGACCCACTCGACAGCAACTAGACGATCGGTGCTACCTGCGAATTCCGGTGGATCCATTCTCTTAAAAGAAGAAAAGACGGCATCAGTGCCAACAGCCTGAGCAACTGGACCTCTCACTTGGCCTCGACCCTGTCCTGCTCCTTGCAATCGGAGCAACTGTTGAATCTGATCGCTATGCACCTTAGCCTGCTCCTTAAGCAACTTGCCGAACTCGTCGACAACTCTCGAGGAAGAACTATCCTCACCCTCTGCTGCCTTACGCTTAGGAGGCATACTCTACAATTGCTCACAAGACACCAATCAATATATATAACAATGGATAGATGCAAGAAAACATACCCGGACAGTTGAAAGTAGACGAAGTCATATGCATTGGTCCGAAGAACCGGTGCTCTGATACCACTAAATGTGACACCCTGACCCGTTACAATTAAAATACAGCGGAATTTAAAATTTTCTTTCAAACGGAAGGAGTTTCAAAATACATTTTATAAAAGTGTTTACAAAATAACAACATGATCATTCCAATGACATAACAAAATACAAAATATCATTAGTGTGATCATGTTACAAAATGGTACAAAATAATCATCCTTCCAATCTTCGTATGCATATGACCCCCATCCACAGTCAACGTCCCGGTCCGTCGCTCTTATCTGCATCACATGAAATAACTGAAATGAGAATAAATCTCAGCAAGTGGAACTCTTACATAGCAATGATACATAGTATACTCTGTAAAACATGGCTTTTAAATCATAAATACCATCGACTCTGAAACATGAATAACGTAGCAATAACTGTAGCAATAGCAATAGCAATAGATAGCAATACTGATGGTATTTCTCTTTTCTATGGTTGGATTGATATCAATAGTATCTGTGACTGTGGTTGCCAATATCCCATCGATATAAATCGATAACTGTGAGGGGATAAAAGCCTATGGTCGATGATCATCTAATTGCATGCAATGCTCTGACTATGATTAATCAATCCAATAAAACATTTGAATTCTCAATAACATTTAAAGCCGTCGTTTCGCAATCTCATAATATCTCTTGTATTCCCTTTTTAACAATAGTGAGACATCAATGCCTCCAATAGATAATCAATGAAATCAATACATAACAATGGATCAATGGAAGGGAATATCACTTTAAAATCTTTAAAACACAATACATATAATATCATGTGAGCACAAGGGAGGAAATTCCACTTACAAACCAATAGAACACCTCCAACTAAACTCTTGGTACACCACCTACAACAATAATCCATAAATAACACCAATATCAAGACTAAATCCAAGAGTCCATGCTAAATAATCCATAGAACCATCAAAACATCAAATCCAAAATAACCCTTAACTCGAAACCTCATTAGAATCGCACCAAAAACTTACCTAAGCTTCCTTATACCACGGAGAACGATGATCTCAAATCGGAAATCCAAATAACTCCAAGAATCAAAGGTAGGAAGCTAAAGAAATGGATGAAAACCCTTAAGAATTGAGAGAATATCGAGAATGGAAGGAAGAAGATAAGGTAGGTATGGCCAACAACTCCCAAAAAGTCACTTAAAATCTCGCCCATACTTACACCGCGGGTGCGGTCACACAAGCACCGCGGGTGCGCTAAGCTCACGGCAACCAAAATAAATCCCATGCACGATCACCGCGGGTGCGGTGCTACAATTACCGCGGGTGCGGTGCACACCGCGGGTGCGGTCCTTGCACTGCCGCGGGTGCGGTGATGCCACGGCCCTCCAAATCCAAAATCATGAATAGTACACCGCGGGGGCACTCATCTAAGAGCGCGGGTGCACTCTACTCACGGCAATGAACAGTAACAAAACAACTAAAATCGATTCGAAACGCTGAAACGAACAATCAACACCAAATAACACCTCAAATAAATAATAACCAATAATACTATAGCCCAAAACACAACTATAATCATCTAATCACATAACCCAATTAACACAATAAAGCTTAAACCGTACCGTACACCGGGCTCGGCTATTACAACAACTACAAACATAAGTAGTACAAGTTTCATAAGGAAACACTAGTAATCTGCAATGCCCGAGATCTCCACGCTATCATCATCTCTCATCTAGCTCGTGACCCCGATCCTGCCCCACCTGTTGCCATGCACACATACAGACACGACAACAGCCGGATAACTCCGGTGAGAACATATCCCAGTATAAAACATGGATGCATGCAATGTAATAAATCATGTACAAATGCATAACATAAATCAAGTAACATGAATATACATCTAAACATGTAGTAGAATACAAATCTGTATTCAACAATTCAAATCTTGACTCGACTCTTTTCTAATCTAAGGATCCCGGTGTGAATAAGACGGTCTGTTACCTACGCAACCACTCGGGGCAACGGTACGTCTTATTCCTAGACTTCGGTCAACTCTGTATCGAGGGTCTACACATATAGCAAATCTGCTCCTATGCGTCGATACACCGAAACGTCTAGTTTTGGCAAGTCTGCCAATCTCTCCTATCTCAGGACTCGAATATAAATCAATAAACAAGGCATTACATAATCAAATGTAATAACAATCTAGTATGTGATTTAGGGAAACTCGTATCAAATCTGAATCGAGTTGTGCAATCCCGTGACCACATGAATTATACCTTTCTTGTCAAATCGTCGGTCAAAGTCTCGAAGTCGGAATGTCACTCTGTCAAAACTAATCTGAAATGACAATATAACAATGTGCACTTCAGTCATATATATCTCAATCAACTCAAGGTACAAAGCTGAAGTCGATTTCAAATTAATTCAACGGCGTAACGACATAGTTCTTCGATACCGGTAACTCCACCATAACATGCTCAATCATAATCAACTCATAAACTCATCAACCTCAATACATAAGCTGAAATCTGTACCATTTTAACGTAATACATGCTGGAAACTAACAATCGTAGCAAATAACATCCGTTTCTTGATGCGGTTACGCATATACCATGCTCAATACCTCAAGAACACAATCTAATTAACATATTACAATTTCTCCAACATCTATATTTCGAGATAGGCTGGAATTGAACAATACTTACATCCTTTGATAGCCCTTGACGAGGTGAGTTAAAAACCGAAATCGGATCTAAAATCGGATAACCGGAAGTAGCAAAATCTCAAGTGTAAAGATCAAAAGAATGAAAGCTCCTCCCAAAACTTCTCTCGGCTCTTGTTCTGAATAGTTACTGAAATGAAGACACATATCATATATTGCATACAAAAAGGACAAGTGTTCACGTTTTTCACACGACACGCACTACCGCGGGTGCGGTAGCATAAGGGCGCGGGTGCGCTGTGCTCTCGGCAGCAATATTATTTTCTGGAATTCTTAGACCGCAGGTGCGGTCCTTACATGACCGCGGGGGCGGTCTCACACCGCGGGTGCGGTCTTGCTAGCAGCGCGGGTGCGGTGTCTGTTCGCACAAATTCACCAATTTCTGTCACCTACACCGCGGGTGCGGTAGTCTTAGCACCGCGGGGGCGGTGTGGCTTCGGTCATGCCTTCAAAAATCTCATTTAAACTTCATGCATTCTTACCTCTATGATTCTAGCATCAATGCAAGTTGATAATTCTCGAGCCTTACAAAAGAAACCATTCAAGAAGTTAGGGAGTGGTTCATCTAGCTCTAGCGGTTCTAGTCCGAGTTATACTGGAACCTATTGCAGGAATTGCGGTGGAAGACATTCCACGGAGCAATGCCGGGAAGTAACTGGTAAGTGCAATATCTGTAAACAACAAGAACATTTTGCTAAAGCTTGTCCACAGAAGGGTCCCCGAAGATTCCAGGGAGCAGAATCCTCTGGTGGGAGGGATCGAGAAACAGACCCAGGACACACTTAATGATACAGTGACAGGTACTGATCTTTTATGATTATGTTGCATATGTATTGATATATACTAATGCATTCCATATGATTATACTTGATTGAGTTGCATTGATATATGTTTTACCTGTTGGGTCTATAGTTACTGTAGTATTGATTCTTTACCTTTTGGGGAAAGAATTTGATATCAGTGATATTCTATGATATATTTTATACTGCGGTGAGTTGAAGATGAGATTGAATTAGACTCGATTGTACTTGTATTGTTTGATGATGACTGCATGATGGATATTGATATATTGAACAAGTACAGAGTTATTTTAGATCCTTGCCAGGAGATGGTAAGAGTCGAACCCGAAATGGCCAAAGAATGAATGATATACGGTAAGGATTCTTGATTTTGAAGTCCTTGATATCCGTATTATATAAGATTCGATGATTATCGAAAGGAATGGAGTAATTCCTCATATATTCAGTTGATTACTGAAGATGAACCTATCAGGATTGATTTACTAGTAGCAGAAAGTTTGCTATAGTCTTGCAGATGAAATTTCAGGTTTGTCCTGTTTCAGGGAGAGTGATTTCAGCCTTGATGTGATTCCATGTATTGGTTTCATTTTAGAATTTCTTATAGACTGATACTGATTGAATTGAGAGAATTGAGATATCAGTTGAAAGATTTATTGCCTGAAGAGTTAGAGTTACATCTGATTGTATGTTTCTCTGTAAAGTATTTCAGTTCCAATTATGGGTTGATTAATCCTGTGTTCAGAGATATTCTGATGATGTATGCTCGTGTTATCTATGATATTTTGATATATTCGCACCGTATGATTGATTGAATCGAACAGTGGAAAATGTATTTAATATTCTGGGAACCGAGATTGTTATATATAGAATTGTTCGGATATGAATCGGGATCAGAATCTGTAATATTTGAAGATAGTATGCTGATTGAGTATAGCCCAGTGAGACCGTGATCAGTGGCTGAGAACGACAATGAATATGGCAGAATTTTCGAAATACCAGAAATTGTGTTCTATGCAGTTATGAGATCAGTATTGCGTATTGATATTTTGAATCTGATCCGATATTATTATCATTCTGAGTCCGTGTTTGATACCGATTGATATGAACCGTCGAGCTTATATACAGTTCAGTCGAGTCAGAACTGATTTTGAAGATTTAAGCAGTTCAGAAGTTTGATCAGACTGTTCAGAACTTAATTTTGATAGTCAGAACTGAATACCAGGTAGGTATTTCTCTTTAATTTATATTATTAGCTGATTTGTTTGTGTCAGATATTCGAATTCGAAATGACAGGTATTGTCAGATGCACACAATAGTAGATTCAGTACTATTCTGGTAACAGGAAATGTGTGATAATTTGAATAGACAGTTTTGAAGTAAACAGATAAAAATCAGTTATGTCAGAATTTGTATTGAAATGTCTAAATCGCTGACAGATGAAGACAGAAAGATAGAAACTTTTAGATTAAATATCTTGATTATTGATTTTTAAATAGAAATGAGAGTACATTTCTATGGATGGTGTGATGACACTACTGTAACCTTGCCAAGATAGTGGTTATGAATGAACGATTGTTCAAATCTGATAGGTTATATTATACAGGATGACGTACAAATATGACCAGATGACTGAGAGGTATGTCGGAAACGGGAGTCAGATTGTATTGAATGCCAGAGTTGATTTTATCAGACTGTGATTTTCGTTTGATTTTACACTTTTGGCTGGGTCTATAGCATGATTTTTGATCTATGATTTACAGATTGACGGATAGACGGAGTGAACTATCCTAATACTGGAGTATATCCAGGAAAGGTAGTGTTGGATTATAGCACTAATTGACATGATTCATTGTCACTTGAGAAATATTGTACAATAATCGCTATCAGATGAATATCGAAATAGCTTTAGTCGAGGTATTGTACAATGAGAAATGTGAATTTCCTTCGTATGGGAATGATATTACAGTGATGCTTGAGAGCAAATTTGCTAAGATCAGTGATCTGATAAAGAAAATGAAACTGATTCAGAAGAAAGGAGGATAGCTCAGAATACATAAACTAATAAGACAATGTCGGACGATGACTGTTGGTATTTGAAACTGAAGATTGAGTATATCTCTGACTGAGATATTGATTGTTATGAGTTGTTGATGGGTATATACAGATATTGTATAGCCATTGTTCTGAAATTAATTTTTATCTTGAATTATAGATAACAGGTGTTAGACGAGTAATCTTGTGACAGAAGTGCCTGATAGTGGTAGGATTACCACGGGCACATTGCACGATGTCATGAGATATTGTATTGGCGGAAGTGCCATAGTCTGTCAATGGGTAATTGGCTATCGATGTGGATAGAATTATAGCTCCTTCTATTACTGATGATCAGTATTGTATCGATGTGGATAGAATTATAACTTCTTCTGTTACTGTTGATCGATGTTATATCGATGTGGATAGAATTGGAGTTTCTTCTACTGCTGGTGATCGATACTATACTGATGTGGATAGAAACTGTGACACCCTGACCTCTTTTAAAATAAATACGCAACGGAAATAAAATTTTTCTCTTTAAAATATACGGAAGGAGTTTCAAAATACATTTCATCAAATATCTTTACAAAATAAATACATGATCATTTAAATGACATAACAAAAACAAAATATCATTCCTATGATCATGCCAAAATCCTCCTTCCAACGGTGTATGCATATGACCCCCGATCTACAGTCAACGTCCCGAGGCACCACTCTGATCTGCATCACATGAAAATAACTGAAATGAGAATAAATCTCAGCAAGTGGAACTCTTATATAACAATGAACAATAACTCTGTAAAACATCTCTTTGAAATCATAAATACCATCAACTCTGAACTGTAAACTCTGAATATCAATAATATAGCAATAGCATAAAATATGATGGTATTTCTCTTTTGCTCTGGGGATTGATATCAATAGTATCTCTGCTCTGGGGTTGCTCGTATCCCAAATCGATATAAATACCGATAACTCTGAGGGATATAAGCCTTTGGGCGATGATCATCTAATATTGCATGCAATCTCTGACTATGTATTTATCAATCCGAAAACATTTAAACTCTTCTCTGGTTTTAACAATCACTTTGAACTTTATATATCTCTTTGTATTCCCTTTAATCAATAATGAGACATACAATGCCTCCAATACATATAACAATACATACTATGGATCAAATGAAAGGGAATAACACAATAAACTCTTTGAAACACATACATATAAAATCATGTGAGCAAAAGGAATGAATTTCCACTTACAAACCACAACAAACACCTCAACTTAGCTCTTGATCACCACCTACAACAAATAATCCACAAATAACACCAATATCAACTAAATATCCAAGATTACAAGCTAAATAATCCATAAATCCACATAAACAACCCACCTAAACAACTCTTAATTTACAACTTTAACAGAATCGCACCAAAAACTTACCCAAGCTTCCTAGCACCAAGGAGAACGTCGAACTCAAGTCGAAATTCCAAACAAACGCTTGAATCGAAGATAGGAAGTGAAAGAAATGACCAAAAACCCTTGCAATGGAGAGAAATGTCGAAAATGAAGGAGAGAAAAAGGAAAAGTGATGGCCAACCACTCCAAAATCGACTAAATATCTCGCCCATACCTTCACCGCGGGTGCGCCAACACAAGGACCGCGGGTGCGCAATGGCTACGGCATCTCAAAAAAAAATCTGGAACTCGAACAGCGCGGGTGCGGCACTGCAAACAGCGCGGGTGCGGTCTCCACCGCGGGGGCGGTCACTACAACGCCGCGGGTGCGGTGTGCTCACGGCAAAACACTATTCCCATGCAACAAAAATCAAACCGAAACGCTGAAACGAACAACCAACATCATCTAATACCTCAAGACAATAAAACTAACAATACTATAGCCCAAAAATACAACTCTGAACATCTAATCAAATATCCCAAATAACAAACGAAACTTAAATCGTACCGTACACCGGGCTCGGCTATTACAATCTCCCCCCCTTAAGGGAATTTCGTCCGCAAAATTGACGTCACGGCACGAACAACTCAGGATACTTCTCTCTCATCTCATCCTCTGGATCCCACGTAGCCTCCTCTAACAAATGGTTCCTCCAAAGAACTTTAACGATGCCGATCTCTTTGTTCCTCAGAACTCTAACTGTGCGATCCAGAATCTGAATCGGAATCTCATGGTAAGTCAGACTCGGCGTCAAGTCCAATGGCTCATGGCGAAGAACATGGGAAGGATCTGCAACATACTTCCTGAGCATCGATACGTGAAACACATTATGAACTCTGTCAAGATCTGGAGGTAGGGCTAATCTGTAGGCTCGATCGCCAACTCTGTCCAATATCTCGAATGGACCAATAAATCTAGGACTCAACTTGCCCTTCTTACCAAATCTCATCACACCCTTGAGAGGTGCTATCTTCAGAAACACGTGGTCGCCAATCTCGAACTGCAAAGGTCTGCGACGAACATCTGCATAGCTCTTCTGTCTGGACTGGGCAGTCTTCATCCTTTCTCTGATAACAGCAACAACATCAGCAGTCTGCTGGACCAACTCTGGTCCCAACATCTTCCTCTCACCAACCTCGTCCCAATACAAGGGAGACCTGCACTTCCTGCCATAAAGTGCCTCATACGGTGCCATGCCAATCGTCGCCTGGTAGCTATTATTATAAGTGAACTCAGCCAAAGGCAACAAAGAATCCCAGCTACCTGGAAAGTCTATAGTACACGCTCTGAGCATATCCTCAAGAATCTGAATGACTCTCTCCGACTGACCATCACTCTGAGGATGATAGGCTGTACTGAATGCTAATCGCGAACCCATAGCTCTGTGCAAACTCTTCCAAAACTCTGAAGTAAATCTGGGGTCACGATCAGACACGATCGACACAGGAACACCATGAAGTCTAACAATCTCTGCTATGTAGTCCTCGGCATACTGGTTCATCGAATACGTCGTCTTGACTGGAAGAAAGTGCGCTGACTTAGTCAATCTATCAACGATAACCCAAATAGAATTGAAACCTCTCCGCACTCTGGGAAGACCAGTCACGAAATCCATCGTAATATGCTCCCACTTCCACTGAGGAATCGGCAACGACAACAATGTCCCAGCAGGTCTCTGGTGCTCAATCTTCACCTGCTGACAAGTAAGGCACTGAGAAATGAACACGGCAACATCCTTCTTCATACCTGGCCACCAGTAGAGTCGACGAAGATCCTGATACATCTTCGTACTGCCTGGATGAATCGAATACGGCGCGGTATGAGCCTCTGTCAGAATATCTCTACGAATATCATCGCCAACAGGAACACAAATACGACCTCTGAAAGTCATCAAACCATCACCATTCAAGGCAAACTCTGAATTACCTCTAATCTCTGCTCTATCTCTCAACTCTGTCAACTGAACATCAGTCGACTGCTCTCTACGAATCCTGTCCGTCAATGAAGATCGAATAACTAACGCTGAAAGACGAGCAATGGTGCCTGGAATCACCAGATCAATATCCTCTCTCTGCAAATCCATCAGTAACAGTCTCTGAATCAAAGAACTCAATGAAACACTCGACTTGCGGCTTAAAGCATCAGCCACAACATTCGCCTTCCCTGGGTGATAACTGATAGTTACATCGTAATCCTTGACAAGCTCTAACCACCTCCTCTGCCGCATATTGAGCTCTTTCTGCGAGAACAGATACTTCAAACTCTTGTGGTCTGTGAAGATCTCACACTTTTCGCCATACAGATAATGTCTCCAAATCTTAAGGGCGAAAACCACAGCTGCTAGCTCCAAATCGTGCGTCGGATAATTCTTCTCATAATCCTTCAACTGGCGAGAAGCATAGGCAATGACCTTACCTCTCTGCATCAACACTGCACCGAGACCCTTCTTCGACGCATCGGTAAAGACCACAAAATCCTCTGAACCACTGGGCAATGCGAGAATAGGAGCTGACGTCAATCTATCCTTCAACTCCTGAAATGCGCTCTGGCAATCTATAGACCACTCGAACTTCACAGTCTTCCTTGTCAGATTGGACAATGGCAGGGCAATCTTGGAAAAATCCGAAATGAAACGACGATAATAACCCGCCAAACCAAGGAAACTGCGTACCTCTGAAACAGTCGTAGGAATAGGCCACTTCTGAATCGCCTCTATCTTCATCGGATCAACAGCAATGCCATCCCTCGAAACGACATGGCCTAGAAAAGAAATCTGATCCAGCCAAAACTCACACTTCTTCATCTTAGCAAACAACCTCCGCTCTCTCAGCAACTGGAGAACAACTCTGAGATGCTCTGAATGAAGCTCTCTGGTCTTAGAATAGATCAAGATATCGTCGATAAAGACAATGACGAAGCTATCCAAATACGGCTTGAACACACGGTTCATCAGGTCCATGAAAACAGAAGGGGCATTGGTCAAACCAAAAGACATCACGAGAAACTCATAGTGACCATACCTGGTCCTGAAAGCCGTCTTAGGGATATCAGACTCCCTAACCTTCAACTGATAGTAGCCAGACCGAAGATCAATCTTCGAGAAAACAGTGGCACCCTGGAGTTGGTCAAATAGATCGTCAATCCGTGGCAACGGATACTTGTTCTTGATCGTCACTTTGTTGAGCTCTCTGTAATCGATACACAGACGCAAAGACCCGTCCTTCTTCTTAACAAATAGAACCGGAGCTCCCCAAGGCGAAGAACTCGGACGAATGAAACCCTTATCTAGAAGATCCTGCAACTGCGTCTTCAACTCTTTCATCTCGGTAGGAGCCATCCTATACGGAGCCTTAGAAATAGGAACCGTACCTGGAGCAAGATCAATAACAAACTCTACATCTCTATCCGGCGGCAAACCCGGAACATCATCCTCAAACACATCCGCAAACTCCCTCACCACATCAATATCATCAATATTCAACTTAATCAGTCTATCCATATCCACAACAGATGCTAGAAAAACATCACAACCTCTACACAATAGCCTCTCAGCACCAAGACACGAAATAAAAGGAAGGACCAGCGAAGTACCTGAGCTGGCGAGAACTCCTCCCTGGCCATCATCTGCAAAAGTCACCGTCTTAGCAACGCAATCAATAACAGCACGATAGGTCGACAGCCAATCCATGCCAAGAATAACATCAAAGGCAACCATCGGGATCACAATCAAATCAGCAAAGACCTCTCGATCAACAAAACGAACGGGGCACGCATACACTATGGAAGTCGGGCACAAAACATCTCCCGAAGGCAAAACAACACTAAGCTGAAGGGGAATAACAGAAGGAACTATACCCAAAGATCTCAAAAACAATTCAGACATAAAAGAATGAGTAGCACCAGTATCAATCAAAGTAGTAGCTACTCTGCCTGAAATTAAAATGGAACTAGAGATTACAGAAGAATTACGATTAATACCTTCCTTAGTCATCGAAAAGATACGACCCTGCACCTTCTCCTGGCTAGCTCCCCTAGGACAATCTCTGGAAATATGGCCTGGCATGCCACAACGATAGCAAGAACGAGAGCCAAATCTACACTCTCCACGATGGGGTCTGCTACACTTGGGACACAAGGATCTCTCAGAATCAGATGGAGCAACTGGCGCTGACGGTGGCCTAGGACTCTGATCCACCTTGCCCTTCCCCTTGAATCGATCTCTGCCACGCTGACCTGAACTCTGGCCTCTTTGAACATTAGCCTGGTGCCTCGCCTGTCTCTCCCTGGCGATATCCTTCTCGTCCTGCTCTGCTAGCAACGCCTTGGACACAATCTCCTTGAAAGTCACAGCCTTGGACATATTGATATCACGCCTGATCTCCGCTCTAAGGCCTCGAATGAAGTGAGCACCTTTATCTTTATCACTGGTAGCAATGTACGGAGCAAAAAGGCAACCCTCCTCGAACCTGAGAATATACTCGTCCACATTCAAGCTCCCCTGACGAAGCTCCAAGAACTCTGTGACCTTCCTCGCTCGCAGTGCATCAGGAAAGTACTTGTCGTAGAAAAGCTCAGTAAACTCAGACCACTTCAAAGTAGAAACATCAATGCCAACCTTGGTCGCATTCCACCACAAACGTGCAGCTTTAACCAGCATGAAAACAGCACAACTGATACGGTCTCTGTCCTCATAGTGGAGATGATCAAAAATCGCCTCCAAAGCCTTGACCCACTCTACTGCAGCTAAAGGATCGGAGCTGCCTGGAAACTCGGGGGGATCCATCCTCTTAAACGCAGAAAAGATAGCATCAGAACCAACTGCTACTGGAGCAACCTGCCCCCTACCTTGGCCTCTGCCCTGGCCTGCTCCTTGCAGTCTAAGCAACTGCTGGATCTGCTCACTGTGAACCTTAGCCTGCTCCTTCAGTAACTTGCCGAACTCGTCGACAACTCTCGAGGACGAACTATCCTCCCCCTCTGACGCCTTACGCTTAGGAGGCATCCTCTACTCTACAATGCTCACAAGACACCAATCAATACATAACAATAGATAGATGCAAAGAAAACATACCCAGACAGTTGAAAGTAGACGAAGTCATATGCATTGGTCCGAAGAACACCGCTCTGATACCACTAAATGTGACACCCTGACCTCTTTTAAAATAAATACGCAACGGAAATAAAATTTTTCTCTTTAAAATATACGGAAGGAGTTTCAAAATACATTTCATCAAATATCTTTACAAAATAAATACATGATCATTTAAATGACATAACAAAAACAAAATATCATTCCTATGATCATGCCAAAATCCTCCTTCCAACGGTGTATGCATATGACCCCCGATCTACAGTCAACGTCCCGAGGCACCACTCTGATCTGCATCACATGAAAATAACTGAAATGAGAATAAATCTCAGCAAGTGGAACTCTTATATAACAATGAACAATAACTCTGTAAAACATCTCTTTGAAATCATAAATACCATCAACTCTGAACTGTAAACTCTGAATATCAATAATATAGCAATAGCATAAAATATGATGGTATTTCTCTTTTGCTCTGGGGATTGATATCAATAGTATCTCTGCTCTGGGGTTGCTCGTATCCCAAATCGATATAAATACCGATAACTCTGAGGGATATAAGCCTCTGGGCGATGATCATCTAATATTGCATGCAATCTCTGACTATGTATTTATCAATCCGAAAACATTTAAACTCTTCTCTGGTTTTAACAATCACTTTGAACTCTATATATCTCTTTGTATTCCCTTTAATCAATAATGAGACATACAATGCCTCCAATACATATAACAATACATACTATGGATCAAATGAAAGGGAATAACACAATAAACTCTTTGAAACACATACATATAAAATCATGTGAGCAAAAGGAATGAATTTCCACTTACAAACCACAACAAACACCTCAACTTAGCTCTTGATCACCACCTACAACAAATAATCCACAAATAACACCAATATCAACTAAATATCCAAGATTACAAGCTAAATAATCCATAAATCCACATAAACAACCCACCTAAACAACTCTTAATTTACAACTTTAACAGAATCGCACCAAAAACTTACCCAAGCTTCCTAGCACCAAGGAGAACGTCGAACTCAAGTCGAAATTCCAAACAAACGCTTGAATCGAAGATAGGAAGTGAAAGAAATGACCAAAAACCCTTGCAATGGAGAGAAATGTCGAAAATGAAGGAGAGAAAAAGGAAAAGTGATGGCCAACCACTCCAAAATCGACTAAATATCTCGCCCATACCTTCACCGCGGGTGCGCCAACACAAGGACCGCGGGTGCGCAATGGCTACGGCATCTCAAAAAAAAATCTGGAACTCGAACAGCGCGGGTGCGGCACTGCAAACAGCGCGGGTGCGGTCTCCACCGCGGGGGCGGTCACTACAACGCCGCGGGTGCGGTGTGCTCACGGCAAAACACTATTCCCATGCAACAAAAATCAAACCGAAACGCTGAAACGAACAACCAACATCATCTAATACCTCAAGACAATAAAACTAACAATACTATAGCCCAAAAATACAACTCTGAACATCTAATCAAATATCCCAAATAACAAACGAAACTTAAATCGTACCGTACACCGGGCTCGGCTATTACAGAAACAGAGCTTCTTCTATTACTGGTGATCGATACTATACCGACGTGGATAGAACTGGAGTCTCCTCTATTACTGTTGGTCGATATGGAATGCTAATGTCTGGAAACCGGGATCCCTAGGCTAGGATTGAGTCTAGTCTAAAACATAGAGTCGCAAGTTTGAGTGACAGTTATATTGATTTGTATTGAGGGATGTTAATTTATGTTCCTGAATATGGTTCATATTCCTTGCTGTTCCTGATATTGGTACAGGTTTAGAATAGGAATTATTCTTGATATTGATTATGTTCCTGAATAGGGTACATGTTTAGAATATGATTTATTCTTGTTATTATTTCATGTCATGATTTTGAGATGGGATATGATTTTCTGTTATATGCTTTTATATTGTTTATATGATTGCATGTATACATGATTTATACTGGGATATGTATATCTCAGCGGAGTTATCCGGCTATTGTCTTGTTTGTATTTGTGCATGACAACAGGTGGGACAGGATAAGGGTCAGGAAGAGAACGAGGCTGGACTAGATAGCGTGGAGATCCGGGCTTCAGAAGCAACTTAGGATTCAGCACTGACTTGTAGTTGAACCTAGTTGGTTTATTGTAGATCATACAATAATTGTATGTTATGTTTAATATGTAATTTGAATTTAATTACATTACGTTTCCGCTGTGTATTTTACAAAAAAAATTTAGACTCTGTTTATACTAATTGATTAATTAGTCATAATTATGATTTCGAACATGATTAACGTCCGGGTCCCCACATATATACTTTTGATTGTGTATATTGAAAATGTGTTTATGTCAAGAAAATTTAAATACTTCCTTCCTTCAAATAATTTTAGAAAAATCCCGCTGTTATTTTATGAAATCAGTCAAGGGCGTTACACAGGGTGTCGGCTCATGGTCCGTCCAATCGAGTCTAGAATGATAAGCATCGCATATATTAAATTTTCAAGAGTTTTTGATTAGCGCAAGTACACGGACCCTTTCACGAACCCTTACACTGGGTCCGTGCCTTTGTATCCATCGAAATGCCATTTTTGCGAGCCAACACGGACCCCCACACGGATCAGGGCATGGGGTCCGTGTACTTCACTTTTTGGGAAAAAAATTATTGAATGCTTTGAGGTCTGGTGGCTTAGTTTAGTGCAATGGTTAACAAGGTCGAGTCACAGGAATTTTAGAAGTCCTAAGGAAAATGAATAAGCTTGGGTGTAAGCACGATTACCTACGTGTAAGTTATGCAAGTTAAGTATTTACCTACGTCTAAGCGGCCCCAAGCGAGATCCGACAAATTCCTCAACGCCAAGTAAGTATGTTCGACGTGCGAAGAAAGTATTTTCAAGTTTTTGGGGTATGCTAAATGGCTTGTGACCAATTTATGTACGAGATTGGAAAGCGTTAAATCATGAACGGGGTCCAACCCACCCAGTTAAAGCATGAACTGGTTTATATTAGGATTGGAAAGCGTTAAATCATGAATGGGAACCAATCCGCCCGTTAAAGCATGAACGAGGTGTTAGAGTAGGTGCCCGTCGAGCCAAGTGTTGGCCGAGTGTTCACAATGAAACTCTATGTATAAGCAATCTTTATTTTAATAATATTTGAAATTATTGTTTTGGCAAATCTTTATCTGTATACCCATGCTAGTTGCATAGATAAAGCCCTTGAATATACATATAGTAGAAAGAATATGAGATGCTCATATGAAGAGTATCATGAAACTCATATTTGGAATACTGCAAATTCTAAACAGTTCCTAGTCGATTCAGCCGCCGATAAGAAGGATATAGGCCGCTAGAGTTCGAGACTAGTATCTGCGATGTGAGTACCATGTTTCATTTGTAGGGGACATTGTGATGTCCGAGCATGCAGATAGGTGCTCCTGGTAGAGTGCACTGAACAACCCTCCATAAAGGACTTTACAAGTGGTTCTCACTTATCGAGTGGAAAAGTCCTAGTTTATGGTTGTACACCATTAGTCCTTATGACCCGGGACAACATTGAGACTCTATGTGCTAGAATTACACTTTGACTTGTTTACCGAGTCTCATGGGGTCATCAGGTGGCAAGGTTGGGTGTTCTGTCGAAACATATAGGAGTCGATGCATTGTAGTCGGGGATTCACCGCTTACCTTCGGGTATGGATATCCTATGTGTTCTCATGTGTATGTAGGTTGAAATCTCTGACCAGAGTATGGTGGTAATTATGAAAGGGGTTTCATAGATTACACCATCAATGCAACTACGACATGACACATAGTATCGATTTATTGACAACTCTCGATAAACCAATGGTTGTCGAATCGGTCGGGATATATGAGTTGAAGGGACCGTACTGTACGATAACCATAATTGACTGGTTCTTGCATGCACTATCATTTGATACCTAGGGAATCATGTAAGCGATGCTGCTAGGCGTTTAACATGGTTGGTTGGGTACTATCAGACTTGAGTTCTGACTTTCTTGTTATCAAGGAGTTGATAAGTAAGAATGGAGCAATTAGGGTATGCTCATATAAGGACATGTTTAGTCCGAATCACATGGAGATGTGAACCCACGGCTAGTTGTATCAATGAACCATTGAGGGCCACACAAGTACTAGCTTTCTAGATCCCGTTGAGAAGTAGAAATAGTTCAATGTGTTGAACGGCTTATAAAGGAGTTTATAAGCGTATGGAAAATTAGAAGTATGACTTCTATAAAGGAGAAAATAGTTCAATGTGTTGAAGAGCTTATAAATGAGTTTATAAGCGTAAAGAAAAATAGAAGTATGACTTCTATGAGAGAAATGTAAATTTTAATTTATTAATGTGTTCCTAAATTAAAAGTTGGCCAAGTGAATAATGTATATGAAAATTGTGATTTTCATAAACATTATTATGGACTAAATTAAATTAATTCAAGTGTTGAATTAATTAAACACTAGTGGATCTAGTAGAGTCCAAATAATTAAATTAATTCAAGTGTTGAATTAATTAAATTATATTGAGTCTTGTAGAGCTCAATTTAAATAAATTATTTAACTAGTGGACTTGAGTAAATTCAAGTAATGTTTAATTAGTCTCAAATACGTTTGAGATAATTAAATTTAGTCCATGGTTTTTAATTTGTTAAAAACCATATAATATATGCATGTATTGGAGGTGAAGAGTTGGAGACAACTTTTTCAAATATCAAGGCTTGGCATGCTACTTTTGTCTCTACTTTTTGAAAGACCAAGACAAGTCTTCCTCTCCCATTCTTGACATACCATGGCCGAAATTTTCAAGCATTTTTCTCTCCAATATTCTCTTCATTTTTGTTCTTCAAGTGTTGAGGAAATCCTACACTTCTCAATGAAAAATACTCTAATTTTTCTAGTGCAAAATTAGGGTGGTTCTAGCTAGTTGGTGGTGGGCCTAATTTTGAAGCAAAGATTCAAGAACAAGGTGAAGCTTGTAGATTGTCTTGCCATCAAGAGCTTAGTTGTATATCAACTATGTTGGAGCCATCATCAATCCTTGTGATTGATAGGTACATTTCTTAACACACTATGAATGTCATTTTGTGTTTATTGTATTTGCTACACATTATATAAGAGGTGGCCGAATTTCTTGTAAAAAATTTGATTTTTAAACTTCCGTTGCGCTTCCGGTCACCGTAACCGATCCCCTTTCACGGGGATCTCATGTATGTGGCAGTGGATTTTTCCTTGTCAGCCAAGTACTGTGGTTTAGTCTGATCAGTCGATTATGTTTTGGGTCACTTGCTTTGAAACATGCCTCTACGCAAAATGATGAAGTTTGTGTATGTTCATGTATGTACAGGTATGAAAGCGCGTTTAAGCAAAGTTTTATGTTTATGGCACGTCTACGTATGTACGTATGTAAGTTCAAGTTTAAGTGCAAGTTCAAGTTTCAAGTTATGTATGCTCTATTTTAAAGTTGCATGTGGTTTTATTATATAGTACTTGTTACTCCCAGTTTATACATGTTGAGTCTTTAGACTCACTAGACTTGATCGATGCAGGTGAGGATGATTTCGAGGAGAGGAGGGGTGGGGACCAAGGAGCAGGCTTGGACTGAGCAGGTGGCTAGACACGAGGACCGGTTTTCATTATCAGGATTTTGAAGGTTCACTTTTTATTTAAGAATATTTTTAAATTTTTCGCAAATTTCAAGTAGTAAGAAGTACGGTAAGTTACAAAAATCTTATCACAAGTTGGATCAAATTAAGCAACAAATAAAGTTACCAAAGAAGTGGCAGTTTTTCCATGCTCTAGCATTTTGACCATATCTCTCAAATTACTTACTTTGTCAAATGGTTAAAAACAATATTACAATTCTAACAACTCAATTATCTACATGTTTTGTTTTATGTGGAAAAAAAAAATTCGGATGGGAAGATTTTCGAAAGTAATGTGTATTAAAATATAGTTTCTTGGAACACCAATGAAGACTTATGTGTAAAAATTAAATTTTGTTTGTGGTTGTCTCCCCAAATTTGGCTATAAATATGAATTGAGATATCCCTCATTTTATGAACAAACCTTTGAGTTCATAATATTTCTCTTTGTTTTTTCTTTATTTATTCATTTAAATATAATTAGCATGTTAATTTTATATTCAAAGTAGTGGACTTGTAATTACCTTAGCTTCCTATGGATACGATATTCAGACTCACCGAATTATCTACTTGTGGACAACCTGCTATTGGGAGTGCAACAATCAAAGTTGCATCACTAAGTGCAGGAAAACAATTAAAAGGAAATTGATTGTAAGTGAAACTGAAACTGATTCGGAGAAAAATCCTTCTCCGAAAATTTTGAAAAAGCGAAGGACACAGAAGACCAAACTAGCTGCTACTTTGGAAACCATCCTAGATGAGAGATTGAGGCCAACTAGAACCGAACAACCCATCGGTTTTTTTAATAATCAGGGCTGTTTCAGTTGCTTCCTCAACTGAACATCAAAACCTCCTCCAATTGCTCACGTAAAGAAGAATATCATCGAATCTGGTGATAAACAAAAACAGATTGGAGTGAAAGTACCACTGATCACTATCTTTGGCCCATCTACATTTCCTTTTTCCAGACCAAATGGAGTGGTGATACGTGAGAACGTGGATTCAACTATTTCAGGGTTGAGCCTTAATCGTGTCCTCACTGACCCGAAAGGTAAGGGCAAGATGATTGAAGAGACCAGACCAAGCAACTCGATTCGCACTCATATTGATTTAATATGGGAAGAAGTCAATGAAATTTCTGAATCCAAGTTGAAAGCATATAATGAATGGGTCAAATTTAGGACTGAAGTGTTTGCCAAGATATTGCATAAGAAGTTAGTTTTTAATAAATTTATCGCCTTGGAAACAATAGTCCTAAAGGTATTTAAAGCTTCCGCGATTGCTCAAGCACTGGAGAGGAGGAATTACTTCTTTGATTTGATGCGTGCCAAAAAGCAGCTCAAGTCTTAGCTCATCTACGTGTAAATTTTGATCCTACCAGTTCAATTACCTTCAATGAAAAAGCAGTTTTTGGTCGGCTGGACATGGATCTCTTATCATTGCAAATGAATATCAAAGATTGGAAAATGGATCAACAGTTGATTATTCCAGCAAATTCCTAAATTTCATCATCAGAAGATCAGGCTGAACCTTCAACTCATCAGCCAGAGTCATCCAAGGAAGAAGTTGCTAAAAAATCTGAGAAAACAACCGATCTTTCTTCCAAGGATGCCCAACCGTAATCTTCTACTCCTAAATCTCCTCCAGCAGGTCTTTAACTATACTATGATGTCGAGTTATCACTAGCAAAGGTCGATGAAGTGATACAATCAGTTGCCGCTGACATCCAGCTGAATGTTATAAATTAAGAATCAGTTGAAGACCAGAGCAAAAGTGAACTAGTACTCTCAGAGACTATCTTGCAAGAAGTTCAAGAACCACTTCAGTCGCCTGCGACGACTGAACAAGTAGTTCAAGCTGAAACTAAAGTGGCTCGGTTGCACTCTGAACAAACTGAAGAAGTGCCAGTACCAATAAAGTTTCAGTTGACATACCAACTGAAGAGCCAGTTGAAGTGTCAGCTGATAGACCAACTGAAGAACTTACCAGCTCAACTGCTGCTCAACCTCTTACCTCTCACTACAAGAAAATATATCATCAAAAACACCCTTACGACAACGGTTTTTTTTTTAAAATCGTTGTGTTTTTTTATTTTAACAACGATTTTGTTAAAACTGTTGTCGTAGCCTAAAAAAACCAGCTTATAAACAACGGTTTTTTAAAAACCATTGGCTTTGATGTGCCTACGACAACGGTTTTTAAAAACCATTGTCTATGAGCGTTTTTTTTACTACAACGGTTTTTAAAAATTGTTATCTAAGAGCTTTTTTTTTGCTACAACAACGGTTTTAACAACCGTTGTCTATGAGTGTTTTTTAGACTACAACAACGGTTTTTAAAAATCTTTGTCTATTATCGTGTTTTTTTGGGCTACAACAACGGTTTTTCAAAACAATTGTCTTTCGTATGGTTTTTTTAGAACTACGACAATGGTTTTTTAAATTTTGTCGTTTTTTAGTGTTTTATTTGATTAACGACAACGGTTTTTGAAAAAATGTTGTCTTAGTTCTTTTTTTGTAAAAAAAAACGGTTTTGTAAAACCGTCGCTATTTTAAAATTAGCTACGGTTTTATTAAAACCATCACAATTTTAATTTAGCGATGGTTTGTATAGCAATGGTTTAATATAATCGTCGCATTTGTAAATTAGCGACGGTTTTAAAAAACCCGTCGCTTCATTTAGCGGCAGTTTTAATAAAACTGCCACAATTTTAAATTAGCGACAAAAAAACCATCGCTAATAGCACGGTTTAATAAGAGTCGTCGCTAATAGCGACGGTTTATACAAAAAACAGTCACAAATTGTGTTTGAATATCCTCATCCTCAGTCATTTTCTTCCACAACAAATTTTTCTCTCTTCCATAATTTTAATTTCGCTTCAATTCTAAGTGTTAAAGATTATAATTATTATTGATTTAGTAAGACTGTAAGTTTATTTTTTTAGATTTATTTAATTATAAAAGTAATTTTTTTTATTTTACGGAAAACAATAGCGACAGAAATCATATGAAAAACCGTGCTATAAAAACAACCGTCGCTAATTAGCAACGGAATTCATATGACCTACCGTCGCAATATTTAGTTTAACAACGATTTTTCAATGCCACGACAATGGTTTTTCATCGTCGTCTTTAGACGTATAGGACAACAGTTTGTCATAGTTGTCTTTGAGCGCACCCTTTAATCACAGGGCATTTAACAACGGTTTTACAAGACCTACGACAACAGTTTTTCATCGTCGTCTTTAGACGTCTAAAGACATTGGTTTTTCACCGTTGTCTTTGAGTGCACCCTTTAACCACGGTGCTTTTAACAACAGTTTTACAAGACTTACGACAACGATTTTTCACTGTTTTCGTAGGCGTTTTTTTTTTTTGTAGTTTCTACGGAAGACACTCATCAGAAATATGTTTAAGATATTGTTCCAGAAATGGTTACAGCTGTGACTGAATCAAAAAATATGGCCTTGGTAATTTTCAATGAAGCGGACAAGGACCAAGAACCAGAATCATCTGAAGCCCTGTCTCCTCAGATACCAATGGCTACTAACATTTTGATATAAGAAATTCAGTCCAGCCTGCACAACATAATGTCAACCATTTCTGATATGAAATCAACCCAATTGCTGCACACTTTGAAGATTGATTCAATGAAGGAGAATACCACGAAGAACCTACACCAGGTTACAAAGGTTTTCAACTCATTTTTCTTCAACTAGAACAATTGAAGAAGGATAAAGTGACAATCAAAGAACTTTTCCAAAATCAATACATGCTCAAAACGTGCATTGATTTTGTACAAACAGTAATGATGAAAAGAATGGATCTAACGTAGGAACAAATGTTGAATGCTATATCTACTGTCACTTTAGAATTTTGTGCATTATCTAGCAAGGTTGATAAGTCTGACAAAAAAAGGGAAGAGGAACATCCGTAACAGCTATCTAAGAAGAGATCAAGTCAACCGACTGATCAAGGACTAGCTGATAAAAGGATAAAGAACTGAAAAGGTCCAGATCAGTTAGAAGACAGTCTCTATATTCAGTTGAGAGTTTTGGAAGATTTTCAATCAGTAGAAGATTATACTATTCTTTTATTCTTTCATTCTTTGTACGAATCTGTACATTGAAAGAGTTGCCAATAAAAGATTATTTTATCTACAAGAATTCAGTTTGATCAGTTCATCTAAGTTTTTACAAACACCTAAAAGGAGAAAATTGTTGGAATCATAATTTCGGAGTTTGAAAAATTGAGCGTGAAAAGATGGAACAAATGATCAAGATAACAGAAGGTAGCTGAACTCAAGATTCGTAAACTGATAGTTACCCGAACTGAAGATTAATTCGCATATAATTCAAGGCAACTGAACTAAGCAAAGCTAACTGAACTGTGTAGTCAACTGAACGATTAGTTGAGACTGATCAGTTACACAACAATCAGTTAAGACCAATCATCACACAACAACCAGTTAATCATATCGGCTAAAGAGTCAAATGATCAATCTTTCCTTACATGTCATCAGTTAAGCCGTAGCCAACAACCGCCAATTTTTACAAGAGCAGTGGGAAAGCCGCATTTCAGAAAAGCTACAGTGTACGATCGTCAGAAGGATGTTGACGTGGCTATTCAACGGATATAAAGATTCAAAATGCATTCATTGTTACCGTTGGAAGCAAAGACTATAAATAGCCGAGAAGATCAGCTGAAGCAGAGTAAAAAAAGTTATCCAAGCGACACTGATTTATAAAAGATTAGCAAAAACTCTGCGCATATTCTTTCAAAGCTTAGTTTTACAAAATCTCACACTTATTACGCATATCAATAGATTTCACGCTATACTTTGAGCTTCAAGCACAAACATTCATTGTTGTTTTATTTGATCTTTGTAAGATCAATTGTGCTAAAAAATTACACATCAATTGAGTACTGATAAATTGTATTGATACTGAGAGTTTCAGTCTTGGCAATGTTAAGTCCAAATCGAAGTGGGTTTGTACAAAGTATTGTACAGATCAAAGCCTTTTAGTGAATATCTTATCTTAGAGATAGACAGGGTAACGTAGGAGTATTTGAAATCTCCGAACATCCACAAATCTTGTGTTCTATCTTATCGGTTATATTCTATTTGTATTTCAGTTATTTCCGAACTTTTATTGTAACGTGTACTCATTTTAAAAGTGCAGAAATAAATTTTTTTTTAAAAGCTCACATTTTCGAAAATAGATATTCAAATAATTTGCGTGCATGAAACCCTGCTAAAATGCGATTTAAAATAATCGTAAATCACCGACTGAAAAAATTGTTGTAGGTTAAAAATTATTGCCACTCGGCCCACGATCATGCATCTACAAAATAAATAAGTAAAATCTTGAAAATGAACAGCACATCGTAAAAACGTATAGAACTGCTCGTGTCTACTCAAAGGTCATAAAATCGTGTTGTGCAGAAAATTGTGGTCCTCGGGTCGTGCTCGTACATCCAGCCCTGCCAACTCAGAGTGCAGCACTTCCAGTCCCCTCATCATCAAGCTCACCTGTATCACACACGCCTAGTGAGTCTAAAGACTCAACACACCTGTACCAGGAATAACAAGTACATATACAGGCACACAACAGTGAAAAATATCATACTCAACATATCTTTCATGAACATAAAAGTATAACATAAATGTGTCGTGTAAAATAATCTCGTGTCAAATAATGTCATCTCGTGTCAAATCATATACGTATACATTTTAATTTAATTGAATTCACTTAATTAGTTGTGACCTTCGTATCAGCTCTATCGTATCAGCTCTATCGATGGATCCATCTACGTATAACCACAGTACCGGGCGGCGGGAGACATTAACGACAGCATTATCCGTCCACTGAGCCCGGGCCTCAGCTAATCATATCTCATGTCATCGTATACATATACATCGTCAGTCACAATCAATTCTCATCATTCAAAAAATATCATCATATTCATCACTTAATAAAAGCATGCATAAACGTAAATTTTTCCTTAAAACAAGCATGCACCATATTTATCATAATTTTAAAAAATCTTCAACATAATGTAGTAACATTTAAAACATGATAAAATGTGCTCAAGGCGCTTCCAGGACCAAAATCTCACCCCAGGTGCAAAATGAGTATTTTGCCCCTGGAAACCCAAAAATAACCGTTTTACCCCTGGACCTCTAAAATTGACCCGAAGCTTACCAAACTTCCGAAAATGTCCCAAAACATATTTAAAAGCATTCTTAAACGTAAAATTGATCCCAATATCAAACTTTACCTATTCGTTTTAAAAATTGGACCGGGTCTCGTTTTTAACCCGAATCGACTCGAAACTTAATCAAAAATTTCCAACTCCTAATCATTCTTAAAACACATCCTACCAGCCCCTAACCACTCCTTCCAATCCTCATCAGCTCACGAAAACAGCCCCAAGAGCTGCTAGAATTTATCAGCAACTTCCTTTCGAACTCTAACCCCTTACTTTCCAATATTACACACCTAGCCTTTAACCAACTGCTCCGGCCACATACCAACCTCCCCTTGACCACCCTAGGACTAGCTAGACTCATGGACACAATCCCATGCAAGCTGCCCTAAGCTCTTGACCGCTGGTGATATGAATCCTCGTACAAATAAAATAACAAACACGATTAATTTATAATCCCACCCTCAACTCACTAACGAACAAGGATTGTTGTTGTGTCCCGATCTTTTGATTCAAGTGTAACGTGATTTTCACCCCTAAACTACGTGGTTTATAAACAAAGAATCACAATGAAACAATCAACACTCAAACAAACCTTCAAAGAACTCGTCTTTGACAATCCACATAAGAAACGATCGCAAACGCCACAAAGTTAAAGACCTTGATAAGTTTGCTTATTGAAACAAAGCTAAGCCTTGAAAAGTTTTGAGAGAAAAACTCAAAAGTTTGGTATTCAATCAATAATAATATGAATAAAAAAAGTGTAAAATTTCATTCATATCTCTTTACATATAGAAAATATGTCAATATCTCGTTGCCAAAATAATAAAAACACTAAATTAGGAAAATTCTGCGCCGCGCGCATATGCGTGCCCGTAGCTCGCTTATATGCGCGAAAGTTTCTGTTTTCGCATTAGCACCGCGCGGAAGTCTCTGTCCATGTATGTTGGATAATTTTCCCTCACTCGAATATGCGCGCCCTAGTTCCGCGCATATTCGCGAATGTCTCTGTTCAACACTTCAGTGGCAGTGTCTCTCGTGCATGTGCGCGAGGTCTTCTGTCCAGTTTTGTGCTTTGATTTGTTTGGATGCTTGAATAGTATTCACATAACTCTCAAACTTACTCCCATGCATCACGAATCCTTCAACACTCTGTACCTCGCTTGCACATCCTTCTTCTTTGCTCATAATCCCATGCAATACTTCTTTGAACCTCTTTAGTCGTCCCTCGTGATTTGTCCCTCCGGCAACTCAAAAGGGTTCCATGCTGTGACACCTCTCACCGGTTTTATAAAAATAGCAGAGGAAATTAAAATTTTTCTTGAAGGAAAGAAGGATACAATTTCAAATACCATAAAACATTTACAATAAAAAGTAAATACATGTTCATTCAAATTATATAACAAAATAAAAAATATCATTTCTAGGATCATGCCCAAAATATTTGCAAAATGTCCTTCTTCCTTCCAACTATATGCATATGACTCAGGCCCCAATCAACGCCCAGGCCCGTCACTCTTATCTGCATCACATGAATAAACTGAAATGAGTATAAAACTCAGCAAGTGGAACTCTTACATAGCAATGTACATAGCATACTCTGAAAACATAGCTTTGAAATCAATAAATACCATCAACTCTTGAATCAAGAATAACATAGTAACATAACAATAAGATGGTATTTCTCTTTTCTCTGTTGGATTGATATCTATATAGTATCTCTGTCTCTGTACCCATATCCCATCGATATAAATCGATAACTCTGAGGGATATAAGCTTATGGTCGTTGATCAACTAATTTCATGCAATCTCTGAGTATGTATCCATCAATCCATAAATCATTTTAAACTCTCTTTGGGGCATTTGATCAAACACTTTGTAAACACTCTTCTCTTGTATTCTCTTTTTCACAATTGAGACATTCAATTTTCTCAAATATACAATCAAGTAATTCAATACATAATATGGATCAAATGGAAGGGAATAACATGTTAAAACCATTGAAACACAATACATATACTATCATGTGAGCACAAGAATGAGATTTCACTTACAACCACTTGGAACCTTGTATCTAATCTCTTGATAGCAATCCTACAACAATAAACCATAAATTACACCATCAATAACCCAATAATCCAACAATCAAAACATTTAATCCAAAATATCAACACAATCCACAAACCCAAATCATCTCTCATACCAAAACAAAGAATAACTAAAACAAAATGCTTACCTTAGCTCCTTGAACCAATAATAACTTAGTTCTCTCAATAATAATCCACCAAGAGGCTTGAATCAAAGAAAGGAATTGAAAGGAAATGAGGAACCCTAACTCCAAGGAGAGAAATTCGAGAATGGGGAGAAAGAAATGAGAAAAATGAGACCAACTCTTGCATTTAAACACTTACAATCCGAAAACACGCTTTCACTATTCATCGACCGCGGGTGCGCTCCAACATGCACCGCGGGTGCGGTGTGCCCTCGGCATCACAACCAAAAATCTGAAAATGTCGACCGCAGGTGCGCTCTGAAACTTACCGCGGGTGCGGTAACAATCACACCGCGGGTGCGGTGTCCTCTGGGCAAACCCATCAAAATTAATAAATAACGACCGCGGGTGCGGTCCTCTTACTGAGCGCGGGTGCGGTCACCCCTGAAGCCAACAACCAACTCTATGCAACAAAGATCGAATCGCAACGCTGATACAAAACAGCTACACCACAACTAACAACGACAATACCACGAAACAATTATAACCAACAATACTAAAACCCAAACATAATTCTTAACATCACACTAAACTAAATCTTAACCAATTAATCAATAATCATACGAAAAGTTAAACCGTACCGTACACCAGGCTTGGCTATTACAATCTCCCCTCCTTAAAGGGATTTCGTACTCAAAATTGACGTCACTGCGCAAACAACTCAGGATACTTCTCTTTCATTTCATCCTCGGTTTCCCACGTGGCCTCTTCAATCAAATGATTCCTCCAAAGGACTTTAACAATGCCGATCTCTTTGTTTCTCAACACTTTAACTTTGCGATCCAGAATCTGAACCGGAATCTCTTGGTAAGTGAAATTCGGCGTCAAATCCAATGGCTCGTGGCGAAGAACATGGGAAGGATTCGCAATATACTTCCTGAGCATAGATACATGAAAAACATTGTGAACTATGTCAAGATCTGGCGGTAGGGCTAACCTGTAAGCTCGATCACCAACTCTGTCCAAGATCTCAAATGGGCCAATAAATCTCGGACTCAACTTTCCCTTCTTGCCAAACCCCATCACACCCTTGAGAGGTGATATCTTCAAAAACACATGGTCGCCTACCTCAAACTGCAACGGTCTACGACAAACATCAGCATAACTCTTCTGTCTCGACTGTGCTGTCTTCATCCTCTCTCGAATAACCGCAACAACATCAGTCGTCTGTTGGACCAACTATGGACCCAACATCTTCCTCTCACCAGTCTCATCCCAATACAAGGGCGATCTACACTTTCTGCCATAAAGTGCTTCATACGGTGCCATGCCAATCGTCGCTTGGTAACTGTTATTGTACGTGAACTCAACAAGAGGCAATTCGGAATCCCAGCTACCAGGATAATCGATAGTACAAGCTCTAAGCATATCCTCTAGAATCTGAATAACTCTCTCTAATTGACCGTCGCTCTTGGGATGATATGCTGTACTAAATGCTAACCGAGAACCCATAGCTCTGTGCAAACTCTTCCAAAACTCTGAAGTAAATCTAGGGTCACGATCAGACACGATCGACACAGGAACACCATGAAGTCTAACAATCTCTGCTATGTACTCTTCGGCATACTGGTTCATGGAATACGTCGTCTTGACTTGGAGAAAATACGCTGACTTGGTCAATCGATCAACAATAACCCAAATAGAGTTAAAACCTTTTTGCGTCCTTGGAAGACCAGTCACGAAGTCCATAGTAATATGCTTCCATTTCCATTGAGGAATCGGCAATGATAACAATGTCCCAGCAGGTCTCTGATGCTCGATCTTGACCTGCTGACAAGTTAGGCACTGAGAAATAAACATGGCAATATCTTTCTTCATACCTGGCCACCAATAGAGTCTACGAAGATCCTGATACATCTTGGTACTACCTGGATGTATCGAATATGGCGCGGTATGTGCCTCTGTCAAGACGTCTCGTCGAATATCATCACCAGTAGCAACACAAATACGGCCTCTGAATGTCGTCAAACCATCTCCATTCACTCCAAACTCTGAATTACCTCTCTCCTCTGCTCTAGCTCTCAACTCTGACAACTGAACATCAATGGCCTGCTCTCTACGGATCCTATCCGTCAAAGTAGCCCGAATGACCAACGCTGAAAAACAAGCAATGGTCCCTGGAACCACCAAAGCTACCTCCTCTCTCTGCAAGTCTAACAACAACGGCTGCTGAAAAATCGAACTCAAAGAAGAACTCGACTTACGGCTCAAAGCATCTGCTACAACATTCGCTTTCCCTGGTGGTAACTGATCGTCAAATCATAGTCTTTGACAAGTTCAAACCACCGTCTCTGTCGCATATTGAGTTCTTTTTGAGAAAACAAATACTTCAAACTCTTGTGGTTCGTGAAAATTTCACACTTTTGGCCATACAAATATTATCTCCAAATTTTCAGGGCGAAAACCACAGCTGTCAGCTCCAAATCATGCGTAGGATAATTCTTCTCGTAATCCTTCAACTGGCGAGAAGCATAGGCTATGACCTTTCCACGTTGCATCAGCACTGCACCAAGACCCTTCTTTGACGCATCGGTGTAAACAACAAAGTCCTCTGAACCACTGGGCAATGCAAGTACCGGAGCTGTCGTCAATTTATCGTTCAACTCCTGAAATCAACTTTGACATTCATTGGACCACTCAAACTTCACAGTCTTCCTCTTCATATTGGTTAAAGGCAGGGCAATCTTGGAAAAATCTTAAATGAAACGACGATAATAACCCGCCAAACCAAGAAAACTGCGTACCTCTGATACAGTGGTAGGAATAGGACATTTCTGAATCGCCTCAATCTTCGTCGGATCAACAGCTATGCCATCCTTCGAAACAACATGGCCTAGAAAAGAAATCTGCTCCAACCAGAACTCACATTTCTTCAACTTGCCATACAATCTCCTCTCTCTCAACAACTGAGGGACAACTCTGAGGTGCTCTGCATGAAGCTCTCGGGTCTTGGAATAGATCAAGATGTCGTCGATGAAAACAATGACGAAGATATCCAAAGACGGCTTGAACACACGGTTCATCAGTTCCATAAAGACTGAAGGAGCATTGGTCAGACCAAAAGACATATCAAGAAATTCATAATGACCGTACCTGGTCTGGAACGCCGTCTTAGGGAGATCAGACTCCCTAACCTTCAACTGATAATAGCCAGATCGCAGATCAATCTTCGAAAACACTGTAGCCCCATGCAGCTGATCAAACAAATCATCTATCCGTGGCAACGGATATTTATTCTTGATCGTCACTTTGTTGATCTCTCTATAATCAATGCAAAGACGCAAAGACCCGTCTTTCTTCTTGACGAAAAGAACCGGAGCTCCCCAAGGTGAAGAAATCGGTCGAATGAAACCTTTATCCAAGAGATCTTGCTATTGCGTCTTCAAATCTTTCATCTCTGTAGGGGCCATTCTGTACGGAGCCTTAGAAATAGGAACCGTACCTGGAACTAGATCAATCACAAACTCTACATCTCTGTCCGGCAGTGTGGCGCCCCAAGCCTCGCCACGTAATAATGCAACATGTGACGTCATATGCATAAAAAAATTTCTTTTCGACGACGTAATAATATAATGCATATACGACAAAAATAGTGCAATCACCACACTATCTACGTCAATGCAGCAGAAACAGTATAATAAATACACACATACAACTCAAACAAGACAATAAGCTATACTGTCTCTATCTACTATCAACTACATGACTGTTTGACTAGACACACCTAGTCCTTCACCACTATCCTGTCTCACGCATAGTCCTGTAACCTGCCCAACACAAACAGCCCCCAAAGGGTGAGTATATACAACAATCATCATCGTAATACATAACAGTTATATTAACAACAACATGAGATATAACTGAAATGATAACAGAAATACCCCCTTTGCCGTTTCTGGACAATCAGCCATCAACAACCTCAACAACATCACACTGCAACAATAACATCGACGATACGTCGCACCCCGACTCCGGCGATAGCAATATCGTCGAACGGACAACAACATCGACGATACGTCGCACCCCAACACCGGCGACAGCAATATCGTTGAACGAACAACAACATCGACGATACGTCGCACCCCAACACCGGCGACAACAATATTGTCGAACGAATAACAACATCAACGATACGTCGCACCCCAACACCGGCGACATCAATATCGTTGAACGAACAACATCAACGTGACAACATCAACGAGAAATCTCCCAACAACGATAGTCAAAAATATCAACAATAATAAACAACAACAAATATAATATCAAATCACCCAATTCCGGTGATTCATCATCATTCAACGCAATAGTATTCATCAATACTAAACAATAACAACATATGCTCGTACGTCAACACGTACCTGATAATCGAGTATATATACAATCTGGCTATTTCTTTGATCCTGAGGCTTGTGATGTATCTAAATAATTCAACAATAATTATCAGATCATTGTCACCGTATCAACACAGTTATAACAGCCTCAATATCTAACATCAAATAGCCCAACAACAATTAATTCAACAAAATATAAAACTCGATTTTAAATTCATATCGTTCAACAATTTAATAATCTGGTGTATTTAATTCACAATATGTTAGAGTAGGTGCCCGTCGAGCCAAGTGTTGGCCGATTGTTCGCAATGAAACTCTATGTATAAGCAATCTTTATTTTAATAATATTAGATATTATTATTTTGGCACATCTTTATCTGTATACCCATGCTAGTTGCATAGATAAAGCCCTTGAATATACAAATGTTAGAAATAATATGAGATGCTCATATGATGAGTATCATGAAACTCATATTTGTAATACTGTATATTCTAAACGGTTCCTAGTCGATTCAGCCGCCACTAAGAAGGATATAGGCCGCTAGAGTTCGAGACTAGTATCTGCGATGTGAGTACCATGTTTCATTGGTAGGGGACATTGTGATGTCCGAACATGCAGATAGGTGCTCCTTGTAGAGTGCACTGAACAACCCTCCATAAAAGGACTTTCCAAGTGGTTCTCACTTATCGAGTGCAAATGTCCTAGTTTATGGTTGTACAGAATTAGTCCTTATGACCCGGGACAACATTGAGACTCTATGTGCTAGAATTACACTTTGACTTGTTTACCGACTCTCATGGGGTCATCAGGTGGCAAGGTTGGGTGTTCTGTCGAAACACATAGGAGTCGATGCATTGTAGTCGGGGATTCACCGCTTACCTTCGGGTATGGATATCCTATGTGTTTTCATGTGTTAGTAGGTTGAAATCTCTGGCCAGAGTATGGTGGTAATTATGAAAGGGTTTCATAGACTACACCATCGATGCAACTACGAAATGACACATAGTATCGATTCATTGACAACTCTCGATAAACCAATGGTTGTCGAATCGATCGGGATATACGAGTTGAAGGGACCGTATTGTACGCTAACCATAATAGAATGGTTCTTGCAGGCACTATCATTTGATACCTAGGGAATCATGTAAGCGATGCTACTAGGCGTTTAACATGATTGGTTGGGTACTATCAGACTTGAGTTCTGACGTTCTTATTATCAAGGTGTTGATAAATAAGAATGGAGCAATTGGGGTATGCTCATATAAGGACATGTTTAGTCCGAATCACATGGAGATGTGAACCCACGGCTAGTTGTATCAATGAACCATTGAGGGCCACACAAGTACTAGCTTTCTAGATCCCGTTGAGAAGTAAAAATAGTTCAATGTGTTGAACGGCTTATAAAGGAGTTTATAAGCGTAAGGAAAAATTAGAAGTATGACTTCTATAAAGGAGAAAATAGTTCAATGTGTTGAACGACTTATAAATGAGTTTATAAGTGTAAAGAAAAATAGAAGTATGACTTCTATGAGAGAAATGTAAATTTTAATTTATGGAAGTGTTCCTAAATTAAAATTAGGCCAAGTGAATAATGTATTTGAAAATTGTGATTTTCATAAACATTATTATGGACTAAATTAAATTAATTCAAGTGTTGAATTAATTAAACACTAGTGGACCTAGTAGAGTCCAAAATAATTAAATTAATTCAAGTGTTGAATTAATTAAATTGTATTGAGTCTTGTAGAGCTCAATTTAAATTAATTATTTAACTTGTGGGATTTGGGTAAATTCAAGTAATGTTTAATTAGTCTCAAATATGTTTGAGATAATTAAATTTAGTCCATGGTTTTTAATGTGTTAAAAACCATATAATATGCATGCATGGGAGGTGAAAGGTTGGGTAGACTACTTTTTGAGTTTTCAAGGCATGGCATGCAACTTTTTGGAACACCTTTTCCCACAACCAAGACTAGTCTCCTTTCCCCCCATTACACACACACATGGCCGAAATCTTCAAGGGCTTCTCTCTCCATTTTCTCTCATTTTTGTTCTTCAATTTGTTGAGAAAATCTTGCACTTCTCTTTGAAAAATTCTCATATTTTTCTAGTGCAAAATATGAGGGGATCTACCTAGTTGGTGGTGGGCCTAATTTGAAGGAAAGATTCAAGAAGAAAGGAGGAGAGCTTGTAGATTTATCTTCCATTCAAGAGCCAAGTTGTTTACAACTTGGTTGGTGCCATCATCAACCTCAAGAGGTTGATAGGTAACGATTTTCTTACACCCTATGTATGACATTGTTGTGTTTTTGTATTTGCTACATGAAATATGTGGTGGCCGAAATTTTTTGCTTAAAAATTCGATTTTTGTACTTCCGTTGCGCTTCCGGTCACCGTAACCGATCCCCTTTCAAGTGGTATCAGAGCTATGGTTACGTTTTTGTGTAGCAAATACAAGATATTATGTTGAGATCGATTTCTAACCGCATGAGAACAAAATTTTGCATCGAATCAAGGCCACCTTTGGGGAAAATTTCGGCAGCTTGTTGCTGCCCATTTCGGCTGCCCGAGGGGCTGCCCGAAACGGGCAGCAAGGGCAGCCCTAGGGGCTGCCCGAAAACCCCTAGTTTTAATAAAAAAAAAATTTTTGTTCCGAAATCCGGCTACGGAGCTCCGGCGACGGCGATAACGGCTAGGGTTTCCAAAAGTTTTTTGGAATATCAAAGTGTCATGGGTCTTGAGTTGTTGGGCCATTGGATGGCTAACATGTTTGTGAATTTTAAATGGGCCAAAAATGTTTTTGGTGAAAAATGAGTTTTTGGGCCCTTAAGTTTAAAATTACAAAAGTTGCAAATATTTTCTCATGAAATAAATATTTTAAGTTGGACTTTAAATATTTATAGTAAATGGTGATTTACAAGAAATTCGGTTATAAATAAATTAATTGGAAAGTAGACAAAGGTGTTTGTATACTTTGTTAATTTAGTTTATAATCGTGGCGGTTAGTGATTGGATCAAGATATATAATATTGGATCAATTAATTATTGTGATAATTAATTGATGGTGTATGATATGTGATATTATGCATGAAGGATGATCAAAAGCTCAAGCCCAATTTGCTAGGTGTATGCTAGGATATTTTGTGTTAATGATTGTAATAATTATCAATTTATAAAGTGGGCTTGGTTTATGGCCCGTTCCCACCCCATGAGATGTATCCCTATTTGCCATGGATATTTATTTGTAAATATTAGTATAGTGGATGATCAAGATTGGAAGATGGTGGCCATGATGATTATGAAGATCGAAGACATGTAAATATTGGAAGCTTATGTAATAGTTGCATTTGCATCCCGTGCATTTCCCTAGGATTGGACCTAGGCCCGTGTTTAGCTCACACGGTCCGTTAGTATTGGGGCGATTGATCATCCTTGTTTTGTTTACTGTTTATAATATATGCATGATATGTTATAAATAATGAGTATGTGCGTTATTATTATGATAATAACAAAGTTGCTTGAATCCGGCAAACATACGATCAAACATGGCGAGCTTTTAAAATAAAATTAATGATGAGACCTTTCAAAATTAAAAACCCTCATTTGGAATAAGATTCAAAATTAATATCAAGCCCGAAAAGGGGAATTATAAATTTGTTTATAATTTCCTTGTCTTCCATCGACAATGGGTGCATGATGAACGCTACCCGTACTCGGTGCTCGGCTCATATTATTGGGGGAGCTTTGGGTGCCGGAAAGCTGTGACATCCATTGACATGGTGATGTGAACTACGTGGAACTCCCATGATTTCGGCTCATATTATTGGGGAACTCATGGCGACCGTCCATTAAGGTTCAACATCGATGGGTAAGGCTTGACACGTGAAGATGAACGACGTAATAATATTGGGTCCTAATCAAACGTGAGACAAAAGTTTACGTAGAGGGTTGCATTGTGATGCAATTGGAAACTACCTTTTAGGAATTGTGATTAGCTGATATTATTCGGGATCATAATTCGCTAATTGGACCTTACGTACCTACTGAGGAAAGATGTTTCCCGTTTTCACTAGAGGGTAGTGAAAGATGTCAAAACAGTGGGAGCAAATTTTTATGAAGTAAAAGTCCAAGCTTCATATCTTACTAAATATTTTAAAATAGTCATCAACATTTATCTGTTTTTACTTTTCAGTACAAATTGACAATGTCTTCGATTCGCAATCCGATATCCATAATACTCGACAAACACATATTAACTGGACCTAATTACCTCACTTGGCTAAGAAACCTGAAAATCGTCTTGAATTCAGAAAGGGTAGCATATACACTGATTGAGTCGCCCCCTGTTGAGGCTCCGACTGAGTGCAATCCTGAGGAATTGCAGGCTTACAAGGAATGGTGTGACCATGACTTGATAGCCAGGTGTTATATGCTGACTTCTATTAATGATGAGCTGCAGAGGCGTTTTGAGGATGCAAAGAATGCTGCTGACATTCATAAGCACCTCAAAGAGCTCTTTGGTGAGCAGACTCGGCCTCTTAGGCATGCTACCGTCAAGGAGCTGATCACTATGCGCATGCGAGATGGGGCCTCGGTCCATGAGCATGGCCTGACATTGATTGGGCTCGTGGATAAGCTCGTTGGCATGGATATGATCTTGCCTTCGGAGTTGACCACCGACGTGTTGCTGTTATCATTGCCTAGCTCATTTGATCCTTTTGTGGTGAACTTCAACATGAACAAGATTGAACCGACCCTTGAGGAGTTGGTGAATATGCTTGTTACGTTTGAATCAACCATCAAGAAAGAGAAGTTGGTTCTTTATGTGGGTTCTTCATCTGATACGAAGATTGATCCACATGGGAAGGAAAGAATAGTTCTTTCCAACGTCCCAAGAAGAAAGTGCCCTTGATGAGGCAATCTCCGAATCTCGTTGTGGCAGCCACACCAGTTAGGGCTAAAAATACTAGTGATGTTTGTCATCACTGCAAGAAGCCTGGACATTGGAGGCGTAATTGCAAAGAATATCTTGCCCAGAAAAGTTCTGGAAATGGTATGTTCTACATTGAAGTAAACATTTCAATCAACTCTACTTCTTGGGTATTGGATACCAAATGTGGATCACATCTCTGTAATGTGTTACAGGTGATGGGAAGAAGTAGAAAGCTTAAGGAAGGTGTGACCTTCTAGAGGATGGGCAATGGAGCAAGAGTTGCTGCCAAGGCTTTTGAAGATGTTTACTTATTGTTGAACAATAGTTTTAAGTTAATTTTAAAGAGATGTTTTGTTTGTACCTTTTTGGTGAAAAACATTATTTCCATTTCTATTGTGATAAAGATGGATATTCTTGTCTATTTAGCAAAGGTGTTTGCAACATTTACAAGAATGAATGTTTAATTGGTACTTGAGAACTTGAAAACGATCTCTATAACTTAAAATTGAAAGATATTCCACTAAATGTCCATTAAAAGGCATACACCATATGAGATATGGATGGGTAAGCCTCCTAAGTATTCTTATCTTAGAATATGGGGGTGCCCTGCTTATGAAGCAGGTAGTGGGAGATAAATTGGATAGTCGATCCATTTTATGCTACTTTGTGGAATATCCAAGGAATTAAGTTGGATATTATTTCTATCATCCCCAAGAAACAAAGGTGTTTGTTTCTAGGAATTCAACCTTTTTGGAAAAGGAGTTTCTATTGGATAGAAAAAGGGAGATGATAGAACTCGAAGAGGTTCGAAAGACACCCACAATTGTAGAACCCACACCCGAAGAGCCAAGAGAGGAGATACAAGCTCCTAAAAGATCCGAGAAAGTCTCGAGACCACCTATGAGGTATGGTCAGCTTCTTGAAGAGGGCCATGATGAGCCTAACCATGGATGTGATCCATGGACCTTCAAGGAAGCGTTATCTGATGCCGATTCATCCAAATGGCTTGAAGCTATGGAATCTGAGTTGAATTCCATGCATTCAAACCAAGTGTGGGATCTTATAGATCCACCTGAGGGAACGGTTCCCATAGGGACTTGGGGCGGATGGGAAGGTATTGACCTTCAAGATGCGATTGGTGGCAAAAGTATATACTCAAAGACAAGGAGTTGACTTTGAGGAAACCTTTTCACCAGTTGCAATGCTCAAGTCCATAAGGATATTGCTAGTCATAGCTGCATGGTATGACTATGAGATATGGCAGATGGATGTCAAGACAGCCTTTCTTAATGGGGATATTAAGGAAGAGATTTACATGTCTCAACCTGAAAGGTTTACATCTGTCGGAAGTGAGCATATGGTATGCAAACTTCAGAGATCTATTTATGGTCTAAAGAAGGCATCTGGGAGTTGGAACCTTAAATTCGAGAGTACAATCAAAGAGTTTGATTTACTAAGAATCCTGAGGAACCCTGTGTGTATAAGAAGGTCAGTGGGAGTGTTGTGACATTCCTGGTGCTTTATGTTGATGACATTCTAATCATTGGGAATGATGTAGAAATGTTGCAATCAACTAAGATTTGGTTAGCGAGTAAGTTCTCGATGCAGGACTTGGGTGAAGCATCTTTTGTATTCTGATACCGATCTATAGAGATAGATTGAAAAGATTGCTTGATCTCACCCAGTCCACATACATTGATACCATCGTGAAGCGGTTCTCGATGGGTGAGTCCATGAGAGGACATCTACCAATGTGTCATGGCGTGTCCCTATCCAAGTCTGTCTCCCAAGACTGATGCAGAGATAGTGGCGATGACACACATTCCGTATGCTTCGGCAATTGGTAGCATCATGTATGGGATGATATCTACACATCCTGACGTGGCTTTCGCACTAAGTGTAGTGAGTAGATATCAATCGAACCCCGGTCTTCCACATTGGAAAGCTGTGAAAGACATCCTCAAGTAGTTGAGAAGGACCAATAAATTGTTCTTGGTCTATGGGGTGGAGAACATAAATTGGAACGCTATACCGACTCTAGCTTCCAAAGCGATATCGATGACTCGAAGTCAACCTCTAGGTTTGTATTCATGCTCAATGGTGCTGCTGTCTCTTGGAAGATTTCCAAGCAAGACAATACTGCGGATTCCAGCACAGAGGCCGAATACATTGCTGCATCGGATGCAGCAAGGGAGGCTGTTTGGATAAGGAATTTCGTCCAAGAGTTGGACGTCATTCCTAGTGGAGTTGCTCCTCTCCCGGTGTTGTGTGACAACACGGGAGCTTTAGCTCAAGCAAAGGAGCCAAGGTGTAGTGACCCGTTCCAGAATCACCTACTAATCAAAAACTAAGCATGCAATTAACCTAATTAACAATAATCAGAGATAACAGCGGAAAAGTCAACAAAATAATGGTTATACAACCCAATCGAAGTCTAGAATAACTCCAAATAAAATATCCAATACAACCATATCGAATCAAAACAATACCGATAAACTAAACCAACCAGCTACTCAACGTCCTCCTCCTGCTCCTCCTGAGCTGTCCAACCTGAGGCCTGCCCCGTGGGAATGGGGGTGTCCAAGAATAAACAAAACCGAGGACGTGAGCGATAAGAACGCCCAGTACAAAAGTATGAGTATACAGACCTATATGAAATGCACATGCTATGATCATGATACCGGGGTAGTCAAGAAACAGGAGTCACAAAAGGATCTCAACAATGCTCAGTCTAGAGGCGCCAAGTGGATAGTGCCGCGCGGTCCAACCTCTGGGTCACTGCATCCACTACAAGACAGACGTGGACCTAAAATGTCCCGGACCACCGAAGCCCTCCCGACCCGTCGGCCACTGTGTACTCTCGGTGTCCATGCGTCCACAAGACAGGGCTGAGCGGCCCCAAGATATAGCTTATCTCGAAAGAGATACAGCTCAACAGTAAAGGCTATCTCGAAGGAGAATACGGCTCAACATGAAATGCAACGTGCAGTAATAAACGTGACATAATAGCATGCATCATATGACATATATCAATGCACCACATAATCATGCAACACATATAAGAATGTATACTCAACCAGGATATCTCGGATAGTACTTTCGTACCTCTATCACAGCAATCCTAATTCACTGGAACAACCAGACAACAGGTCTAATCCAAGCCTATTCATCAAGTGAAAACCATCACTAAACTTATCTACCAGACTTAACTAGATAATCCTGAGATAAATACTGATAAAATTCCAAACCTTCGTCCGTCGCTAGCCCGCTGATGCCGCTAGCTCCCAACTAGAGCACAGCTCTGCTACAAGACCAGCAGCTCCCCGCTAGTGCCCAAATCTCGGAACAAGACTAGAACCTGTCAGAAACGACTGAAATGCTATGGAATTCTCTGAATTGGCGAGTCAAAATGAGGAAATCCGACCACTATTTATAGGCCATGTTCGGATCCTCCGAACACCACTTCGGAACGTCCGAACGCTACGTGTCCAATGGCTCTTGACAGCTCATGATCGGATCCTCCGATCATACACTTCGGACCGTCCGAACATGCACGTGTCCAGCTGCTCTTGACACCTCATGATCGGATCCACCGAACCTACACTTCGGAACGTCCGAACTCCCACGTGTCGATCAACTCTTGACACCTAATGATCGGATCCACCGAACTCACTTCGGACCTTACGAACTCTTCGGTGCTTCCGAACCATCTTCGGTCCGTCCGATCATGACTCGGTCAAAATTACACATTAAACCTTCTTAATCACCATTAATCCGTTAATTACCCAATTTGGAATTCGGGCTACTACATTCTCCCCCCCTTAAAAACGATTTCGTCCTCGAAATCAAGCTTAGAGGATGAACAAAACAAAACAACTCTCCATATCTAAGGGACAACCCATCACTAGACGCTTGGCTAAAACCGAATGACCCATCGGATTAGAAACAGAAAGAATGACGTCTATGATCGTCCTGGTCACCCCAACGACCTACACTCCCCTGACTACTCCCGTCACCAAAGTGGTCAGCCATTGCTACAACATAGAATGGGGAAACTAGTAAATTGGTCAACGGAAATCCCAAAACAGAAATCTATATCCCAAAATCGTATGCATGCTCTGATACCATAAATGTAGTGACCCGTTCCAGAATCACCTACTAATCAAAAACTAAGCATGCAATTAACCTAATTAACAATAATCAGAGATAACAGCGGAAAAGTCAACAAAATAATGGTTATACAACCCAATCGAAGTCTAGAATAACTCCAAATAAAATATCCAATACAACCATATCGAATCAAAACAATACCGATAAACTAAACCAACCAGCTACTCAACGTCCTCCTCCTGCTCCTCCTGAGCTGTCCAACCTGAGGCCTGCCCCGTGGGAATGGGGGTGTCCAAGAATAAACAAAACCGAGGACGTGAGCGATAAGAACGCCCAGTACAAAAGTATGAGTATACAGACCTATATGAAATGCACATGCTATGATCATGATACCGGGGTAGTCAAGAAACAGGAGTCACAAAAGGATCTCAACAATGCTCAGTCTAGAGGCGCCAAGTGGATAGTGCCGCGCGGTCCAACCTCTGGGTCACTGCATCCACTACAAGACAGACGTGGACCTAAAATGTCCCGGACCACCGAAGCCCTCCCGACCCGTCGGCCACTGTGTACTCTCGGTGTCCATGCGTCCACAAGACAGGGCTGAGCGGCCCCAAGATATAGCTTATCTCGAAAGAGATACAGCTCAACAGTAAAGGCTATCTCGAAGGAGAATACGGCTCAACATGAAATGCAACGTGCAGTAATAAACGTGACATAATAGCATGCATCATATGACATATATCAATGCACCACATAATCATGCAACACATATAAGAATGTATACTCAACCAGGATATCTCGGATAGTACTTTCGTACCTCTATCACAGCAATCCTAATTCACTGGAACAACCAGACAACAGGTCTAATCCAAGCCTATTCATCAAGTGAAAACCATCACTAAACTTATCTACCAGACTTAACTAGATAATCCTGAGATAAATACTGATAAAATTCCAAACCTTCGTCCGTCGCTAGCCCGCTGATGCCGCTAGCTCCCAACTAGAGCACAGCTCTGCTACAAGACCAGCAGCTCCCCGCTAGTGCCCAAATCTCGGAACAAGACTAGAACCTGTCAGAAACGACTGAAATGCTATGGAATTCTCTGAATTGGCGAGTCAAAATGAGGAAATCCGACCACTATTTATAGGCCATGTTCGGATCCTCCGAACACCACTTCGGAACGTCCGAACGCTACGTGTCCAATGGCTCTTGACAGAAATCCAAACTAGTATTGAGAAAGTACCACATCCTCGGAGAGATTGTGGAAAGTAGAGAAGTGTCTTTTGACATAGTCGGCTCCGCAGATAATGTTGTTGATCCACTAGCTAAGCCTTTACCTGAACCATTATTCGTCAAGCATCGCGAATCAATGGGTTTAAAGCATATGGGTAGTTGGCTCTAGTGCAAGTGGGAGATTGTTAGAGTAGGTGCCCGTCGAGCCAAGTGTTGGCCGAGTGTTCGCAATGAAACTCTATGTATAAGCAATCTTTATTTTAATAATATTTGATATTATTATTTTGGCACATCTTTATCTGTATACCCATGCTAGTTGCATAGATAAAGCCCTTGAATATACAAATGGTAGAAATAATATGAGATGCTCATATGATGAGTATCATGAAACTCATATTTGTAATACTGTATATTCTAAACGGTTCCTAGTCGATTCAGCCACCACTAAGAAGGATATAGGCCGCTAGAGTTCGAGACTAGTATCTGCGATGTGAGTACCATGTTTCATTGGTAGGGGACATTGTGATGTCCGAACATGCAGATAGGTGCTCCTTGTAGAGTGCACTGAACAACCCTCCTTAAAAGGACTTTCCAAGTGGTTCTCACTTATCGAGTGCAAATGTCCTAGTTTATGGTTGTACAGAATTAGTCCTTATGACCCGGGACAACATTGAGACTCTATGTGCTAGAATTACACTTTGACTTGTTTACCGACTCTCATGGGGTCATCAGGTGGCAAGGTTGGGTGTTCTGTCGAAACACATAGGAGTCGATGCATTGTAGTCGGGGATTCACCGCTTACCTTCGGGTATGGATATCCTATGTGCTTTCATGTGTTAGTAGGTTGAAATCTCTGGCCAGAGTATTGTGGTAATTATGAAAGGGTTTCATAGTTTACACCATCGATGCAACTACGACATGACACATAGTATCGATTCATTGACAACTCTCGATAAACCAATGGTTGTCGGATCGATCGGGATATACGAGTTGAAGGGACCGTACTGTACGCTAACCATAATAGAATGGTTCTTGCAGGCACTATCATTTGATACCTAGGGAATCATGTAAGCGATGCTGCTAGGCGTTTAACATGATTGGTTGGGTACTATCAGACTTGAGTTCTGACGTTCTTATTATCAAGGTGTTGATAAATAAGAATGGAGCAATTGGGGTATGCTCATATAAGGACATGTTTAGTCCGAATCACATGGAGATGTGAACCCACGGCTAGTTGTATCAATGAACCATTGAGGGCCACACAAGTACTAGCTTTCTAGATCCCGTTGAGAAGTAAAAATAGTTCAATGTGTTGAACGGCTTATAAAGGAGTTTATAAGCGTAAGGAAAAATTAGAAGTATGACTTCTATATAGGAGAAAATAGTTCAATGTGTTGAACGACTTATAAATGAGTTTATAAGTGTAAAGAAAAATAGAAGTATGACTTCTATGAGAGAAATGTAAATTTTAATTTATGGAAGTATTCCTAAATTAAAATTAGGCCAACTGAATAATGTATTTGAAAATTGTGATTTTCATAAACATTATTATGGACTAAATTAAATTAATTCAAGTGTTGAATTAATTAAACACTAGTGGACCTAGTAGAGTCCAAAATAATTAAATTAATTCAAGTGTTGAATTAATTAAATTGTATTGAGTCTTGTAGAGCTCAATTTAAATTAATTATTGAACTTGTGGGATTTGGGTAAATTCAAGTAATGTTTAATTAGTCTCAAATATGTTTGAGATAATTAAATTTAGTCCATGGTTTTTAATGTGTTAAAAACCATATAATATGCATGCATGGGAGGTGAAAGGTTGGGAGACTACTTTTTGAGTTTTCAAGGCATGGCATGCAACATTTTGGAACACTTTTTCCCACAACCAAGACTAGTCTCCTTTCCCCCCATTACACACACACATGGCCGAAATCTTCAAGGGCTTTTCTCTCCATTTTCTCTCATTTTTGTTCTTCAATTTGTTGAGAAAATCTTGCACTTCTCTTTGAAAAATTCTAATATTTTTCTAGTGCAAAATATGAGGGGATCCACCTAGTTGGTGGTGGGCCTAATTTGAAGGAAAGATTCAAGAAGAAAGGAGGAGAGCTTGTAGATTTATCTTCCATTCAAGAGCCAAGTTGTTTACAACTTGGTTGGTGCCATCATCAACCTCAAGAGGTTGATAGGTAACGATTTTCTTACACCCTATGTATGACATTGTTGTGTTTTTGTATTTGCTACATGAAATGTGTGGTGGCCGAAATTTTTTGCTTAAAAATTCGATTTTTGTACTTCCGTTGCGCTTCCGGTCACCGTAACCGATCCCCTTTCACAATACTACCATCAAATACACCCTAATTAATTAACTTCAAATAATAGGCTATTTTACAACATCCGTCAAATTGTGAAAACTTTATATCAACGTGTAGCCTATACTTCGTAGACTCCAAATATATATTCAGAATTAATAACAACTGACAAACAACTCTCCAATCTCAATCAAACGATTAAAAATCTCTAATTATAATAAATTAGGAATTATTCAAAACAACATCACTATAATCATCTCTACTTCGTTAAAATCATACACTATTCAACAATCTTCAATTTCAGTATTATTTTACAATTTATCAGATTTATTCCAAAAATCGACGAATTTCAAATATCACCAAAACTATAAAATTTATACCTCAAATCGAAGACCTCGTGTCAACGATCCCAAAACTGAAGTCGATTCGTCAATTGGATAAATCGATAAGTCGCACGATCCCTCACCCTCACACCTCATGCCTCTAGTCTTTCCTTGTTGAGCTCGGTGGAATTCATTGTTGAATGAAGTCCACCGACTCATTGCATTTTCTTTTTTTTTTAATTATTTTTAATATTATATTATATTATATTAATAAAATAATATAATATAATATATACTATTTAACATTTTAACATCGGTATATCTCTTTGGACCAGTCAAACGATCAAATTTATCAAAACTCAAAACATGAAACTTCTATATCTTTGAGTTTTCTACGTCATATCTAAATTTCAAATCATTTTGACTTCATATAATCAAACTATGTCATATTTCTCTCTTTAAAAAATCATTAAATATTTAGTAATCTCAAATTACTAAATCAACAAATTGTGATATTTACTTCAGGCATTACATTTCTACCCACCTTAAATGAATTTCGACCCCGAAATTAATCAACAACAGTAATAACATGCATAAATAAAGATATGTCGTACCATCAAAATAAGTAGGGGTAGAGCTCCCTCATATGCCGCTCTGTCTCCCAAGTGGCCTCTTCGACACCTCTATGCTCCCACTGAACCTTCACCATCGGTATATGCTTACTACGAAGCTTCCGTTCATATCGATCCAAAATACAAACTGGTCTCTCAACATAAGACACATCAGGATCTAACTGAACCTCAGAAATATCCAATACATGTGAAGGATCCGGCTCATACTTCCGCAACATCGACACATGAAATACATCATGAATACCAGATAAAGATGGAGGTAGAGCCAATCGGTAAGCCAAAGTGCCTACCCGCTGCAATATCTCATACGGGCCAACATACCTCGGTGCTAACTTTCCTTTCATACCAAATCGCACTGTGCCACGAAATGGAGACACTTTCAAAAATACTCGATCGCCCTGCTGAAACTCTAAGAGTCTTCGTCTTTTATTTGCATAGGCGGCCTGTCTGTCTTGAGCTGCTTTCAATCGCTGCTGTATCAACTTTACTTTCTGTTGCATCTCATGAATCATATCAGGACCTGTGACTGCAGCTCGATCAACATCATCCCAGTATAACGGAGATCTACAACGTCTCTCATACAATGCCTCGAATGGAGCCATCTGAATACTACTCTGATAACTATTGTTATACGCAAACTCTACCAATGGAATAGATGACTGCCAAGCAGATTTAAAATCCATAACATAAGCATGCAACATATCCTCCAGCGTCTGAATAGTACGCTCAGTCTGACCATCTGTTTGAGGATGATAAGCTGTACTCAATCTCAACTCTGTCCCCATCGCAGTCTGCAATCCTTCCCAAAAATGAGAAGTAAATCGAGGATCTCTATCAGATATAATAGACACTGGAATCCCATGCAGTCGTACAATCTCTCGTATATACAACTGTGACATCCTCAAGTACGTACTACTCGTGCTATAGGGTATAAAATGTGCAACTTTCGTCAATCGATCAACAATCACCCAAATAGCATCAATAGTTCCAGTACTTCTTGGCAAATGAGTAACAAAATCCATCGATATGTGCTCCCATTTCCAAGTCGGTACTTCTAAACTCCTCAACTCACCTCCTGGCCTTCTCCTCTCAGCTTTGATATGTTGACAATTGAGACATCGACGTACAAAATCAATCACATCACGTTTCATTCCCTTCCACCAAAACTGAGAGCGTAGATCCTTACACATCTTCTTGCCACCAGGGTAGATAGAATATCGACTACAATGTGCACGCCGCAACAGGCCTTGGCGCAACTCAGATATATCAGGAACTACTCATCTATCATTCATCCTCAAACTTCCATCATCAGCCACTCTAAAATGAGTATCTTGTTTATGAGAAACTAACTCCTTCCATCGCTGAACTCTCTCGTCTGTCATCTGTGCATCACGAATACGACCATATATATCAGGTTCAGCTAATAAGGTAGATACCTGGATAGGAGTCGTCGAGATATCAAAATCATATCTCAAGGAACAACAAGACATCATCATAGCTGATAAGCGACTGACATCCTCTGCAGTACAACTCACTTTACGGCTCAATGCATCAGCTGTAAGATTGGCTCGACCAGGATGATATTCAATCTCACAATCATAATCCTTCAGCAAATCTAGCCATCGTCTCTGTCTCATATTCAACTATGTCTGTGTAAACAGAAATCTCAAGCTCTTATGATCAGTATAAATAGTAAACGAGGTACCATATTAATAGTGTCGCCATATCTTCAAGGCAAAGATAATGGCTGCCAACTCCAAGTCATGCACAGGGTACCTTGTTTCGTGTGGCTTCAGCTATCTCGAGGCATATGCCACAACATGTCGATCCTGCATCAAACCACATCCTAAACCATGTAATGATGCATCAGTATACACAACAAACCTCTCGTTTTCTGTAGGAATTGATAATACCGGTACAGTCGTTAGTCGGTGCTTCAACTCCTGAAAACTCCTCTCACATGCTTCAGACCACTGAAATCGCACACCTTTCTGAGTCAACTGTGTCAAAGGTCTAGCAATCTTTGAAAATCCCTCTATAAATCGACGATAATAACCTGCTAAACCAAGAAACTACGAATCTCTGGTACATATGTAGGTGCAAACCACTGTAACACTGCTTCGACCTTCGTTGGATGAACAGAAATCCCATCTCTCGATATAACATGACCCAAGAAGACCACTCGATCCAACCAAAACTCACAGTTACTGAGTTTGGCATACAACTATTTATCTCGCAGCACCTGTAACACTGAACGCAAATGCCCAACATGCTCAGCCTCACTCCTAGAATATATCAATATATCATCAATAAACACAATAACAAATTGATCGAGATAAGGCTGAAATACCCTGTTCATCAAACTCATGAACACAGCTGGAGCATTCGTCAACCCAAATGGCATAACCAAAAACTCGTAATGCCCATATCTGGTCCTGAATGCAGTCTTCTGAATATCCTTCTCTCTAACTCGTATCTGATGATATCCTGACCTCAAATCAATCTTTGAACATACCTAGGTTCCCTGTAACTGATCAAACAAATCATCAATACGAGGGAGGGGATATTTATTCTTAATCGTTACCTTATTCAGCTGTCGATAGTCGATACAAAGCCGCATCGTTCCATATTTCTTTCTCACAAATAAGACTGGTGCACCCCAAGGCGATACACTAGGGCGAATGTATCCCTTGTCCAGCAAGTCCTGCAACTGGGCTTTCAACTCTCTTAACTCTGCTGGTGCCATTCTGTAAGGAGTACGAGAAATAGGGGAAGTACCTGGCATCAACTCGATCCCAAACTCCACCTCACGAGCTGGTGGGAAGCCTGGAATCTCATCAGGAAATACATCGGCAAACTCAGCAACTATAGGTATGTCCTCTATTCCCACCTCTTTCTTCTTCTCTGTCACATCTACAGGATAAATAAGATAACCCTCATGCCCATGCTCCAATAACCGAGACATCCGGATGGCAGATACCAACGGAACACGGGGACGAGAACCCTTCCCATAAAATGTCCAACGCTCTTTATCATCTGTATAAAAATATACCACCCGCTGATAACAATCAACTGTCGCACAATATCTCCTCAGCACATTAATTCCCACAATACAATCAAAATCAGTCATCTCTAGAATAATCATATCAGATCTCAGCTCATAGCCCTCATAAGAAATAATGCCATCTGATATCATAGATACAACTGATATATCAACTCCAGAAGGTGTCGAAACAGAAAGAGGCATAGACAATGGAGACGAGCGCATATGATGCTCAACCACAAACCTCTTCGATATAAATGTATGCGAGGCACCAGTATCAATAAGAATATAAGCAGGATAAGAACACAAATAACACTTACCCGCTATCATCTCCTCTCGTGCCTCCTCTGCCTGCTCTCGTGTCAAAGCATACACCTGTGCCTGAGGCGGACCAGCTCCCTGCATACGTGGCTGTCCTCCAGAAGGTCATGGTGTAAACTGCCGAGGTTGTCGTCCTCCTCTCTCTGAGGATCTACCTCTAGCACTCCTAGGCTCTTGCTGCCCCTCACGACTAGGACACTGTCTCGCCAGATGACCAACACCGCCACAATCAAAACAGGTGATCTCGGTCTGTGTACAATTTCTGATCAGATGAGGTCCCCCACAACGAAAAACATCTCACTGCTCTGGACTCCCCTCTCTGACCCTGAACAGACTGAGAACTGCTCTCACGACTCTCAACACGTCGTGAATCAAATCGGCGCTTCCCAGATGAGGATGAAGAAGATGAACCCTTCTGATATTTAAAAGACTGTCCATGTGGTCGCAATGACTCCCTAGTCGGCTCTGATAATCGTCCCTGAGCCCCATACTACTGCATCACCAACTCAGCCATCTCTGCCCTCGTCAATGCATCCTCAAATGATATCGGGTTGTTTGATTGCACACGATCCAATAACTCTAACTTCAACCCTTTCAAGAAGTGCCTCATCTTAGCATGAACATTTGTAGCAATATGTGGCACATATTTCAGCAATGCAGAATACCGAGACTAATACTCAGCAACAGACATACTACCGTGTCTCAAATCCTCAAATTCTTTCTCTTTCTTCTGTATGGCTGCTATAGAAAAATACTTATCAAGAAAACGAGAGCGAAACACATCCCAATCAATAGTACGGGCCTGGGCTCTCAATCCGGCCTCAGTCGTCTGCCACCACAACAGTACATTCCTCGAAAGCTGAAATGTAGCCAATCGTAACCAAGCAGACCTAGCACATGGAGCGATCACAAATATCTGCTCTATCCTCTCAATCCACTCCTCTGCTCGCTCAGCAGTCTCAGAACTATCAAATCTCGGCGGAAAATAACTGCTGAACTGTGCCAAAGTCAACTCACCAGGTAATAAAGGCTGATCTGCAGGTTTCTGTCCCATAGGAGGACGTGGCAATGGATTCATCTGACCAAACCCACTGTCAACCTCTTCTGTTTCCTCGTGTGGATGTACCTGTTCTCTAGTTGCCATCACTGGAAATCAAATTGTTAATCATATCATTTAACAATTACAATCCAGTAATCATCATCACACCTTTCGCACGAAAGCACACACAACTAAAGAACAATCAATCATATTGAGAAATCATCAATAACAAGTCAAATGCACAGACACATGCAGATAATATCGTCATCCAACTCCCTCATCACAAACCCAACTCTTAACCATCCCAGACATCTAACATATGCTCTGATACCACCAAATGTGGCGCCCCAAACCTCGCCACGTAATAATGCAACATGTGACGTCATATGCATAAAAAAATTTCTTTTCGACAACGTAATAATATAATGCATATACGACAAAAATAGTGCAATCACCACATTATCTACGTCATTGCAGCAGAAACAGTATAATAAATACACACAAACAACTCAAACAAGACAATAAGCTATACTGTCTCTATCTACTATCAACTACATGACTGTTTGACTAGACACACCTAGTCCTTCACCACTATCCTGTCTCACGCATAGTCCTGTAACCTGCCCAACAGAAACAGCCCCCAAAGGGTGAGTATATACAACAATCATCATCGTAATACATAACAGTTATATTAACAACAACATGAGATATAACTGAAATGATAACAGAAATACCCCCTTTGCCGTTTCTGGACAATCAGCCATCAACAACCTCAACAACATCACACTGCAACAATAACATCGACGATACGTCGCACCCCGACTCCGGCGATAGCAATATCGTCGAACGGACAATAACATCGACGATACGTCGCACCCCAACACCGGCGACAGCAATATCGTTGAACGAACAACAACATCGACGATACGTCGCACCCCAACACCGGCGACAGCAATATCGTCGAACGAATAACAACATCAACGATACGTCGCACCCTAACACCGGCGACGGCAATATCGTTGAACGAACAACATCAACGTGACAATATCAACGAGAAGTCTCCCAACAACGATAGTCAACAATATCAACAATAATAAACAACAACAAATATAATATCAAATCACCCAATTCCGGTGATTTATCATCGTTCAACGCAATAGTATTCATCAATACTAAACAATAACAACATATGCTCGTACGTCAACACGTACCTGATAATCGAGTATATATACAATCTGGCTATTTTTTTGATCCTGAGGCTTGTGATGTATCTAAATAATTCAACAATAATTATCAGATCATTGTCACCGTATCAACACAGTTATAACAGCCTCAATATCTAACATCAAATAGCCCAACAACAATTAATTCAACAAAATATAAAACTCGATTATAAATTCGTATCGTTCAACAATTTAATAATCTGGTGTATTTAATTCACAATACTACCATCAAATACACCCTAATTAATTAACTTCAAATAATAGGCTATTTTACAACATCCGTCAAATTGTGAAAACTTTATATCAACGTGTAGCCTATACTTCGTAGACTCCGAATATATATTCAGAATTAATAACAACTGACAAACAACTCTCCAATCTCAATCAAACGATTAAAAATCTCTAATTATAATAAATTAGGAATTATTCAAAACAACATCACTATAATCATCTCTACTTCGTTAAAATCATACATTATTCAATAATCTTCAATTTCAGTATGATTTTACAATTTATCAGATTTATTCCAAAAATCGACGAATTTCAAACATCACCAAAACTATAAAATTTATACCTCAAATCGAAGACCTCGTGTCAACGATCCCAGAACTGAAGTCGATTCGTCAATTGGATAAACCGATAAGTCGCACGATCGAAAATAAAATTGAAACTCTATTTCCCTCACCCTCACACCTCACGCCTCTGGTCTTTCCTTGTTGAGCTCGGTGGAATTCATTTTTGAATGAAGTCCACCGACTCATTGCATTTTCTTTTTTTTTTAATTTTTTTTAATATTATATTATATTATATTAATAAAATAATATAATATAATATATACTATTTAACATTTTAACATCGGTATATCTCTTTGGACCAGTCAAACGATCAAATTTATCAAAACTCAAAACATGAAACTTCTATATCTTTGAGTTTTCTACGTCATATCTAAATTTCAAATCATTTGGACTTCATATGATCAAACTATGTCATATTTCTCTCTTTAAAAAATCATTTAATATTTAGTAATCTCAAATTACTAAATCAACAAATTGTGATATTTAATTCAGGCATTACAGGCAGCAAACCCGGCACATCATCCTCAAATACATCAGAGAATTCTCTCACAACATCAATATCATCAATATTCAACTTAATCATTCTATCCACATCAACAATAGAAGCCAGAAACCCATCACAACCTCTAAACAGCCACTTCTTAGCCTCAAGACACGAAATAAAAGGAAAGACCAGCGAAGTACATGCACTGGCGAGCAAACCTCCCTTATTGCCATCATCTGCAAATGACACCGTCTTAGCAACACAATCAATCACTGCACGATAGGTTGAAAGCCAATCCATGCCAACTATAATATCGAAAATGCAACCATCGGAATAACAATAAAATCAGCATAAACCACTCGCTCATCGATTTGAACAGAACATGAATACACAATAGACGTCGGGCACAACACATCTCCCGAAGGCAATACAACATTAAACTGGAGGGGAATAGCAGAAGGGACTATACCCAAATATCTCAAAAATAGTTCAGACATAAAAGAATGAGTAGCACCTGTATCAATCAATGTCGTAGCTACTCTGCCTGAAATTAAAATAGTGCTAGAGATCACAGAAGAATCATGGTTTATACCTTCCTGTCGAAGCTCCAAGAACTCAGTTAGCTTCCTAGCTCGAAGTGCGTCTGGGAAGTACTTGTCGTAAAACAGATCAATGAACTCTTGCCACTTCAATGTTGGAACGTCCACACTAACCTTGGTAGCATTCCACCAAATGCGTGCAGCTTTGACTAACATGAACACTGCACAACTGATTCTGTCCTTATCTTCGTAGTTGAGATGATCAAAAATAGCCTCAAGTGCTTTGATCCATTCTACGGCCATCAATGGATCAGTGCTTCCTGCAAATTCCGGTGGATCCATCCTCTTGAAAGCAGTAAAGATGCCATCGGTACCAACTGCTTGAGCTACATGGCCTCTACCCTGACCTCTACCTTGGCATGTTCCTTGCATACGTAGCAACTGCTGGATCTGCTCACTATGGACCTTGGCTTGCTCTTTCAACAACTTGCCGAACTCATCGACAACTCTAAAGGAAGAACTATCCTCACCCTCTACGGCTTTCCTCTTAGGAGGCATAACTCCTACAATGTGCTCACACAATACAAATCAATAGATAACAATAAATATATGTAGAAGAAGACATACCCGGACATTTGAAAGTAGACGAAGTCATATGCATTGGTCCGAAGAACGGTGCTCTGATACCACTAAATGTGACACCTCTCACCGGTTTTATAAAAATAGCAGCGGAAATTAAAATTTTTCTTGAAGGAAAGAATGATACAATTTCAACTACCATAAAACATTTACAATAAAAAGTAAATACATGATCATTCAAATGATATAACAAAATACAAAATATCATTTCTAGGATCATGCCCAACATGTTTGCAAAATGGCCTTCTTCCTTCCAACTATATGCATATGACTCCGGCCCCAATCAACGCCCAGGCCCGTCACTCTTATCTGCATCACATGAATAAACTGAAATGAGTATAAAACTCAGCAAGTGGAACTCTTACATAACAATGTACATAGCATACTCTGAAAACATAGCTTTGAAATCAATAAATACCATCAACTCTTGAATCAAGAATAACATAGTAACATAACAATAAGATGGTATTTCTCTTTTCTCTGTTGGATTGATATCTATATAGTATCTCTGTCTCTGTACCTATATCCCATCGATATAAATCTATAACTCTGAGGGATATAAGCCTATGGTTGTTGATCAACTAATTGCATGCAATCTATTACTATGTATTCATCAATCCATAAATCATTTTAAACTCTCTTTGGGGCATTTGATCAAACACTTTGTAAACTCTTTTCTCTTGTATTCCCTTTTTCACAATTGAGACATTCAATTGTCTCAAATATACAATCAAGTAATTCAATACATAATAAGGATCAAATGGAAGGGAATAACATGTTAAAACCATTGAAGAACAATACATATACTATCATGTGAGCACAAGAATGAGATTCCACTTACAACCACTTGGAACCTTGTATCTAATCTCTTGATAGCAGTCCTACAACAATAAACCATAAATTACACCATCAATAACCCAATAATCCAACAATCAAAACATTTAATCCAAAACATCAACATAATCCACAAACCCAAATCATCTCTCATACCAAAACCAAGAATAACTAAACTAAAATGCTTACCTTAGCTCCTTGAACCAATAATAACTTAGTTCTCTCAACAATAATCCACCAAGAGGCTTGAATCAAAGAAAGGAATTGAAAGGAAATGAGGAACCCTAGCTCCAAGGAGAGAAATTCGAGAATGGGGAGAAAGAAATGAGAAAAATGAGACCAACTCTTGCATTTAAACACTTAAACTCTTTCACTATTCATCGACCACGGGTGCGCTCCAACATGCACCGCAGGTGCTGTGTGCCCTCGGCATCACAACCAAAAATCTGAAAATGTCGACCGCAGGTGCGCTCTGAAACTTACCGCGGGTGCGGTAACAATCACACCGCGGGTGCAGTGTCCTCTCGGCAAACCCATCAAAATTCATAAATAACGACCGCGGGTGCGGTCCTCTTACTGTGCGCGGGTGCGATCACCCCTGAAGCCAACAACCAACTCTACGCAACAAAGATCGAATCGCAACGCTGATACAAAACAACTACACCACAACTAACAACGATAATACCACGAAACAATTATAACAAAAAATACTAAAACCCAAACATAATTCTTAACATCACGCTAAACTAAATCTTAACCAATTAATCAATAATCATACGAAAACTTAAACCGTACCGTAAACCAGGCTTGGCTATTACACATGCTTTCCTTGGGCCATGACTAACCGTGTTCGCATCATCCTCCCCTTCTTGAAAAGGATTTGTTCTAAAACCTTGTTCATCACCTACATCAAACAACGAAAAATCACTAACATTAAAAGTGGAACTCACATTGTACTCACTTGGTAAATCGAGTTTGTAGGCGTTGTCATTGATCCTTTGTAGAACTTGAACTGGTCTATCACCCCTAGGTAATAGCTTCGAACATCGCTTCTCCGGGAACCTTTCCTTCTGCAGGTGGAGCCACACTTAATCACATTTCTCAAATATCACCTTCTTCTTCCCCTTGTTGGCTTGTTTGGCATATTGCTCATTTTTCTTCTCGATGTTAGACTTGGCCTTTTCATGCAATCCCCTAACAAATTTTGCCTTCTTTTTGCCATCCATGTTTAACCTTTCACTCACAGGTAAAGACATCAAATCAAACTGAGTCAAAGGATTAAAACCATACAAAATTTCAAACGGCGAATAATTGGCAGTAGAATGCACGCAACGATTATAAGCAAACTCAACAAATGGTAAACATTCTTCCCAATTCTTTAAGTTCTTTTTCAGAATAGCACGCAAAAGTGTTCCTAAAGTAATATTAACAACTTCAGTTTGTCCATCTGTTTGAGGATTACACGTAGTAGAAAACAACAATTTTGTGCCAAGTTTAGCCCACAAATTCTTCCAAAAGTAACTCAAGAATTTAACATCACGATCAGAACAATAGTCCTAGGCATTCCATGCAACTTAACGACTTCTCTAAAGAAAAACTCCTCAATGTTAGAAGCATCATCAGTTTTATGACAAGCTATAAAATGTGATATCATAGAAAATCTGTCAACAACAACAAATTTTGCATCCCTCCCCTTCTTAGTCCTAGGCAACCCCAAAACAAAGTCCATAGATATGTCAATCCAAGGTTCACTAGGGACAGGAAGTGGTGTATAAAATCCATGTGGTTGCGTCCTAGACTTAGCTTGTCTACAAGTAATGCACTTATCACACACACGCTCAACATCACGTTTCATATGTGGCCAATAAAAATTTTCATGCAATGCACTTAAAGTTTTAGCCAAACCAAAGTGTCTCATCAAACTTCCCTCATGTGCTTCCCTAACAAGTAATTCACGAATGGATGATTTAGGGGTGCACAACCTATGTTATCTAAACAAGAAACCATTATGCAAATATAATTTTTCATGTGGACCATGCATACAAGTTTCAAACACACTTTTAAAATCCTCATCTAGCACATACAACTCTTTCACATGCTCAAACCCCAAAATTTTAGATTCGAAGATAGAGGTCAGTACATACCTCCATGAAAATGCGTCGGCCATTACATTTTACTTACCTTGTTTGTACTTGATTATGTAGGGGAATTTCTCCACAAACGCCACCCACTTGGCATGTCTCTTGTTCAACTTCTGCTGCCCCTTAAGATTCTTTAAGGATTGATGATCCATATGAATAATTAACTCCCTAGGCCTCAAGTAGTGTTGCCATGTTTCAAGAGTCCTCACAAGCGCATAGAGCTCCTTGTCATATGTTGGATAGTTCAGCGCTGCTCCGTTGAGCTTTTCACTAAATTATTCCACCGGCCGTCCTCCTTGCATCAACAGTCCACTAATATCTACACCTTAAGCATCACATTCAATTTCAAAAGTATTAGAAAAATCAGGTAAAACAAGTAAAGGAGCATTAATTAATTTTTGCTTAATAGTATTAAAGGACTTCTCTTGCTCCTCGCCCTAATGGAATTGAACGTTCTTCACCGGTGTCATCGGTGCAGCCAGTGTGCTAAAATCCTTTACAAACCCCATATAGAAGCTTGCAAGTCTATGAAAGCTTCGGACTTGACCAACAGTAGTAGGCGCTGGCCAATCTCGAATAGCACTTACCTTGTCCTCATCCACTTGTATCCCCTGTGAGCTTACCACAAAACCAAGAAAGACAAGTTTTCTTGTACAAAAATCACATTTCTTTAAGTTAGCATATAAACTTTTAGCCCTTATTGTGATTAGCACAACTCTCAAGTGATTAACATATTCATCCAAGTTTTTGCTTTACAATAGGATATCATCAAAGTAAACCACAAAAAATTTTCCTATGTATCCATGCAAGACATGGTTCATTAACATCATAAAGGTGCTAGGACCATTGGTTAAGCCAAAAGGCATGGCCATCCAATCATATAACCCGTATTTGGTTTTAAATTCAGTTTTCCACTCATCACCTTCCCTCATCCTAATTTGGTGATAACCACTCTTCAAATCAATTTTGCTAAAGACACAAGCACCATGCAATTCATTTAACATATCATCTAGTCTAGGTATGGGATGCCTATGCTTAATGGTTATGTTATTGTTTGCTCTACAATCTACACACATACACCATGAGCTATCTTTCTTAGGAATTAATAAAACAGGTACAACACAAAGAGACATGGACTCACGCACAAAACCCCTATCTAACAACTCACTTGCCTGCCGTTGAAGCTCCTTAGTCTCCTTGCTCCTATAAGCTGGACGATTTGGCAATGCACTCCCGGGCACAAAATCAATTTGTTGCTCAATCCCCCTCAATGGTGGTAGTCCTTGAGGTAGCTCCTCCGGAAATATATCATCAAATTCCTGCAAAAGTAAACAACAAAGCTCGGAAGGGACCCAGCTATATCACTTGTGTTAATGAGGATCTCCTTGTAAAGAATCAACACAAGTGGTTCATGTGTGTGCAACATTTGTTTCAACTCACTTTTTTAGGCCATATATGTTTTTTTCTTGGCCACTTTCCTCTCACTTTCTTTTCCCTCATTTTCTTTCCTCTCTTTTTTTTTTGTATGGCTATCTCACTCTTTTTTTCAGCCATCTCATTTTTATTTTCAAAGGTCATCTAACTTTTTAGTTTACTCTTTTTTTCGGCCTCATCTCTCTTCTTTTTTTTCAATTGGTCCTCCAACTCTTGCTTTGGGGAAAAATGAAGTAATACAATGGATTCCTTCTTCAATACAAAGGAGTACCTATTTTTGAACCCATCATGTGTCACATGCCTATCATATTGCCAAGGTCTACCCAACAAGATATGACAACCATGCATTGGCACTGCATCACATAAGACCTCATCAATATACTTCCCAATCGAAAAAGAAACCAATACTTGTTTGTTCACCTTCACCTCCGCACAATCATTCAATCATTGAAGCCTATATGGTGAGGGTGCTTTAACGTAGGCAAACCCAATTTTTCTACCATCACACTACTAGACACATTGGCACAAATTCCCCCATCTATGATAAGATTGCAAACTTGGCTATTCACAAAACATCTAGTATGGAACAAGTTTTCCCTTTGGTTAGTCTCTTCCTCCTTGACTTGGACACTCATGATCCGCCTAGTCATTACTGCTTCATCTACAACCGCTTCATATCCCTTATCAGGGTCCTCTAACGTAGGCATCTCATCATCATCACCCTCACCCTCACTTTGAGACTCATACTCATCATAGTCATTCTACATCATTACCCTTTTATTAGGACATTGACTAGAAATATGACCCACCCATTGACACCTAAAACCTTTAATATCCCTTGTACGATTAATAGGAATTTCAGATTTAACTTGCACTCCTTATTTAGGCATGTCTTGCTTGGTCTCAATCTTGGGCTTGGTCACCAACTTAATTTCATCAAGTTTTGCCACATTTGGTCGCCAAGAAGATGACGAACCTCCAGTTTTGTTGGTGCGGCCAACTCCTCGCCTCTTGAGTTGTTGCTCCACCTTTATGGCCATTTTCACCAACTCTTCTAGATCCAAGTCGTTCCGAAGCTCCACTTGATCTTAAATCACCCTGTTCAAACCACAAAGAAAACGTGTCATGATCGCCTCACTATCCTCCTCGATATTTTCCCTAATCTTGACTACTTCTATCTCCTTATAGTAGTCCCAACACTCTTTACTCCTTGCCTCAAAGTTTGTAGCCTCTTAAACATCTCTCTATAATAGATTGGGCACAAATCTCTTCCTCATGACTCTCTTAATCTCATCCCAACTTTCAATGGGTCTCTCATTATACCTCCTCCTAGTGGTCACTAGTTGATCCCACCAAATGACAGCATAGTCTAGAATTCAACCACCGCCAACCTGACCTTCTATTGTTCGGAGTAGTGGTGACATTCAAATACAAACTCGACCCTCTTTTCCCATTCTAAGTATGCCTTCGGATCAGATTTCCCATGGAATGAAGGGATTTTCATCTTATTACTACCCATATTATCATCCTCCCTATTCCCATCATTGTACCTAACCCGTTCGGCTTCTCTTTTTCCTCTCCCAAATCCTCTACCTCGTTTGTTCCTACCCCAATTCTATTTTGGCTCTCCTCGTCCCCTCCCATATCATATTCCTCATCTTCTCCTCCTCTACCCAAATTTTTAGGCTTATATTTATCTCCACTAGTACTAACTTCAAGCCTACTCATCATCTCATATAATGGTTCCAATTCAAACCTCATCATACTAGTAAAATGCCCAAACAATGCCGCCATTTGGGTCTTAGACAACCCTTGGTTTGAACTATTTCCTACCTCCCTCTCCATTTTACTTTCAGATTGGTACCTACAAGAAAACATTAGTAAAAAACAAAAGATATTCCTCACCCAAATGCTCACGGTCACTCCAGAAAAAAATTCCCTCGTCTCTCCTCTCTTAATTTTTTTTTTTTTGCTCATAACAAATACTAACTAGTCACTCAAAGAAATAGAGCTCTCACTCAAGGTAATTACACTCGAATTTGATATTTCTCTCAAAATGGTGCTCAAGCTTTGTATTTGTATATATCAAGTAATCAAGTTCAACTTGTGAACAATTGTGATTGAATCACTTAGACTGCATAGACAAGCAATTTGAATATATATAAACTTTTTTATTTTATTAATTTTTTTTGCAAGGTGAGTACTACTCGAAAATCCCAACAACAAAAAAAATCACCAAAATTGCATAAACTGACAAAGAACGACATAATGACGCAGATCTAACAAACAAACGAAAGGATAATTGCAGATCTGAAAATTTAAGGACGAAATATACTTACTTGTATTCAATAAACCTAAGCTCTGATACCAAATGATATGAATCCTCGTACGAATAAAATAGCAAAAACGATTAATTTATAATCGCGCCCTCAACTCACTAACGAACAAGGATTATTGTTGTGTCCCGATCTTTTGATTCAAGTGTAACGTGATTTCCACCCCTGATAAACATAAAAATTGTACATTAATTAAATGTTTTATAATATAAATTTATAGTTTTTGTTTATTAAATGTTTAAATATTATATTTTTTATAATAAATTGTATAAAAAAATAAGTTGTTGTGTAATTATAAGTTTTTACTATTTTTACAGGTTCGATAAAAGAAGAATAACCTTGGCGTTGCACATGGGATTAAGATGATTCTTGGACCTGTAGAAAGTTGATGTTAATATCTACAATATTGATGGCAAGCATGAGATAAAAATCTTCTCACAAGTGGGATCAAATTAAGCAACAATAAAAGTTACCAAAGAAGTGGCAGTTTTACCATGCTCTAGTATTTTGACCATATCTCTCAAATTACTAGGTCAAATGGTCTGAAAAAAATATCACAACTAGACAACTCAATTATCCACATGTTTCTTTTTATGTAAAGAATCAAATTCGGAGAAGAAGATTTTCAAAAATGATGTGTAATATATTATAATATCTTGGAACACCAATGAAGACTTATGTGTAAAAAAATAATATTTTATTTGTGGTTGTCTCCCCAAATTTGGCTATAAATAGGGGTGCATTGTAATGTATTGAGATATCCCTCATTCTATGAACAAACCTTTGAGTTCATAATATTTCTCTCTATATTTTTCCATTATTTCTTCATTTAAATATAATTAGCATGCTAATTTCATATTCAAAGTTTTACACTTTGAATAATGAATAGCTAACTTCCTAAAGTTGAGATGAAAAGGTGAAACTCTTGGCATGATAATAAGGTTATTAAAAGGTAAGAATCTATATTTTATATTATTTAATCATTATTTATTTTTTATGTTATATTTATTTCTTTAAGCATTTTTATACCCTACTTATAAGTGGAAGTTTTGATTTATTGTTGCTATATGTAACACTAAATTCTTGGAACCATTTAAATGTTAGTTTGGTTTTACCAACCATTTAAAGTGGATGCCTTGATTTATTATATATGAATATATTATAATATTAAATTCTTAGAACCATTTAAATGTTTGTTTGGTTTTAGCAACCATTTAAAGTGGGAACCTTGATTTACTATATAAATATATCATAATATTAATTTCTTGGTACCATTTAAATGTTAGTTTGGTTTTACCAACCATTTAAAGTAGGAACCTTGATTTAGTGTTTACAAATATATATATAGCACAATAAATACTTGACAACATTTATAAGTTTTGGTATATATTATATACTTATAAGATAATAATATATAACATAATATAAATATGATTATTTAATATATTAGAACCATTTTATTAAGTGGATTTCAATATTGTTCGTTAATGTTAACTTTATTAAAATACCAAGAGTGGATCCTTTAATCTCAACTACTTAAATTAAAATTTGAACAATTAAAAATTACCAATTAAAGATTCAAACCATTAAAAGAAATAAAAAAACAAAAACAAAAAGACATTGTAGTGGACTTGTAATTACCTTAGCTTCCATGTGGATACGATATTCGGACTCACCGAATTATACTACTTGTGGACAACTTGCTCTTGGGAGTGCAACAATCAAAGTCGCAACAAGTTTTTGGCGCCGTTGCCGGGGAAGTATAATTTAATTTCAAGTCTATTTAATTTGTTTATAGTTTATTTTTCTTAATTTGAATTTTTATTGCTTTTGTGTGTTTTTATTCTTTTGCATTTGCATTTGCATGAGCATCTGGTAACGTACACTTAGTGGTCGACTCATTCGAAATAACCCTTTATTTTTACAAAACATGGCGGAAGAACCCATCCAAGAAAATGAAGATGAAATTCAATCTCAACATGATCATGATAGACGAAGAACACTTAGAGATCACATGAATCCTACACGTACTAGTGCATCTTCATGTCTAGTTTTTTCCCCTGATGCATCTCATTTCAATTTTAAGCCTGGTATTATCCAACTTTTACCCAACTTTCATGGCTTAGATTCTGAAAATCCATACATGCATTTACGAGAGTTTGAAGAAGTGTGCAACACATATAATGATCTAAATTGTAGCATGAACATCATTCGACTTAAGCTTTTTCCTTTTTCTTTAAAAGATAAAGCTAAAACTTGGCTACAAAATCTTAGATCGGGATCCATTCGAACTTTGGATGAATTGCAACAACAATTTTTGAAAAAAAATTTTCCATCTCATAGAACAAATTCTTTCAAAAGGCAAATCATCACTTTCACTCAAAAACAAGGAGAAACTTTTTATCATTGTTGGGATAGATATAAAGAATTGCTTAATCTTTGTCCTCATCATGGTTTTGAAATTTTGAGAGTTATTTCTCAGTTTTATGAATGCTTAACACCTAAAGATAGGCAAATGGTTGAATTTATGTGTAATGGAACATTTGAAGATAAAGATCCAAACGAGGCAATTGAGTATCTCGGTTCATTAACTGAAAATGCTCAAAATTGGGACACAATAGGTACAATTGAACCATCAAACAAGATTCAATCTCCCACATCTGATGGAGGTATGTGTACTCTCAAAGATGAACATGATCTTCAAGCTAGATTTACCTCTTTGGCAAGAAAAGTTGAGGCACTTGAATTTTTAAAAGAATGGTCAATTAAAATCTGTTCAAGAAATTGTGTGTCACATCTGTGATACAAGTGATCATTTTACAAAAGATTTTCCCACTTTGCCCTCTTTTAAAGAATGTCTCCATGAACAAGCCAATGTTTTGAACAATTTCAAAAGGCCAAATTTTGAACCATTCTCTCAAAATTACAATCCAGGTTGGCGAAATCATCCAAATTTTAGTTGGAGGAATGAAAATGCTGCACAAATTTCACAACCACATTTCCAAAATCAACAAAATTTTCAAAATTATTCACCTTAAGTTCCTCCACCTAAAAGAAATTTGGAAAATACATTGAATTCTTTCATTGCAAAGTAAGAGTCTATCAATACTCAAACTGCTCAAACCATGACAGATTTACAAGATACTCTTTCTAAATTTGCATCTGCACTTAATGTTCATGAAAAAGGTAAATTTCCTTCACAACCTCTACCTAATCCCAAGGATCATCATTCACAAACTGGAACTTCTGGAACTCAACCGATGGATCAGATAAAATCTGTTATTACCCTTCGAAGTGGTAATGTTGTGGAAAAATCCATTCTTGTGTTAGAGTAGGTGCACGTCGAGCCAAGTGTTGGCCGAGTGTTCACAATGAAACTCTATGTATAAACGATCTTTATTTTAATAATATTTGAATTTATTAATTTGGCGCATCTTTATCTTTATACCCATGCTAGTTGCATAGATAAAGTCCTTGAATATACAAATAGTAGAAAGAATATGAGATGCTCATAAGATGAGTATCATGAAACTCATATTTGGAATACTGTATATTCTAAACGGTTCCTAGTCGATTCAGCCGCCATTAAGAAGGATATAGGCCGCTCGAGTTAGAGACTAGTATCTGCGATGTGAGTACCATGTTTCATTGGTAGGGGACATTGTGATGTCCGAACATGCAGATAGGTGCTCCTTGTAGAGTGCACTGAACAACCCTCTATAAAGGACTTTCCAAGTGGTTCTCACTTATCGAGTGGAAACGTCCTAGTTTATGGTTGTACACCATTAGTCCTTATGACCCGAGACAACATTGAGACTCTATGTGCTAGCGTTTCACTTTGACTTGTTTACCGACTCCTATGGGGTCATCAGGTGGCAAGGTTGGGTGTTACGGCGAAACGTATAGGAGTCGATGCATTGTAGTCGGGGATTCACCGCTTACCTACGGGTATGGATATCCTATGTGTTTTTCATGTATGTGTGGATTGAAATCTCTGATCAGAGTATGGTGGTAATTATGAAAGGGGTTTCATAGATTACACCATCGATGCAACCACGACATGACACATAGTATCGATTCATTGACAACTCTCGATAGACCAATAGTTGTCGAATCGGTCGGGATATATGAGTTGAAGGGACCGTACTGTACGCTAACCATAATTGAATGGTTCTTGCAGGCACTATCATGTGATACCTAGGGAATCACGTAAGCGATGCTGCTAGGCGTTTAACGTGATTGGTTGGGTACTATCAGACTTGAGTTCTGACGTTCTTACTATCAAGGAGTTGATAAGTAAGAATGGAGCAATTGGGGTATGCTCGAATAAGGACATGTTTAGTCCGAATCACATTGAGATGTGAACCCACGGCTAGTTGTATCAATGAACCATTGAGGGCCACACAAGTACTGGCTTTGTAAATCCCGATGAGAAATAAAATAGTTCAATGTGTTGAACGGCTTATAAATGTGTTTATAAGCGTTAAGAAAAATAGAAGTATGACTTCTAAGAGAGAAATATAAATTTTAATTTATGGAAGTGTTCCTAAGATTAAAATTTGGCCAAGTAAATAATGTAGTTGAAAATTGTGATTTTCATAAACATTGTTGTGGACTAAATTAAATTAATTCAAGTGTTGAATTAATTAAACACTAGTGGACCTAGTAGAGTCTAAATAATTAAATTAATTCAAGTGTTGAATTAATTATATAATATTGAGTCTTGTAGAGCTCAATTAAAATAATTATTTAACTAGTGGGACTTGAATAAATTCAAGTAGTATTTAATTAATCTCAAAAATGTTTGAGATAATTAAAATTTAGTCTATGGTTTTTAATGTGTTAAAAACCATAATATATATGAGAGACATGCTAGGGTTTGCATGCTTGGGAGATCAAGAGTCTTGAATACTTTTTAATAAAATAATGCATGGCATGTGGATTACTTTTTGGACTACCAAGACTCATCTTCCCTCCTCATTCAACTTGACTTGGCCGAAAATTCCTTGAGTTTTTCTCTCTCATTTTTCAAGTTTTGTTCTTCAATTTTTGGAGAGCAAAAATCATTCTCATTGAAAAATCCTTGAGTTTTTCTAGTGCAAAACTTGAGGGGATTTACCTTGTTAAGTGGTGGGCCTTATTTCTTGAAGGAAAGGAGTTGGAGGCTTGTAGATCTTCAACCAAGAAGAGCTAAAGTATTTATACTTTAGTTGGTGCCATTACATCAACCTCAAGAGGTTGATAGGTAAATCTTTCTTAAACATCCTATGTATGGTGTTTGTTTTGTAAATATTGCATAAAAATCTTGGTGGCCGAAAATCTTGCTTGAAAAATAAATTTTTGACTTCCGTTGCGCTTCCGGCCACCGTAACCGGTCCGCTTTCAAGTGGTATCCGAGCTAAGGTTACGGTTTTTGTGTAATATTTGCATAATATTATGTTGAGATCGATTTCTAACCGTTTGAGATTTTTTGGTGCAATAAAACTCAAGGACCGAAAATTTTACAAAACAAAAAAAAAAATTTCGGGGCTGCCCGAGGGGCTGCCCGAAAATTTCGGGCAGCCGAGGGGCAGCCAAGGGGCTGCCCGAAATGTTCAGGTTTTTAATAAAAAAAAAAAAATTTTGTTGTTGCCGGAATCCGGCGACGGAGCTCTGGCGACGGCGATGACGACTAGGGTTTCCAAAAGTGTTTTGGTGAATCTTAGTGTCATGGGCCTTGAGATGTTGGGCCATTGGATGGACAACATAATTTGTGAAATTTAAATGGGCCAAAATATTTTTGGTGAAAAATGAGTTTTGGGCCCTTAAGTTTAAATTTACAATTGTTGCACATATTTTCTCATAAAATAAATAATTGAAGTTGGACTTTAATTATTTATAGTAAATTGTGATTTACAAGAAATTCGATTATAAATAAATTAATTTGAAAGTAGACAAAAGTGTTTGTATACTTTGTTAATTTAATTTATAATTGTGGCGGTTAGTGATTGGATCAAGAAATATAATATTGGATCAATTAATTATAGTGATAATTAATTGATGGTGTATGATATGTGATATTATGCATGAAGGATGATCAAAAGCCCAAGCCCAATTTGCTAGGTGTATGCTAGGATATTTGTGTTGAATGATTGTAATAATTATCAATTTATAAAGTGGGCTTGGTTTATGGCCCGTTCCCACCCCATGACATGTATCCCTATGTGCCATGGATATTTAATTGTAAATATTAGAATAGGGGAAGATCAAGATTGGAAGATGGTGGCCTTGGTGATTATGAAGATCGAAGACATGTAATATTGGATGCTAATGTAATAGTATAGTTGCATTGCATCCCGTGCATTTACCCTAGGATTGGACCTAGGCCCGTGTTTGGCTCACACGGGCCATTAGTGTTGGGGCAATTGATCATCCTTGTACTGTTTTCTATTTATAATATATGCATGATATGTTATAAATAATGAGTATGTGCGTTATTATTATGATAATAACAAAGTTGCATGAATCCGGCAAACGTACGATCAAACATGGCGAGCTTTTAAAATAAAATTAATGATGAGACCTTTCAAAATTAAAAACCCTCATTTTGAATGAGATTCAAAATTAATATCAAGTCCGAAAAGGGGAATTATAAATTTGTTTATAATTTCCTTGTCTTCCATCGACAATGGGTGCATGATGAACGCTACCCGTACTCGGGGCTCGGCTCATATTATTGGGGGAGCCTTGGGTGCCGGAAAGCTGTGACATCCATTGACATGGTGATGTGAACTACGTGGAACTCCCATGATTTCGGCTCATATTATTGAGGGAACTCATGGCGACCGTCCATTAAGGTTCAATATCGATGGGTTAGGCTTGACACGTAAAGATGAACGACGTCTATAATGGGTCCTAATCAAACGTGAGACAAAAGTTTACGTTAAGGGTTGCATTGTGATGCAATTGGGAAACTACCTTTTAGGAATTGTGATTGGCTGTATAATCGGGATCATAATTCGCTAATTGGACCTTACGTACCTACTGAGGAAAGGAGTTTCCCGTTTTCACTAGAGGGTAGTGAAAATGTCAAAACAGTGGGAGCGATAATTTATAAAGTAAAAGTCCAAACTTTATATCTTATTAAATATTTTAAAATAGTCATTAACATTTATCTGTTTTACTTTTCAGTACAAATCTGTGACAATGTCATCAATTCGCAACCCGTTTTCCGTAATTCTCGAAAAACACATTCTAACCGGACCAAACTATATCACTTGGCTAAGAAATTTAAAGATTGTCTTAAACTCGGAGAAAATCGCATATACACTGACTGAGTCGCCCCCTGATGAGGCTCCGACTGACTGCAGTCCCGAGGAATTGCAGACCTACAAGGATTGGTGCGACCATGACTTGAAGGCGAAGTGTTATATGCAGGCTTCAATGAATGATGAGCTGCAAAGGCGATTCGAGGATGCTAAGAATGCTGCTGACATTCATATGCACCTCAAGGAGCTCTTCGGTGAGCAGACTCGGCCTTTGAGGCATGCCACAGTAAAGGAGCTCATCACTTTACGCATGCGAGATGGGACTTCGGTCCATGAGCATGGCCTAAAGTTGATTGGGCTCGTGGATAAGCTCGTAGGCATGGATTTGATCTTGCCATCGGAGTTGACCACGGATGTGTTGCTGTTGTCACTGCCCAGCTCTTTCGATCCTTTTGTCGTGAACTTCAATATGAACAAGCTCGAGCCCAGCCTTGAAGAGTTGGTGAACATGCTTGTGACCTTTGAGTCCACAATCAAAAAGGAGAAGCAGGTTCTTTATGTGGGCTCTTCATCTGGCACGAAGACCGGTCCACCTGGGAAGGGAAAGAAGCGTTCTTTCCAGCGTACCAAGAAGAGCGTGCCCTTGAAGAGGCAAAGTCCGAGTCCCGTAGTGGCAGCCGCGCCAGTGAAGGCTGAAAAGACTGTTGACATCTGTCACCACTGCAAGAAGCCTGGACATTGGAGGCGTAATTGCAGGGAATATCTTGCGCAGAAGGGTTCTGGCAAAGGTATGTTCTACATTGAAGTGAATATCTCTATTAACTCTACTTCTTGGGTATTGGATACCGGCTGTGGCTCACATCTCTGTAATGATTTGCAGGTGATGGGAAGAAGTAGGAAGCTCAGGGAAGGTGAGACCTTCTTGAGGTTGGGCAATGGAGCAAGGGTTGCTGCCAAGGCTGTGGGAGATGTTTATTTATGTTTGAACAATGATTTTAATTTGGTTTTGAGAGATGTTTTATTTGTACCAGACTTGATCAAAAACATTATTTCCATTCCTATGCTTGATATCGATGGATTTTCTTGTTTATTTGGCAAAGGTGTTTGCAATATTTACAAGAATGAATGTTTAGTTGGTACCGGTGAACTTGAAAACAATCTCTACACCTTAAAATTAAAAGATATTCCACTTAACAATGTCCAAACGATAACAACAACAAATAAGCGCAAACAAGATACTCTTAATTCGGCACAATTATGGCATGCTCGATTAGGACATATTTCCTCAAGAAGGATGAACAAGCTAGTGGGAGTTGGCATGTTTGATATGTCCGATGTTAATGCTCTCACGACTTGTGAATCCTGTCTAAAAGGAAAGATGACCAAAATTCCCTTTAAGGGCCATGCGGAGCGAGCCAAAGGGTTATTGGATTTGATCCATACCGATGTGTGCGGTCCGCTTAGCATCACCACTAAGCATGGACATGCCTACTTCATCACCTTTACCGATGACCATTCGAGGTATGGGTATGTGTATTTGATGAAATACAAGTCTGAAGCCTTTGAACGGTTCAAAGAATTCAGAAGTGAAGTAGAGAAACAATTGGGACGAAGCATCAAGACACTTCGATCGGATCGAGGTGGCGAGTACTTGAGTGCCGAGTTCCAAGAGTATCTAAGGGAGAATGGGATTCTCTCGCAGTGGACTCCGCCCGCTACACCACAGTTGAATGGTGTTTCGGAGCGTCGTAACCGGACTTTGATGGACATGGTTCGGTCTATGATGGGGTTCACGGAGTTGCCGCCATCCTTTTGGGGATATGCGCTTGAGACAGCGGCACTGTTGTTGAACCATGTCCATACAAAAGCAGTTGATAAGACACCATATGAGATATGGATGGGTAAGCCACCCAAATATTCTTATTTTAGAATATGGGGGTGCCCTGCTTATGTGAAGCAGGTAGTGGGAGATAAATTGGATAGTCGATCCATTTTATGCTACTTTGTGGGATATCCAAAGAATTCAGCTGGATATTATTTCTATCATCCTCAAGAAACAAAGGTGTTTGTTTCTAGGAACGCAACCTTTTTGGAAAGGGAATTTCTATTGGATAGAAAAGGCGAGATGATAGAACTCGAAGAGGTTCGAGAAACACCCACAGTTGTAGAACCCACACCCGAGAAGCCAAGTGAGGAGATACAAGCTCCTAGAAGAACCGAGAGAGTCTCGAGACCACCTGTGAGGTATGGTCTGCTTCTTGAAGAGGGCCATGATGAGCCTAATCTTGGATGTGATCCAAGGACCTTCAAAGAAGCGTTATCGGATGCCGATTCATCCAAATGGCTTGAAGCAATGGAATCTGAGATGAATTCCATGCATTCGAACCAAGTGTGGAATCTCGTGGATCCACCTGAGGGAATTGTTCCCATAGGGTGTAAATGGATTTACAAGAGGAAACTTGGGGCGGATGGGAAGGTATTGACCTTCAAGGCGCGATTGGTAGCAAAAGGGTATACTCAAACACAAGGTGTTGACTATGAGGAAACCTTTTCTCCAGTTGCGATGTTCAAGTCCATTAGGATATTGCTAGCCATAGCTGCATGGTATGACTATGAGATATGGCAGATGGATGTGAAGACAGCCTTCCTTAATGGGGATATTAAGGAAGAGATTTACATGTCTCAACCTGAAGGGTTTACATCCATTGGAAGTGAGCATATGGTATGCAAACTTCAAAGATCTATTTATGGTCTTAAGCAGGCATCGAGGAGTTGGAACCTCAGATTCGATAGTACAATCAAAGAGTTTGGTTTTACTAAGAATCCTGAGGAACCCTGTGTGTATAAGAAGGTCAGTGGGAGTGCTGTGACATTCCTTGTTCTTTATGTTGATGACATTCTACTCATTGGGAATGATGTAGGAATGTTGCAATCAACTAAGATATGGTTAGCAAGTAAGTTCTCAATGCAGGACTTGGGTGAAGCATCTTTTGTATTGGGAATACAGATCTATAGAGATAGATCAAAAAGATTGCTTGGTCTCACCCAGTCCACATACATTGATACCATCGTGAAGCGGTTCTCGATGGATGAGTCCAAGAGAGGACATCTACCAATGTGTCATGGCGTGTCCCTATCCAAGTCTATGTCTCCCAAGACTGATGCAGAGATAGCGGCGATGACACGAATTCCGTATGCTTCGGCTATTGGTAGTATCATGTATGGGATGATATCTACACGTCCTGACGTGGCATTTGCACTAAGTGTAGTGAGTAGATATCAATCCAACCCTGGTCTTCCACACTGGAAAGCTGTGAAAGACATCCTCAAGTATTTGAGAAGGACCAATAAGTTGTTTTTGGTCTATGGGGGTGGAGAACTAAAATTGGAAGGCTATACCGACTCTAGCTTCCAAAGCGATGTTGATGACTCGAAGTCAACCTCCGGATTCATATTCATGCTCAATGGTGGTGCTGTCTCTTGGAAGAGTTCCAAGCAAGACAGTACTGCGGATTCCACCACTGAGGCAGAATACATTGCTGCATCGGCTGCAGCAAAGGAGGCTGTTTGGATTAGGAATTTCGTCCAAGAGTTGGGCGTCATTCCAAATGGAGTTGCTCCTATCCCGGTGATGTGCGACAACACGGGAGCCATAGCTCAGGCGAAGGAGCCAAGGTCTCATCAGAAGTCCAAACACGTATTGAGAAAGTACCACATCCTCAGAGAGATCGTGGAAAGAGGAGATGTCGTGATTGACAAAGTCGGCTCCGCAGATAATGTTGCTGATCCACTAACTAAGCCTTTACCAGGACCATCATTCGAGAAGCATCGCGAATCTATGGGTCTGAAGCATATGGGTAGTTGGCTCTAGTGCAAGTGGGAGATTGTTAGAGTAGGTGCACGTCGAGCCAAGTGTTGGCCGAGTGTTCACAATGAAACTCTATGTATAAACGATCTTTATTTTAATAATATTTGAATTTATTAATTTGGCGCATCTTTATCTTTATACCCATGCTAGTTGCATAGATAAAGTCCTTGAATATACAAATAGTAGAAAGAATATGAGATGCTCATAAGATGAGTATCATGAAACTCATATTTGGAATACTGTATATTCTAAACGGTTCCTAGTCGATTCAGCCGCCATTAAGAAGGATATAGGCCGCTCGAGTTAGAGACTAGTATCTGCGATGTGAGTACCATGTTTCATTGGTAGGGGACATTGTGATGTCCGAACATGCAGATAGGTGCTCCTTGTAGAGTGCACTGAACAACCCTCTATAAAGGACTTTCCAAGTGGTTCTCACTTATCGAGTGGAAACGTCCTAGTTTATGGTTGTACACCATTAGTCCTTATGACCCGGGACAACATTGAGACTCTATGTGCTAGCGTTTCACTTTGACTTGTTTACCGACTCCTATGGGGTCATCAGGTGGCAAGGTTGGGTGTTACGGCGAAACGTATAGGAGTCGATGCATTGTAGTCGGGGATTCACCGCTTACCTACGGGTATGGATATCCTATGTGTTTTTCATGTATGTGTGGATTGAAATCTCTGATCAGAGTATGGTGGTAATTATGAAAGGGGTTTCATAGATTACACCATCGATGCAACCACGACATGACACATAGTATCGATTCATTGACAACTCTCGATAGACCAATAGTTGTCGAATCGGTCGGGATATATGAGTTGAAGGGACCGTACTGTACGCTAACCATAATTGAATGGTTCTTGCAGGCACTATCATGTGATACCTAGGGAATCACGTAAGCGATGCTGCTAGGCGTTTAACGTGATTGGTTGGGTACTATCAGACTTGAGTTCTGACGTTCTTACTATCAAGGAGTTGATAAGTAAGAATGGAGCAATTGGGGTATGCTCGAATAAGGACATGTTTAGTTCGAATCACATTGAGATGTGAACCCACGGCTAGTTGTATCAATGAACCATTGAGGGCCACACAAGTACTGGCTTTGTAAATCCCGATGAGAAATAAAATAGTTCAATGTGTTGAACGGCTTATAAATGTGTTTATAAGCGTTAAGAAAAATAGAAGTATGACTTCTAAGAGAGAAATATAAATTTTAATTTATGGAAGTGTTCCTAAGATTAAAATTTGGCCAAGTAAATAATGTAGTTGAAAATTGTGATTTTCATAAACATTGTTGTGGACTAAATTAAATTAATTCAAGTGTTGAATTAATTAAACACTAGTGGACCTAGTAGAGTCTAAATAATTAAATTAATTCAAGTGTTGAATTAATTATATAATATTGAGTCTTGTAGAGCTCAATTAAAATAATTATTTAACTAGTGGGACTTGAATAAATTCAAGTAGTATTTAATTAATCTCAAAAATGTTTGAGATAATTAAAATTTAGTCTATGGTTTTTAATGTGTTAAAAACCATAATATATATGAGAGACATGCTAGGGTTTGCATGCTTGGGAGATCAAGAGTCTTGAATACTTTTTAATAAAATAATGCATGGCATGTGGATTACTTTTTGGACTACCAAGACTCATCTTCCCTCCTCATTCAACTTGACTTGGCCGAAAATTCCTTGAGTTTTTCTCTCTCATTTTTCAAGTTTTGTTCTTCAATTTTTGGAGAGCAAAAATCATTCTCATTGAAAAATCCTTGAGTTTTTCTAGTGCAAAACTTGAGGGGATTTACCTTGTTAAGTGGTGGGCCTTATTTCTTGAAGGAAAGGAGTTGGAGGCTTGTAGATCTTCAACCAAGAAGAGCTAAAGTATTTATACTTTAGTTGGTGCCATTACATCAACCTCAAGAGGTTGATAGGTAAATCTTTCTTAAACATCCTATGTATGGTGTTTGTTTTGTAAATATTGCATAAAAATCTTGGTGGCCGAAAATCTTGCTTGAAAAATAAAATTTTTGACTTCCGTTGCGCTTCCGGCCACCGTAACCGGTCCGCTTTCATCTTGAACCTTGTGAAGATGATGATAAATCAACTCCAAAGGGTAAGGAAGTGGAACCCATAACGTGCGAAGAGGAGGTTCAACAGACAGTGTCACCACCATTCCCTCATGCATTGAAAAATACAAAATATCAAATTGAATTCTGATATATATTATATTTTTAAACAAGTAAAAGTTAATATTCCTTTATTAGATGCAATAAAACACGTACCATCATATGCCAAATTTTTGAAAGACTTGTGCACTGTGAAAAGAAAATTCAATGTGAAAAAGAAAGCATTTTTAGCCGAATAAGTAAGTGCAATCATTCAAAATAATAATACTTTGAAATACAAAGACTCGGGTTGTCCTACTATTTCTTGTATTATTGGAGAACGAAAAATTAAAAAAGCATTGCTTGACCTTGGAGCTAGTGTGACTTTACTTCCATATTCAGTTTATCAAGAACTCAATCTAGGCGAGTTAAAATCTACTTCGGTAACACTTTTACTTGCCGATAGATCTGTTAAAGTGCAAAGAGGTATGGTAGAAGACGTGTTGGTACAAGTTGATAACTTTGTATATCCTGTCGATTTCATAGTTATAGATACACAACCTATCGAAGCTTGTAATGCAATTCTGTAATTCTGGGTCGTCCATTTTTAGCAACTTCTAATGCTCTTATAAATTGCAGGAATGGAATAATGAACTCATTTGGTAACATGACATTTGAGCTCAATGTTTTTAATCTTTGTAAGCAACAACATGACAAAGGAGATGAAAATCTTATTGAAACTCTTGTGGAAGAAAACATTCAAGAAGGGAGTACTCGTGATCAATTAGATATTTGTTCAATTGAAACTGTTAAAGAAAATATTGAAATTGATCTTGATGATTTTATCAGGTATCACTCGTTACCAGGATCAGAGAAAGAATTTGATGCAAAATATGAGAACAAAGACGAACCACCCATATTGGAGTTAAAACCCTTGCCAGAATAATTGAAGTATGCATTTCTTGGAGAAAATGAAACATTCCCGATGGTAATTTCTTCCAAACTAGAAAGTGATCAAGAAGTTAAATTAGTTGATATGCTTAAAAGACATAAAAATGCAATTGGTTGGACACTAAAAGATCTCAAGGGCATTAATCCACTAATTTGCACTCACAAAATTCTCAAACTACTTGATGTTGGGATTATCTACCCTATTTCTGATAGTAAGTGGGTAAGCCCAACATAAGTAGTTCCAAAACAATCTGGCATCACAGTGATAAAAAATGAAAAAGGTGAATTGTTAACAAGTCGAGTCCCATCTAGTTGGCGGATGTGTATTGATTATAGAAAATTAAATGACGCCACTAGAAAATATCATTTTCCATTACCATTTTTGGATCAAAGTTTAGAAAGAGTAGCAGGTCATCCATACTATTGTTTTCTTGATGTATATTCAGGTTATTATCAAATTCCCATTGAACTCGAAGATCAAGATAAAACTACATTCACATGTCCTTTTGGAACATTTGAATTTAGAAGGATGTCATTTGGATTATGCAATGCTCCAGCAACATTTCAAAGATGTATGCTAAGAATTTTTTGCGACATGGTTGAAAATTGTTTGGAGATTTTCCTGGATGATTTAACTGTTTTTGGGAGTACATTTGATAATTGTCTTGAAAATTTGGAAAAATTTTAAAAAGATGTGAGGAAAAAGGTGTAATGCCCGGAAATTTAATTACCGTAATCTGAATTGATTTGGATATGATTACTGTAATCGGAGATTAATCCGGAATGATTTATTAAATTAATCGAGATGATTATAGACGGGATCGGACTAGGACACATGATAAAGGTGTGAAATGTGTGTGCCAAGAAAGAGCCCCGCGCACATGCGCTGTATGGATTGGCGCACATGCGCGGAGCTGGCCGAGGCTTGCGCGCACATGCGCGAGATAATGCGCGCACATGCGCGGCGAGGCCAGAACCAGTGGCGCATATGCGCGAGTAGAGTGGCGCATATGCGCGGGAGGGCCAGAAGGGGTGGCGCATATGCGCGGAATTAATGGCGCATATGCGCGAGTAGCATTTTCGCCGAGACAGTAGGTCTCGTGCATATGCGCGAGTAGTGGCCGCGCATATGCGCGAGACGTGCTGCGTGAAGAAGTACGCCACTTGTCTTGCATGCATGAAACATATATATATATATATATAAATATATATATATATATATATATGTATGTAAAGAATCGAAATTTCTCAGAATTGCTGGAGAGAAGAAATCGGTTTTGAGGGAAAAAGCTTCGTTCTTATTTTCTTAAATTTATTTACTAGCAAATCGTTTATCTGAATTGAAATCCGACTTCGGTACTGTGTTACTAACAACGCAGGCTACACAAGGACGTAAGTTTTATTACGTTTAGACAAGATTTGAATTTATGATGTTGTTAGAATTGAAGATGATTCAGATATGGTGTTTCTGCTACCGTAGATATTGTAGAATCGAAGTCTGATTTAGAAATAGACTGGTTATGGCATTGTTATGAATTTTAGAGTTGATTTGATTGAGATTGCTATCAGAATTATGTTGTTATTCATTTTACAGGATACAGATAATGAAGTTATAGATTGTACTGAGATTTATTAGGAATTCTGGTAGTGTAATTGTGATGTTAAGACTGACAGGGTTACAAGACTGTAGTGTTATGCCGTCTAAACATCAGTTGGTACAGATTGATCAGATTCAGTATTGGTTTCTGTTATCTTGTGATATGGTTGATACGAATCAGATTATAGTTTATCCAGATATTAACCAGACAGATGTTGAATTGGATTATACATTGATACAGTGTATTGGTTATTGTCATTTCAGATCAGATATGGACAAGTTTGACTTCGAGACTTCGTCTTCCTCAGACGGGGAAGATAAAGGTATAATTCATGTGATATTCGGGAAGAACAACTCAATTGAGATCGCGTTGAGTTGCCCACTAAATCACATACTATACTCTTGTTATGTTTTTATATGATTATGCTATGATTATAGATTGTTATTCATGCATTAAGATAGGACAGTCTGGAGATCAGGCAGACTCTAGACGTTCGGCGATATCTCAGCTCTGGGGAAGATCACCGCCCCTTTGTAGATGTGGATACAGATCAGGCCGAAGTCTAGGAATAAGACGTACAGCACCACGATTGGTTGGGTAGGTGACAGCCAGTGACGTCTTATTCACACCGAGATCCCTAGAGTTATAGTTGAGTCGAGTCTAGACATGATTCGATTAGGACTGCATGCTTATATGGATGTGGCTCCTAGATCATGGGACCCATCATTATTGCTTTCAGTTATGATAGCATGTTTGTATGATTTAGATTGTTTATATGCATGTTTAGCTGATTTGAAGTGCATGCTTGTTGTGATTAGATCTCATAGCTTATGAAATCTAATGTTTTGATTTTATTCATGACAGCATGTTTCATGAACTATTTTATGTATATACATGTTTACCATGTTTTATACTGGGATTTATTCTCACCGGAGTTATCCGGCTGTTGTCTTGTTTTGTATGTGTGCATGACAACAGGTGGGGCTGGATCAGGGTCAAGATGATGATGGGAGAAGACGAGTGTAGCGTGGTGATTCCGGACTTACAGTAGACTTGGTTTTATTACTGGACTTTAGTAGTTGAACCTTAAATTAGCTTGTTGTACTTTAATACTGAAATGTATTTTATACAGACATATATAGTATTTAGATTCCATTACCTTCCGCAGTTACATTTTAAAAAGAAAAATTTTTAGACCCTGTTTTATCTTAATTGATAATTAAATCCCATAGATGATTAGCGTCCGGGTCCCCACAACAGGTGGTATCAGAGCGAAGATCCTTTAGAGATAGATCTTTAGATTGAGAAAGTCAGAACTGATAGATCTTTTAGACTGACTTAGATTAAGATAGAAGAGAATGAGCGGCGTAGATGAATTTTCTTTCCTTGCATGTGTGTGCTAGCATGAGATTGATTTTAATGTTGACTGACATTGTGTGCTAGCATGAGACTATGTGTTACTGCTTAAAGACACATGTTTACCTGATTATATGATTTGAATTGGTATTATGTATTCTTGAATATGAATCAGATCGGATTCATGATCAGCAGTAAGATGATCATGATCAGAAAGGATTGGCACAGCATTGTATTATTGGGTTATTAATGTTTGTGGTAATCAGATGTACCTCCCCGAAGGATTTTGGAAACAGGCAGTACTTCGTATGAGCAGCCATATATACCAGAACCGCAGATAGATGTGTCAGCGACTCCGATGGAAACCAAGTTGGCAGAATTTCAGTTATTTCAGCCGCCGATTCTGAGTGGTACAGAGACCCCTGAAACGTGTCAGCACTGGGTTGAGGACATAGAGATATTGTTTGATCTACTGGATTGTACAGATGACCAAAGAGTTAAATTGGTATTTCACCAATTACAAGAGGCTGCCAGAAGTTGGTGGATTACAATCAAAAGAGTGTTAGCACTACGTGGTACTGTGATCACGTGGGAAGTCTTCAAGACTGAATTCTATCAAAGATTTTTCTCCGCCTCGTACCAAGAAGACAAGAAAGCAGAATTTGAGAATTTAAGTCAAGGTCAATTGAATATTGATGATTATGCTGCTAAATTTTCTACTTTGTTGCGTTTTGCTCCTCATATGGCTAGGGATGATGAAGCTGTAGTGAATCAATTCATTAGAGGATTGAATTCGGAGATAGTTGCATTCATGAATCTACAGCGACCCTATCACTTTGCTGATGTCTTGAGTAAAGCAAAGAGAGCAGAAGAGAGTCTGATTCGACAATTAACGAGGTTGTGTGTGAAGCAACCCCAGACACCACAATCCCCTTCGAGATTTGAACGTGGCAGCACGAGTGGAAAGCAAGATTTGCTGAAAGCTCGGAGGAAACAGTTCAAGAAGTTAGGCAGTGGTTCCTCCAGTTCCAGTGGTTCCAGTCCGAGTTATACTGGAGTCTATTGCGCTAGGTGTGGAGGGAGACATCCCACCGAACAATGCCAGGGAGTGACTGGTAGATGCAATATCTGCGGACAGCATGGGCATTTTGCTAGAGTGTGTCCTCAGAAGGGTTCCCAAAGATTCTGGGGAGCAGGACCATCGGGTGGCAATGCGTGAAAAACAGACCCAGTAGTTACAACAGATGAGATATAGCAGTTGATCTGGGCAGTATGAAGATTTAGTCAGCCAGCCAGAATTTATTATGTTATGAGTTTCTTAAACTCACTAGATCTGTATAAGTTCTTTCTATTCGGAATTCGATGTGATATTACTGTTATTGTGAATCAGTGTAATACAGTTTATTGTAAACAGTTGAAATCAGAGCAGAGTATCGTTTACAGTAACAGATATGTGACTTTGTGTTTGTATCAGACAGACTACTTCTGTTGTGTGATGTCAGAATGTTTCAGAATTATTTATAGCTTTTGATATGGGTAGTCAGAGCCGAATGCCAGGTAGGTATTTCTTCATTATTTTATATTATTAATTGATTGTTTATACCGGATAGTTCGAATCTGAAGTCACAAGTAGTGTCAGAAACGCACCGCAGGGGATTCAGTTTTCATTCAGATGGTTCAGAATGTATGATACTCGAACAAATAGTGTTAGTATAGACATATTTGATCAGTTCTAACAGAATTTGTACCGAAAGGTTGGTAAAAATGGTACTGATATGTCTGGATTGCTAACAAAAGAAGCCAGAAAGCTAGGAATTCGAAGATTATTACCGACTTAGTATATTCCTGAATAGAAATGGGAGTACAGTTCTATAGCTTTTGTAACGAAATTTCCACCATTTTCTTCAGATTGGGATATGGTATGATCATGATTGATAGATTGATCAATCTATATCTAGTAGTTTGTAAAGATGATGTACAAATAGCACTAGGTGACAGAGATCCCTGTCAAAGAGATAGTCAGATTGACTAGAATGATGATTTCGAGTAGAGTATATCAGACTATGATTACGATTAAGTGTGTACTTGTGATAGATTTTATCATCAGCTCTCTCTGGCAGATTGTTCACAAAGTGACAGGTAGTCGGAGTGTCTTGTTCAGATATTGAAAGATATTAGTAGAACTCTAGTGCTGAATGTTAGCACTAGTTATCAAGATAATTCAGAATGGATAGATGTAGGAAACCAATGTCGGATGCTGACGATTGGTATTTGAAACCGAAGATGGAATAGGTCCTTGATTGGGATAAAAAGATGGAATAGCAACTACAGGTGGTATTGCTTTGTTATGGATTGCAATTGGCGTATATGGGTGTTGTATAGCCAGTAATATGGGATTGAGTTGGCTAGTGAAATGAGTTTGGATGTGAAACTCTGTCATACAGATTTTCGGATAGATGTGGTTTGATGATTGGTGAGTTCGAGGACGAACTCAGATCTAAGAGGGGGAGAAATGTAATGCCCGGAAATTTAATTACCGTAATCTGAATTGATTTGGATATGATTACTGTAATCGGAGATTAATCCGGAATGATTTATTAAATTAATCGAGATGATTATAGACGGGATCGGACTAGGACACATGATAAAGGTGTGAAATGTGTGTGCCAAGAAAGAGCCCCGCGCACATGCGCTGTATGGATTGGCGCACATGCGCGGAGCTGGCCGAGGCTTACGCGCACCTGCGCGAGATAATGCGCGCACATGCGCGGCGAGGCCAGAACCAGTGGCGCATATGCGCGAGTAGAGTGGCGCATATGCGCGGAAGGGCCAGAAGGGGTGGCGCATATGCACGGAATTAATGGCGCATATGCGCGAGTAGCATTTTCGCCGAGACAGTAGGTCTCGCGCATATGCGCGAGTAGTGGCCGCGCATATGCGCGAGACGTGCTGCGTGAAGAAGTACGCCACTTGTCTTGCATGCATGAAACATATATATATATATATATATATATATATATATATATATATATATATATATATATATATATATATATGTATGTAAAGAATCGAAATTTCTCAGAATTGCTGCAGAGAAGAAATCGGTTTTGAGGGAAAAAGCTTCGTTCTTATTTTCTTAAATTGATTTACGAGCAAATCGTTTATCTGAATTGAAATCCGACTTCGGTACTGTGTTACTATCAACGCAGGCTACACAAAGACGTAAGTTTTATTACGTTTAGACAAGATTTGAATTTATGATGTTGTTAGAATTGAAGATGATTCAGATATGGTGTTTCTGCTACCGTAGATATTGTAGAATCGAAGTCCGATTTAGAAATAGACTGGTTATGACATTGTTATGAATTTTAGAGTTGATTTGATTGAGATTGCTATCAGAATTATGCTGTTATTCATTTTACAGGATACAGATAATGAAGTTATAGATTGTACTGAGATTTATTAGGAATTCTGGTAGTGTAATTGTGATGTTAAGACTGACAGGGTTACAAGACTGTAGTGTTATGCCGTCTAAACATCAGTTGGTACAGATTGATCAGATTCAGTATTGGTTTCTGTTATCTTGTGATATGGTTGATACGAATCAGATTATAGTTTATCCAGATATTAACCAGACAGATGTTGAATTGGATTATACATTGATACAGTGTATTGGTTATTGTCATTTCAGATCAGATATGGACAAGTTTGACTTCGAGACTTCGTCTTCCTCAGACGGGGAAGATAAAGGTATAATTCATGTGATATTCGGGAAGAACAACTCAATTGAGATCGCGTTGAGTTGCCCACTAAACCACATACTATACTCTTGTTATGTTTTTATATGATTATGCTATGATTATAGATTGTTATTCATGCATTAAGATAGGACAGTCTGGAGATCAGGCAGACTCTAGACGTTCGGCGATATCTCAGCTCTGGGGAAGATCACCGCCCCTTTGTAGATGTGGATACAGATCAGGCCGAAGTCTAGGAATAAGACGTACAGCACCACGATTGGTTGGGTAGGTGACAGCCAGTGACGTCTTATTCACACCGAGATCCCTAGAGTTATAGTTGAGTCGAGTCTAGACATGATTCGATTAGGACTGCATGCTTATATGGATGTGGCTCCTAGATCATGGGACCCATCATTATTGCTTTCAGTTATGATAGCATGTTTGTATGATTTAGATTGTTTATATGCATGTTTAGCTGATTTGAAGTGCATGCTTGTTGTGATTAGATCTCATAGCTTATGAAATCTAATGTTTTGATTTTATTCATGACAGCATGTTTCATGAACTATTTTATGTATATACATGTTTACCATGTTTTATACTGGGATTTATTCTCACCGGAGTTATCCGGCTGTTGTCTTGTTTTGTATGTGTGCATGACAACAGGTGGGGCTGGATCAGGGTCAAGATGATGATGAGAGAAGACGAGTGTAGCGTGGTGATTCCGGACTTACAGTAGACTTGGTTTTATTACTGGACTTTAGTAGTTGAACCTTAAATTAGCTTGTTGTACTTTAATACTGAAATGTATTTTATACAGACATATATAGTATTTAGATTCCATTACCTTCCGCAGTTACATTTTAAAAAGAAAAATTTTTAGACCCTGTTTTATCTTAATTGATAATTAAATCCCATAGATGATTAGCGTCCGGGTCCCCACAAAAGGTCTTATTTTAAATTGGAAAAAATGTCATTACATGATTACTTCTGAAATTGTTTTGGGACATGTTGTGTCATCTCATGGAATTGAAGTTGATAAAGCAAAAGTTGATGTCATTGCCAATTTACCCCCTCCAAAAACAATTAAAGAAATTCGCTCATTTTTGGGACATGCTGGATTTTATATGAGGTTTATAAAGGACTTTAGTTCAATCTCTAAACCCATATGTAACCTCTTAACAAAAGACACTGCATTTGAGTGGACTCAAGAATGTCAAAATGCTTTTGATAAAATCATTCGACATTTAACATCAGCTCCTATCATGCAACCACCTGATTGGTCTTTACCATTTGAAATCATGTGCGATGCGAGTGATTATGCAGTCGGTGCAGTATTGGGTCAAATAAGAAACGGTAAGCCTTATGTGATATATTATGCAAGTAGAACTTTAAGCAATGCTCAAATGAATTACTCCACAACTGAAAAAGAATTGCTTGCTGTAATATTTGCATTAGATAAATTTCGTTCTTATTTGATTGGATCAACGACTATTGTGTTTACTGATCATTCTGCTATTAGATATTTGTTGACCAAAAAGGATGCAAAGCCACGACTGATACGATGGATTTTGTTGCTCCAAGAATTTGACATTGTGACCAAAGATAAAAAAAGAACCGAGAATGTCGTAGCCGATCATTTATCGAGACTAGTAACAGGATCATCTTGTGAAATGACACCAATTAACGATAATTTTCCTGATGAACATCTATTTTCAGTTACTACTACACCTTGGTTTGCTAACATAGTAAATTTTCTTGTGACAGGAAAAATGCCACCGCAATGGAGTTCCCAAGATAAAAGAAAATTTTTGAATGAGGTAAAAAACTTTTATTGGGATGATCCGTATCTGTTCAAGTATTGTCCAGATCAAATTTTTCGACGTTGCATACCATACAATGAGGTAAGTAGCGTCATTAAATTTTGTCATTCAGAAGCATGCGGAGCACAATTTTTTTCAAAGAAAACGGCTGCAAAAATCTTCCAGTGTGGATTTTATTGGCCCACTTTGTTTAAAGACACCCACGAAATAAACAAGATCTGTGAAAATTGTAAAAAATTGGGTGCGATTTCAAAAAGAAACATGATGCCTTTGAATCCTTTCATTGAAATTGAAATCTTTGACTGTTGGGAAATTGATTTTATGGGACCTTTTTCACCATCGTTTGGATACTTGTATATTTTAGTTGCGGTTGATTATGTTTCCAAATGGATAGAGGCAATTCCATGTCGAACAAATGATCATAAAATCGTCATAAAATTTTTGAAAGAAAATATTTTTAGTAGATTTGAAATTCCTCGAGCCATGATAAGTGATGGAGAAACTCACTTTGTTAATAAACCATTTGCTTCATTAATGAAAAAATATGGTATTACTCATAAAGTAACTACCCCTTATCATCCTCAAACAAATGGACAAGTTGAATTAGCTAATAGGGAGATAAAGCAAATTTTTGAAAAACTGTTAACTCAAATAGAAAAGATTGGTCTCTGTGACTTAATGATGCACTTTGGGCATATCGAACAGCTTTTAAAACATCATTGAATATGTCTCCCTATAGGTTAGTTTATGGAAAACATTGTCATTTGCCTGTGGAATTGGAACAATGTGGAATTGGAACATAAAGCTTATTGGGCGATCAAAACTTTAAATTCAAACATGGATGATGCCAACAAATTGCGTAAATTGCAACTTAATGAACTTGATGAACTCAGAAATGACGCGTATGAGAATTCAAAGATTTATAAAGCAAAAATCAGATCATTTCATGATAAAACAATTCTTAGAAAATCTTTTGAGATTGGTAAAAAAGTTTTGCTTTATAATTCTAGACTTCACATATTCCCAAGAAAATTACGATCAAGATGAACAGGCCCATATGTTGTAATGCATGTGTATCCTTATGGAGCTGTGGATATTGAAAATCCTAAAAATGGTGATGTTTTAAAGTGAATGGACAAAGGCTTAAACCATTTTTGGAAAATGAAATCTTTCAAGAAGAGTTTATTTCCCTTTCTGATCCTTAAATTTTTATGTTGCATTTAATTTTGTTTGTTTTTATTTCAGGTTTCCTTTATCTTTTTATTTTCCCGGTTAAATGGCGGATAACGGTACTCCGTGACTCTCATAGTCGGTTAAATCAGTTTCCCACAATTGCTGATAAAAAAATAAAAAAAAAATCATTTCTTTTCTTTTCAAAATGGATGAAAATCTCTCAAAAATTCGTAAATATTTTCCTTTTGTTTCTGAAAATGTTCTAAGAAAAATTTATGCAGGTAGGTGTGAAAGATTGAGATTGTTAATGCAAAAAGGAATTCCAGAAGATATTCGTCTTGTAATAGAAGCTAAGGTCCGATTAGGAGGAGAAGTTACACAATCATTGCTCATTCGATATTTGCCTGGATTAAGAAAAAGCACTTATGCAAAAAAACGAAGGGCCAAAAGTTTAGGGGTTTGTCATAAGTGTGCAAGATGGACTTGTGACAAACGATGCAGATCTTTGGGATGTATTTCCAATAACAGAGAAGATAAAATTGATTTCATTAAAAATGGGCTGAGTAAGGTGAAAGGGGATCGGTTACGGTGACCGGAAGCGCAACGGAAGTTTAAAAATCGAAATTTTACAAGGAAATTTCGGCCACCATGAATAAATTGTGTAGCAAATACAAAAACAAACACATGTCATACATAAGGTGTTTGAGAGAATATACCTATCAATCTTAAAAGATTGCTGTTGGCTCCAACTTAGTTGTCAAACAACTAAGCTCTTCAAAGGATGACAATCTACAAGCTTCATCTTACTTCTTGAATCCTTCCTTCAAATTAGGTCCACCACCAACAAGCTAAATCCACTCTAATTTTGCACTAGAAAAATTAGAGCATTTTTCATATGAGAAGAGAGTGTATCTTCAACCATTGAAAAAAGAAAAATATGGAGAGGATGAATAGTATTTTCGGCCACTATTCATGCTAGGAAAGAAGGAGAGACATTTTTTTGGTTGTGGGAAAAGTTAAAGTAAAAAGTTGCATGCCAAGCCTTGGTTATACAAAAAGTTGTCTCCCAACCTTTCACCTCCCATGCATGCAAATCTTATTTGATTTTTAACAATTAAAAATCCATGGACTTATTTTAATTATCTCAAACATATTTGAGACTAATTAAACATTACTTGAATTTACTCAAGTCCACTAGTTAAATAATTAATTTAAATTGAGCTCTACAAGGCTCAATATGATTTAATTAATTCAACACTAGAATTAATTTAATTATTTGGACTCTACTAGGTCCACTAGTATTTAATTAATTCAACACTTGAATTAATTTAATTTAGTCCATAATAATGCTTATGAAAATCACAATTTTCAAATACATTATTCACTTGGCCAAGTTTTAATTTAGGAACACTTCCATAGATTAAAATTTACATTTCTCTCATAGAAGTCATACTTCTATTTTTCCTTACACTTATAAACTCATTTATAAGTCGTTCAACACATTGAACTAGTTTCTCCTTTATAGAAGTCATACTTCGAATTTTCCTTACGCTTATAAACTCCTTTATAAGCTGTTCAACACATTGAACTATTTTTACTTCTCAACGGGATCTAGAATGTTAGCACTTGTGTGACCCTCAATGGTTCATTGATACAACTAGCCGTGGGTTCACATCTCCATGTGATTCGGACTAAACATGTCCTTATACGAGCATACCCCAATTGCCCCATTCTTACTTATCAACACCTTGATAACAAGAACGTCAGAACTCAAGTCTGATAGTACCCAACTAATCATGTTAAACGCCTAGCAGCATCGCTTACATTATTCCCTAGGTATCAAATGATAGTGCCTGCAAGAACCATTCTATTATGGTTAGCGTACAGTACGGTCCCTTCAACTCATATATCCCGACCGATTCGACAACCATTGGTTTATCGAGAGTTGTCAATGAATCGATACTATGTGTCATGTCGTAGTTGCATCGATAGTGTAATCTATGAAACCCCTTTCATAATTACCACCATACTCTGATCAGAGATTTCAACCTACATATACATGAGAACACATAGGATATCCATACCCGAAGGTAAGCGGTGAATCCCCGACTACAATGCATCGACTCCTATATGTTTCGACAGAACACCCAACCTTGCCACCTGATGACCCCATGAGAGTCGGTAAACAAGTCAAAGTGTAATTCTAGCACATAGAGTCTCAATGTTGTCCCGGGTCATAAGGACTAATGGTGTACAACCATAAACTAGGACTTTTCCACTCGATAAGTGAGAACCACTTGGATAGTCCTTTTATGGAGGGTTGTTCAGTGCACTCTACCAGGAGCACCTATCTGCATGCTCGGACAACAAAATGTCCCCTACCAATGAAACATGGTACTCACATCGCAGATACTAGTCTCGAACTCTAGCGGCCTATATCCTTCTTAGCGGCGGCTGAATCGACTAGGAACTGTTTAGAATATACAGTATTCCAAATATGAGTTTCATGATACTCATCATATGAGCATATCATATTCTTTCTACTATTTGTATATTCAAGGTCTTTATCTATGCAACTAGCATGGGTATACAGATAAAGATTTGCCAAAACAATAATTTCAAATATTATTAAAATAAAGATTGCTAATACATAGAGTTTCATTTTGAACACTCGGCTAACGCTTGGCTCGACGGGCACCTACTCTAACATAAGGAGTCTTTAGATAACATCTTATTGACTCTGGAGACACATTCTAGTGGACATGTGCATATTGAACTTCTCCGTTTATGGAAACAATTCCAAGATGAGCGTCATAGTCTTGAGAATCCGACTAAAAAAACCCTGTTTGCCAATTTATAAGAAAATTGGATGGGAAGCATATCCTCGACTCATAGAAGGCGTTGAAGCCGTTTCTGGACGTAAAACCAGAGGAAAATTGTGAGCCACAATCACACTATTGTTTATATGCATGTGTCTCATTATTGTTTTTACTATTTATTCTGTTTACAGCTGTGACCCATATTTTTGTCATGATAACATATTACCTCTATAAAATCTCTCATCTTTCTCTCTATTTTCGCAGAAAAAAAAAGAAAGTAAAAACATGGTTGGATCATCTGCACAAACATTGAAAAATATTTGTGTATTTTGTGGGTCGAGTCCTGGAAAAAATGAAGTGTTTGTAGAAGAAGCGAATAATCTTGGAAAGATATTGGCTGAGAGAAAAATTTACTTGGTATATGGGGGAGGTAATATTGGGTTAATGGGATTTGTTTCAACATCTGCACATCTTGGAGGTAGTCAGGTTTTGGGTATTATTCCTACAGCTTTAGCTGAAGGAAATATTACAGGTGTTACGATTGGGGAGGAATTAAAAGTTTCTTCTATGTATGAAAGAATTACTCAAATGATTGAAAATTCTGATACTTTTATCGCACTACCAGGTGGTTTTGGTACATTAGAAGAAATTTTTCACACTGTTTCTTGGGCACAACTTCATATCCATAATAAACCTGTGGGCTTGTTGAATATCAATAATTATTATGACAGTTTGTTGACATTTCTTGATAAAGCTGTGGAACAGAATTTCATTTCAAAAAATTCACGACGGATGCTCATCTGTGCTTCGAATGCCGATCAATTAATTGATGATTTGGAAGCTTTTGTTCATAAGCCTGATCCGATGATAACAAAGATCAATTGGTTGCAATCAAGCAGTAAGAAAAGGAAGTTGGATCATTGATTCAAAAGTCGGGGATTAGTTTGCGTTTGTTTTAGTTTGTTATCTTCAATAAAATTCAAGGTGATATCTCTTTCATTATGTACTCTTTATTAATATTTATTTTGACATTAGAGACAATGTCATATTCTGATTGGAGGGAGAACAAACTTATAAAAAAAATTAAAAAAATTAAAAATATATATTATTTTAAAATAAAATCATGTTTATTGTTTGTATCTTAGTAATTTTTGCAAAAATATCATACATTACATATTTGAAAGGTTTAAATTAGAAAACGAATTAATCTATCTAAGGACGTTTAATCTTTATATGAAAAAAAAGTCAATTTTTATATTCTGATCACTATAAAAATATGATTTATGAAATCTTTCTGAGTGATTAATCATTGTGATAAGATCAGTTATTAAAATATATGGCCCAAGATATACTTTATAAGAGTGCCTAAAATTTTAAACTCACACATATTTTGTGAGTGAGTGGAGAGTACTGAGAAAAAACTGCTTTCGAGTCTTTATTGATCATGAGAGAGACTATCTATTTTTAGATCTTGAGTTCTTATTTTGAAAAAAAAAATGATATTTCCTGGAATATGTCTCAACTGATCAGCAAGCAGCTGATATCTTCACCAAACCACTTGCCGAGACTAAGTTTTCTCATTTTTCGCAATATTCTTGGATTAATTGATTTATCCTAATCAGTCTTGTTGCTATGTTGGTGGTTAATTCTTTTGTCAGCTTTACTGTCTTTTACTGATCACTCAGTTAGTTCTTTATTTTTTTTATGTCAGTTAATCTTCTTTCAGTTCATTGTATTCAGTACTTGTGCTTATATTTTCTAATCAACTGATGAAATCAAGTAATGCAGGAAAATAACAAGACAAAGATAAACTAATAACTTCATTTCCTTCATTTGAAGAAATTGTTGTGAATTACTTTATACAATTCCTCCTGAACAAAAACCCTCCATTTGGCCATTCATTGATTTATATCTCCAGTGCATGTCTTATGAAAGCTGTCAGACTGAGATATGAGCTCCAGGATCCTCCTTTCCTTGTATAGCATCAGCTCGTAAATATTGTTTGGTTCGAAAATATTCACAGCATGGGCAACGTGCAAGCGTTCCCGATATTTCTCCAGTTTTTCCAGCAAAATGGGAGTGTTTGCCATCTCATTCTCCCAAAGAAACTGAAGTTCTTGGAGATTCTCCTAGAAGCGTAAAATTTGATCGAAAACATCATCTTCCATCTCAACCTTTCTCTTCTCCAGAGCTGCTTTCATGAAATCTTCAGCCATGTCCGAAGACTTTGAACTGCTTGCACCCGCCATTCTCTTTACTCAATGTAATTTGCTAATATATTTGCGACTAACTGAGCTACTCTTATTTATAGAACAGGACAAAGAAGATGAAAGGACTATTTCATTATAACAGACGTTTACACTACCAAACATCAGGATTTCTTTTAATTAATCTCGTTTATTTTCTCAAAATTTTCTTTTATGCATTTATTAAGGGGGAATATTGGTTTTAAGAAGTTAACTGAGAAGACAATTGTTAGTCAACTCTCGACTGAGGACTCAGTCTCACAACTGATCATTCAGTTGAGCATTTCACTAATCTTCTCATATAAGTTAACTAATTAACCATATTATGTTCCAAATCAAGTGACGTGACTGTTCTTCAAGCATTAAATGCTACCCTTCAGCAAATGATTAGTGGAAACGTGGACACCTTTTCAACCGCTTAAATTACACACGCTTATAGCACACGTACACACGTCGTAATTCAGAAACTCTATGGACTAACACGTGTCCAGAATTTGAATAGTCACGTACATATGTACCATTTCCCGCTCCATTTCAGTTTTACTTTACGTTTATCTACAAACTCTTGAGAGCAAAAACAAATCTAATCCTTCTATTTTCTAGGAATTCATTCAGTTCCAAATCGCGAATCAAACTCCCGCTTATATGCTGAATGCAATGGCTATCAACTTCGGATCGATTCTATCCTTCGGCGATTCTGATGTCAAGAACGTATTTCAAAAACTCGAAACTGCTGGGTTAAGGACATTCTTGGGACAATCATCACAAGAGATCTACACCAAAGAACTTCAGGAATTCTACTCTAGCGGTATGATCAATTCTGATGGAAATATCACCTCTACTATCAATGGTCAGTTGCTGACCATCTCCGAAGATTCATTTGGAGAAATCTTCTATTTACCATCTGAAGGACTGGCACACCTCTCTGATGTAAAAGAATCTGATGTTGAAGAAATGCAAACCTCACTTTCTGCTGATGGACGGAAAATCAAAGTTTCCGATCCAAAGAAGGAGCTAAAGCACGAGGTTCAGTTACTTGCTGATATTATCGCCAAAGGGATTTTGGCGAAAGCTGGATCTTTTGCTGCACATACATTGGAAAAATTTCAGGTCATTTCATTATGGCTGAACGTAAACTCAACTGGAGGCATCTCATATTCAATATTTTCAAGAATATGTTTCTATCATCCAAACAGTCCAAAGGCTTTGCCGTGCAACTGAGCTATTTGCTGAAAGTGAAGGGGTTAGTGGCAGATAATTCAGAAAAATCATCCAAATTCAAAGTCTTCAATGCGAAGAATACTATGCCACTCAAGACCAAATTAGACATCTCTCCTGCTCAGTTTGTAAAGATAAAGCAGGAGATTGGGACCCAACAGGCGGCCCCTAAATCAGTGAAAAAGGCCAAGACATTGGCTCAACTGAAGTCAGGAAAGGGGAAATTAGTTGTGAGAGAATCAGATTCAGAGAAAATTCCTTCCCTAAAGATCGCCAAAGAAACCAAGGACCCAGAGAATTAAGCCAACAACTACAGAGGAATTTATTCCTACTGACAAGCCAATTTCTTCAGATGTTCAGCAGCCAATTGAAGCAGTTCTTCTGAAGATTATCCCACCAGAAAAATCAGCTGGTGCAAAGAAAGAAACAGTTAGGATCAAAGCTCCTCTAACTAATATTGCCCGTCCTACTGTTCTGGCACCTGCCCGATCCAAAGGCATCACTATTATAGAACGGGTGGATGCTACTCGAACTGGTCTAGAAATTCCACACATTCTCAGTTCTGATAAAGGCAAGGGCAAATTGATTGAAGAGCCTAGGCCTTCCAATGCCATTCAAACCCACATTGACCTTGTTTGGGATACGGTTAACAATTTTGCTGCATCAAAACTTCAACTATATGATGCTTGGACAGCTTATCGTACTCATATTTTTGCCAAGCAACTGAAAAAAATCCCAGCTGAACAAGTACATCAAACTGGAAGCATTTGTCGTCAAAATGGTCAAAGCGGCAACAATTGTTCAAGCTCTGGGGCGAAGAACTTATTTGTTTGATCAGATGAGAGCGAAGAAGTTAGCACAAATTCTTGACAAACTAAAGGCTAACTACGTTCCAACAAATCCTCCTGCCTATGCTGATCATGCGGTGATCACTCAGCAGACACCGATCTGATTGGTTTGCTCTCTCAGATAAAGTTTTGGGAAATGGATCAAGAATTAGTCCTTCATCAAGGAGATCCAGACAATGATGAGGAGGAAGTAGGATGAAGAACCTTCCTCTCAAAAGAAAGAATCACCCTCAAGAACAAGCCAATATTCCAACTGAAGAACCAGTTCAGGACTTTGCCGCAATCATCCACTGGTGAGCATCAAATGTACACTGAAGCCGAATTATCTTTCGCAAACATTGATGAAATTATCCAAGCAGTGGTGCAGGAATCCAAATTGAATGAACCTATTTCTAATCCAGTTGATCAGCCTCGTTGATAAATTCATCCAGAGGTTCCTATCTCTTTAGAAGCTCCAATTTAGCAAGATCTATCTGCTGACAAGCTATTCCAACTGTTGTGCCAACTGATTCTCAAGATCACCCTCTAGAAACACTAGTTTTGGCTTCATCAGATTCTATTACTGTGGGGACCCCGGGCTTCTAACTCTTTTCTTTGGGATATAAATGGATCCTTAACTATAAAAAGTGGGTCAATTTTTCACTTTCTACATTTATTCAAATGCAAACAACCAAAACATAAGTTCTTTATTAATTTACAACATACAACATAAAATACATGTCTTGTTGTGTATGTCCTCAACTAACTAGTATTAAAATAATACATAATAAAAGACAACTACTGGTTCATCTGCTACGCCCGTGATCTCCACGCTAACACAATCATCTCTGTCTCGACCCAGATCCTGCCCCACCTGTTGTTATGCACACATACAGACATAACAACAGCCGAAAAACCGGTGAGAACAAATCCCAGTATAAACATGTATACATGCATTAAAACAACTTAAAACATGAAACATGCTGATATGAATGTCATTCATATATAATCATGCAATGCGAATCTAATCATGTCTAGACTCGACTCGACTAGAACTCTAGGGATCCCGGTGTGAATAAGACGATCTATCACCTACCCTCCCAATCGGGGTGACGGTACGTCTTATTCCTAACTTCGGCCTGATCGGTATCCACGTCTACAATAAGGGAGGTGATCTTCCCCTAAGCTGTGATATCGCCGAACGTCTAGAAGTCTGGCTGATCTCGCAAACTTTCCTATCTAAATGCAATGCACATGATCTGTAACAAAGCATAATAATCTGAACATGATTTGCATACCAGTTCTATAAAGAAATCAATCTATACCAATCATAATCATATCAAAATAAAACAATAAACAAGTATGTGATTTTGGTTGGGAAACTCAATGTGATCTCATTTGAGTCATGATTCCCCAAACAAACATGTACTATACTGTCGTCGCACAATCGCTGTCACGAGTCGCCATACGATCTGAAATGGAAATGTTGATACACAATCTATCAATCTCTCATCTAATCACACCATATCCAAGTCACTACGCGATCTCGATACAATCTGACGGCATAACGACGTATATTCTTAATACCGGTCAATCCAAATCTTAACAGATATCAACATATATCATCCTCAATCATAATCAAATCATATGCACAAAACCATAATCAAAATCGGTATGTCTTACTTCTAAACATGCTGAATTCATAAGAAATGCATATGACGTCGTTCTTTGATCCGTTTACGAATATATCATGTTCAAAACATCAAAAACACACTATAACTATCATATTCCAATTTCCCCACATCTCTAATTGGGAAACATGCTGGAATTACATAAACTTACATCACTTTGTAGCCTTTGAAGAGACGAACAAGAATTTCAACTCGGAATATAATTTGGGTGGCTAAATCTTGAGATATCTTACCTTAAAGTCTTGAAAAACTTAAACAGGCTTAGAGGGAATCTCGATTCTCTGTGCTGGAGGTGAAGAATGAGTGAATCAGCACCTTTCTATATATATACCATGCCACATGTCAATAGGAGAAGGAGAGTGGATTCTCGGCAGCACCACCGCGGGTGCGGTGCTAACATGAGCACGGGTGCGCTCATGTCTCGGCGAGATTACAATTTTTCCAAAATAGTCGACCGCGGGTGCAGTCATGTTACTACCGCGGGTGCGGTCTTGTTCTACCGCGGGTGCGGTGTTGCTTCGAACAAAACTTACCAACTTTCTGTCCATACACCGCGGGTGCGGTAACTACCTCACTAGTCTGCATGCGGTTAGCTTCGAATTAAATTCCTAAATTCACATTTCAAGCCAACTTCTTCCTCTCTTACTTCTTACTCTATTTACATTATTCATAACATATATCTTCAATTCGGAATAAAATCATTGTTCTGGGCATTACATTTCTCCCCCTCTAAGACATAAGTTCGTCCTCGAACTTGAATTCAATAAATCAAGGTATTTAAAGCAGCCTTAAAATCAAAAGCTGAATAATTACTTACGTCATACAAATAGCTCGGGGTGTTTCTGTTTCATGCCTGCCTCTGTTTCCCAAGTCGCTTCCTCGATGCCATGACGACTCCACTGAACTTTCACAAGATGGAATATCTTCGTTCTGAGCTTCTTTTCTTTCCGATCAAGTATCTGTATCGGTTGTTCTACTAGCTCAAGATCTGATCAAGTTCAGCTTCGTCAGGTTGAATGACATGAAAACATCTGGTATATATCTTCGTAACATTGACACATGAAACACGTCATGTATTCCGGACAGAAGGAGGAAGAGCAAGTCTGTAAGCTCGATCGCCAATCTTCTCAAGAATCTCGTAAGGACCAATGTATCGGGAGATAGTTTTCCCACGTTTGCCAAATCTTACAACGCCTCTGAAAGAAGAAATCTTTAAGAATACTCTATCTCCTGCCTCAAATACTAACGGTCTACGTCGGATATTGGCGTACTTTGCTTTTCTATCCTGTGCGGTCTTCATTCGCTATGAATGATTTTTACCTTCTCAGTCATGTCACGAATCATATCCGGTCCAAGTTCTGGTACCTCTGAGATTTCATCCCAATATAGCGAAGATCTGCACTTCTTACCATATAAAGCTTCAAATGGTGCCATCTCAATGCTCGTCTGATAGCTGTTTTGTAAGAAAATTCGCAAAGAGGTAGGAATCTTGCCAACTAGTGCCAAAATCTAGCACTACGCTCTCAACTATCCTCTAATGTCTGGATAGTCGTTTTGACTGTCCGTCTATCTGAGGATGATACGCAGTACTTAGGTGTAATGTCGTACCCAAAGCCTGCTGCAAACTGTGCCAGAAGTGAGAAGTGAATCGTGGATCACGATCT